>NC_081556.1:27349152-27658152 GCF_963082655.1 Stomoxys calcitrans
TTTTCATAAGGGGTTAGCCTTTGCTAAAAAAATGCGAAAAAAATAAAATGTCAAATTTTAGCTAATGCTGTTTATTTTTCGAATCGTCTTCGAATTTCGAACTGCGGAATGCTTGAAAATGTTCGAAATTCGAAAAAATGAAGAAGTTACAGCGTTTTAGGTCTTGAAAACGACCATGAATTTTTACGCCCAAAAAACTTTTGTTTTTGCGATGTTTTGCATAGAAAACTTTATAGTATTGGCTCATCCAGCACCACTACGGAAAGAGATTTTCTTCACAAATCCAACGGTGTCCTCAGAGTTTCGAAGTTCGCAAGTCTAAAGATGTTACAGCAACTTTAAGCCCAGCTTGATTTTTTGCGTTTTTCGAATATAAATTATTGCGATTTGGAGCTTGTTTTTTGAAGAAAAAAACATAGGAGTTGCACTTATCCGAATTTTTTGTCATAATCTTCAATACTGTATACTCAACTCGAAAAATTTTTTCGCATCAAAAATTGAAATTTTTTTGCTAAAAAAATGCGAAAAAAATAAAATGTCAAATTTTAGCTAATGCTGTTTATTTTTCGAATCGTCTTCGAATTTCGAACTGCGGAATGCTTGAAAATGTTCGAAATTCGAAAAAATGAAGAAGTTACAGCGTTTTAGGTCTTGAAAACGACCATGAATTTTTACGCCCAAAAAACTTTTGTTTTTGCGATGTTTTGCATAGAAAACTTTATAGTATTGGCTCATCCAGCACCACTACGGAAAGAGATTTTCTTCACAAATCCAACGGTGTCCTCAGAGTTTCGAAGTTCGCAAGTCTAAAGATGTTACAGCAACTTTAAGCCCAGCTTGATTTTTTTGCGTTTTTCGAATATAAATTATTGCGATTTGGAGCTTGTTTTTTCAAGAAAAAAACATAGGAGTTGCACTTATCCGAATTTTTTGACATAATCTTCAATACTGTATACTCAACTCGAAAAATTTTTTCGCATCAAAAATTGAAAATTTTCATAAGGGGTTAGCCTTTGCTAAAAAAATGCGAAAAAAAAAAAGGTCAAATTTTAGCTAATGCTGTTTATTTTTCGAATCGTCTTCGAATTTCGAACTGCGGAATGCTTGAAAATGTTCGAAATTCGAAAAAATGAAGAAGTTACAGCGTTTTAGGTCTTGAAAACGACCATGAATTTTTACGCCCAAAAAACTTTTGTTTTTGCGATGTTTTGCATAGAAAACTTTATAGTATTGGCTCATCCAGCACCACTACGGAAAGAGATTTTCTTCACAAATCCAACGGTGTCCTCAGAGTTTCGAAGTTCGCAAGTCTAAAGATGTTACAGCAACTTTAAGCCCAGCTTGATTTTTTTGCGTTTTTCGAATATAAATTATTGCGATTTGGAGCTTGTTTTTTGAAGAAAAAAACATAGGAGTTGCACTTATCCGAATTTTTTGTCATAATCTTCAATACTGTATACTCAACTCGAAAATTTTTTCGCATCAAAAATTGAAAATTTTCATAAGGGGTTAGCCTTTGCTAAAAAATTGCGAAAAAAATAAAATGTCAAATTTTAGCTAATGCTGTTTATTTTTCGAATCGTCTTCGAATTTCGAACTGCGGAATGCTTGAAAATGTTCGAAATTCGAAAAAATGAAGAAGTTACAGCGTTTTAGGTCTTGAAAACGACCATGAATTTTTACGCCCAAAAAACTTTTGTTTTTGCGATGTTTTGCATAGAAAACTTTATAGTATTGGCTCATCCAGCACCACTACGGAAAGAGATTTTCTTCACAAATCCAACGGTGTCCTCAGAGTTTCGAAGTTCGCAAGTCTAAAGATGTTACAGCAACTTTAAGCCCAGCTTGATTTTTTTGCGTTTTTCGAATATAAATTATTGCGATTTGGAGCTTGTTTTTTGAAGAAAAAAACATAGGAGTTGCACTTATGCGAATTTTTTGTCATAATCTTCAATACTGTATACTCAACTCGAAAAATTTTTTCGCATCAAAAATTAAAAATTTTCATAAGGGGTTAGCCTTTGCTAAAAAAATGCGAAAAAAATAAAATGTCAAATTTTAGCTAATGCTGTTTATTTTTCGAATCGTCTTCGAATTTCGAACTGCGGAATGCTTGAAAATGTTCGAAATTCGAAAAAATGAAGAAGTTACAGCGTTTTAGGTCTTGAAAACGACCATGAATTTTTACGCCCAAAAAACTTTTGTTTTTGCGATGTTTTGCATAGAAAACTTTATAGTATTGGCTCATCCAGCACCACTACGGAAAGAGATTTTCTTCACAAATCTAACGGTGTCCTCAGAGTTTCGAAGTTCGCAAGTCTAAAGATGTTACAGCAACTTTAAGCCCAGCTTGATTTTTTTGCGTTTTTCGAATATAAATTATTGCGATTTGGAGCTTGTTTTTTGAAGAAAAAAACATAGGAGTTGCACTTATCCGAATTTTTTGTCATAATCTTCAATACTGTATACTCAACTCGAAAAATTTTTTCGCATCAAAAATTGAAAATTTTCATAAGGCCTTTGCTAAAAAAATGCGAAAAAAATACAATGTCAAATTTTAGCTAATGCTGTTTATTTTTCGAATCGTCTTCGAATTTCGAACTGCGGAATGCTTGAAAATGTTCGAAATTCGAAAAAATGAAGAAGTTACAGCGTTTTAGGTCTTGAAAACGACCATGAATTTTTACGCCCAAAAAACTTTTGTTTTTGCGATGTTTTGCATAGAAAACTTTATAGTATTGGCTCATCCAGCACCACTACGGAAAGAGATTTTCTTCACAAATCCAACGGTGTCCTCAGAGTTTCGAAGTTCGCAAGTCTAAAGATGTTACAGCAACTTTAAGCCCAGCTTGATTTTTTTGCGTTTTTCGAATATAAATTATTGCGATTTGGAGCTTGTTTTTTCAAGAAAAAAACATAGGAGTTGCACTTATCCGAATTTTTTGTCATAATCTTCAATACTGTATACTCAACTCGAAAATTTTTTCGCATCAAAAATTGAAAATTTTCATAAGGGGTTAGCCTTTGCTAAAAAAATGCGAAAAAAATAAAATGTCAAATTTTAGCTAATGCTGTTTATTTTTCGAATCGTCTTCGAATTTCGAACTGCGGAATGCTTGAAAATGTTCGAAATTCGAAAAAATGAAGAAGTTACAGCGTTTTAGGTCTTGAAAACGACCATGAATTTTTACGCCCAAAAAACTTTTGTTTTTGCGATGTTTTGCATAGAAAACTTTATAGTATTGGCTCATCCAGCACCACTACGGAAAGAGATTTTCTTCACAAATCCAACGGTGTCCTCAGAGTTTCGAAGTTCGCAAGTCTAAAGATGTTACAGCAACTTTAAGCCCAGCTTGATTTTTTTGCGTTTTTCGAATATAAATTATTGCGATTTGGAGCTTGTTTTTTGAAGAAAAAAACATAGGAGTTGCACTTATCCGAATTTTTTGTCATAATCTTCAATACTGTATACTCAACTCGAAAAATTTTTTCGCATCAAAAATTGAAATTTTTTTGCTAAAAAAATGCGAAAAAAATAAAATGTCAAATTTTAGCTAATGCTGTTTATTTTTCGAATCGTCTTCGAATTTCGAACTGCGGAATGCTTGAAAATGTTCGAAATTCGAAAAAATGAAGAAGTTACAGCGTTTTAGGTCTTGAAAACGACCATGAATTTTTACGCCCAAAAAACTTTTGTTTTTGCGATGTTTTGCATAGAAAACTTTATAGTATTGGCTCATCCAGCACCACTACGGAAAGAGATTTTCTTCACAAATCCAACGGTGTCCTCAGAGTTTCGAAGTTCGCAAGTCTAAAGATGTTACAGCAACTTTAAGCCCAGCTTGATTTTTTTGCGTTTTTCGAATATAAATTATTGCGATTTGGAGCTTGTTTTTTCAAGAAAAAAACATAGGAGTTGCACTTATCCGAATTTTTTGACATAATCTTCAATACTGTATACTCAACTCGAAAAATTTTTTCGCATCAAAAATTGAAAATTTTCATAAGGGGTTAGCCTTTGCTAAAAAAATGCGAAAAAAATAAAATGTCAAATTTTAGCTAATGCTGTTTATTTTTCGAATCGTCTTCGAATTTCGAACTGCGGAATGCTTGAAAATGTTCGAAATTCGAAAAAATGAAGAAGTTACAGCGTTTTAGGTCTTGAAAACGACCATGAATTTTTACGCCCAAAAAACTTTTGTTTTTGCGATGTTTTGCATAGAAAACTTTATAGTATTGGCTCATCCAGCACCACTACGGAAAGAGATTTTCTTCACAAATCCAACGGTGTCCTCAGAGTTTCGAAGTTCGCAAGTCTAAAGATGTTACAGCAACTTTAAGCCCAGCTTGATTTTTTTGCGTTTTTCGAATATAAATTATTGCGATTTGGAGCTTGTTTTTTGAAGAAAAAAACATAGGAGTTGCACTTATCCGAATTTTTTGTCATAATCTTCAATACTGTATACTCAACTCGAAAATTTTTTCGCATCAAAAATTGAAAATTTTCATAAGGGGTTAGCCTTTGCTAAAAAAATGCGAAAAAAATAAAATGTCAAATTTTAGCTAATGCTGTTTATTTTTCGAATCGTCTTCGAATTTCGAACTGCGGAATGCTTGAAAATGTTCGAAATTCGAAAAAATGAAGAAGTTACAGCGTTTTAGGTCTTGAAAACGACCATGAATTTTTACGCCCAAAAAACTTTTGTTTTTGCGATGTTTTGCATAGAAAACTTTATAGTATTGGCTCATCCAGCACCACTACGGAAAGAGATTTTCTTCACAAATCCAACGGTGTCCTCAGAGTTTCGAAGTTCGCAAGTCTAAAGATGTTACAGCAACTTTAAGCCCAGCTTGATTTTTTTGCGTTTTTCGAATATAAATTATTGCGATTTGGAGCTTGTTTTTTGAAGAAAAAAACATAGGAGTTGCACTTATCCGAATTTTTTGTCATAATCTTCAATACTGTATACTCAACTCGAAAAATTTTTTCGCATCAAAAATTGAAAATTTTCATAAGGCCTTTGCTAAAAAAATGCGAAAAAAATACAATGTCAAATTTTAGCTAATGCTGTTTATTTTTCGAATCGTCTTCGAATTTCGAACTGCGGAATGCTTGAAAATGTTCGAAATTCGAAAAAATGAAGAAGTTACAGCGTTTTAGGTCTTGAAAACGACCATGAATTTTTACGCCCAAAAAACTTTTGTTTTTGCGATGTTTTGCATAGAAAACTTTATAGTATTGGCTCATCCAGCACCACTACGGAAAGAGATTTTCTTCACAAATCCAACGGTGTCCTCAGAGTTTCGAAGTTCGCAAGTCTAAAGATGTTACAGCAACTTTAAGCCCAGCTTGATTTTTTTGCGTTTTTCGAATATAAATTATTGCGATTTGGAGCTTGTTTTTTGAAGAAAAAAACATAGGAGTTGCACTTATCCGAATGTTTTGTCATAATCTTCAATACTGTATACTCAACTCGAAAAATTTTTTCGCATCAAAAATTTAAAATTTTCATAAGGGGTTAGCCTTTGCTAAAAAAATGCGAAAAAAATAAAATGTCAAATTTTAGCTAATGCTGTTTATTTTTCGAATCGTCTTCGAATTTCGAACTGCGGAATGCTTGAAAATGTTCGAAATTCGAAAAAATGAAGAAGTTACAGCGTTTTAGGTCTTGAAAACGACCATGAATTTTTACGCCCAAAAAACTTTTGTTTTTGCGATGTTTTGCATAGAAAACTTTATAGTATTGGCTCATCCAGCACCACTACGGAAAGAGATTTTCTTCACAAATCCAACGGTGTCCTCAGAGTTTCGAAGTTCGCAAGTCTAAAGATGTTACAGCAACTTTAAGCCCAGCTTGATTTTTTTGCGTTTTTCGAATATAAATTATTGCGATTTGGAGCTTGTTTTTTGAAGAAAAAAACATAGGAGTTGCACTTATGCGAATTTTTTGTCATAATCTTCAATACTGTATACTCAACTCGAAAAATTTTTTCGCATCAAAAATTGAAAATTTTCATAAGGCCTTTGCTAAAAAAATGCGAAAAAAATACAATGTCAAATTTTAGCTAATGCTGTTTATTTTTCGAATCGTCTTCGAATTTCGAACTGCGGAATGCTTGAAAATGTTCGAAATTCGAAAAAATGAAGAAGTTACAGCGTTTTAGGTCTTGAAAACGACCATGAATTTTTACGCCCAAAAAACTTTTGTTTTTGCGATGTTTTGCATAGAAAACTTTATAGTATTGGCTCATCCAGCACCACTACGGAAAGAGATTTTCTTCACAAATCCAACGGTGTCCTCAGAGTTTCGAAGTTCGCAAGTCTAAAGATGTTACAGCAACTTTAAGCCCAGCTTGATTTTTTTGCGTTTTTCGAATATAAATTATTGCGATTTGGAGCTTGTTTTTTCAAGAAAAAAACATAGGAGTTGCACTTATCCGAATTTTTTGTCATAATCTTCAATACTGTATACTCAACTCGAAAATTTTTTCGCATCAAAAATTGAAAATTTTCATAAGGGGTTAGCCTTTGCTAAAAAAATGCGAAAAAAATAAAATGTCAAATTTTAGCTAATGCTGTTTATTTTTCGAATCGTCTTCGAATTTCGAACTGCGGAATGCTTGAAAATGTTCGAAATTCGAAAAAATGAAGAAGTTACAGCGTTTTAGGTCTTGAAAACGACCATGAATTTTTACGCCCAAAAAACTTTTGTTTTTGCGATGTTTTGCATAGAAAACTTTATAGTATTGGCTCATCCAGCACCACTACGGAAAGAGATTTTCTTCACAAATCCAACGGTGTCCTCAGAGTTTCGAAGTTCGCAAGTCTAAAGATGTTACAGCAACTTTAAGCCCAGCTTGATTTTTTTGCGTTTTTCGAATATAAATTATTGCGATTTGGAGCTTGTTTTTTGAAGAAAAAAACATAGGAGTTGCACTTATGCGAATTTTTTGTCATAATCTTCAATACTGTATACTCAACTCGAAAAATTTTTTCGCATCAAAAATTAAAAATTTTCATAAGGGGTTAGCCTTTGCTAAAAAAATGCGAAAAAAATAAAATGTCAAATTTTAGCTAATGCTGTTTATTTTTCGAATCGTCTTCGAATTTCGAACTGCGGAATGCTTGAAAATGTTCGAAATTCGAAAAAATGAAGAAGTTACAGCGTTTTAGGTCTTGAAAACGACCATGAATTTTTACGCCCAAAAAACTTTTGTTTTTGCGATGTTTTGCATAGAAAACTTTATAGTATTGGCTCATCCAGCACCACTACGGAAAGAGATTTTCTTCACAAATCCAACGGTGTCCTCAGAGTTTCGAAGTTCGCAAGTCTAAAGATGTTACAGCAACTTTAAGCCCAGCTTGATTTTTTTGCGTTTTTCGAATATAAATTATTGCGATTTGGAGCTTGTTTTTTGAAGAAAAAAACATAGGAGTTGCACTTATCCGAATTTTTTGTCATAATCTTCAATACTGTATACTCAACTCGAAAAATTTTTTCGCATCAAAAATTGAAAATTTTCATAAGGCCTTTGCTAAAAAAATGCGAAAAAAATACAATGTCAAATTTTAGCTAATGCTGTTTATTTTTCGAATCGTCTTCGAATTTCGAACTGCGGAATGCTTGAAAATGTTCGAAATTCGAAAAAATGAAGAAGTTACAGCGTTTTAGGTCTTGAAAACGACCATGAATTTTTACGCCCAAAAAACTTTTGTTTTTGCGATGTTTTGCATAGAAAACTTTATAGTATTGGCTCATCCAGCACCACTACGGAAAGAGATTTTCTTCACAAATCCAACGGTGTCCTCAGAGTTTCGAAGTTCGCAAGTCTAAAGATGTTACAGCAACTTTAAGCCCAGCTTGATTTTTTTGCGTTTTTCGAATATAAATTATTGCGATTTGGAGCTTGTTTTTTGAAGAAAAAAACATAGGAGTTGCACTTATCCGAATTTTTTGTCATAATCTTCAATACTGTATACTCAACTCGAAAAAGTTTTTCGCATCAAAAATTGAAAATTTTCATAAGGGGTTAGCCTTTGCTAAAAAAATGCGAAAAAAATAAAATGTCAAATTTTAGCTAATGCTGTTTATTTTTCGAATCGTCTTCGAATTTCGGACTGCGGAATGCTTGAAAATGTTCGAAATTCGAAAAAATGAAGAAGTTACAGCGTTTTAGGTCTTGAAAACGACCATGAATTTTTACGCCCAAAAAACTTTTGTTTTTGCGATGTTTTGCATAGAAAACTTTATAGTATTGGCTCATCCAGCACCACTACGGAAAGAGATTTTCTTCACAAATCCAACGGTGTCCTCAGAGTTTCGAAGTTCGCAAGTCTAAAGATGTTACAGCAACTTTAAGCCCAGCTTGATTTTTTTGCGTTTTTCGAATATAAATTATTGCGATTTGGAGCTTGTTTTTTCAAGAAAAAAACATAGGAGTTGCACTTATCCGAATTTTTTGTCATAATCTTCAATACTGTATACTCAACTCGAAAAAGTTTTTCGCATCAAAAATTGAAAATTTTCATAAGGGGTTAGCCTTTGCTAAAAAAATGCGAAAAAAATAAAATGTCAAATTTTAGCTAATGCTGTTTATTTTTCGAATCGTCTTCGAATTTCGGACTGCGGAATGCTTGAAAATGTTCGAAATTCGAAAAAATGAAGAAGTTACAGCGTTTTAGGTCTTGAAAACGACCATGAATTTTTACGCCCAAAAAACTTTTGTTTTTGCGATGTTTTGCATAGAAAACTTTATAGTATTGGCTCATCCAGCACCACTACGGAAAGAGATTTTCTTCACAAATCCAACGGTGTCCTCAGAGTTTCGAAGTTCGCAAGTCTAAAGATGTTACAGCAACTTTAAGCCCAGCTTGATTTTTTTGCGTTTTTCGAATATAAATTATTGCGATTTGGAGCTTGTTTTTTCAAGAAAAAAACATAGGAGTTGCACTTATCCGAATTTTTTGTCATAATCTTCAATACTGTATACTCAACTCGAAAATTTTTTCGCATCAAAAATTGAAAATTTTCATAAGGGGTTAGCCTTTGCTAAAAAAATGCGAAAAAAATAAAATGTCAAATTTTAGCTAATGCTGTTTATTTTTCGAATCGTCTTCGAATTTCGAACTGCGGAATGCTTGAAAATGTTCGAAATTCGAAAAAATGAAGAAGTTACAGCGTTTTAGGTCTTGAAAACGACCATGAATTTTTACGCCCAAAAAACTTTTGTTTTTGCGATGTTTTGCATAGAAAACTTTATAGTATTGGCTCATCCAGCACCACTACGGAAAGAGATTTTCTTCACAAATCCAACGGTGTCCTCAGAGTTTCGAAGTTCGCAAGTCTAAAGATGTTACAGCAACTTTAAGCCCAGCTTGATTTTTTTGCGTTTTTCGAATATAAATTATTGCGATTTGGAGCTTGTTTTTTGAAGAAAAAAACATAGGAGTTGCACTTATGCGAATTTTTTGTCATAATCTTCAATACTGTATACTCAACTCGAAAAATTTTTTCGCATCAAAAATTAAAAATTTTCATAAGGGGTTAGCCTTTGCTAAAAAAATGCGAAAAAAATAAAATGTCAAATTTTAGCTAATGCTGTTTATTTTTCGAATCGTCTTCGAATTTCGAACTGCGGAATGCTTGAAAATGTTCGAAATTCGAAAAAATGAAGAAGTTACAGCGTTTTAGGTCTTGAAAACGACCATGAATTTTTACGCCCAAAAAACTTTTGTTTTTGCGATGTTTTGCATAGAAAACTTTATAGTATTGGCTCATCCAGCACCACTACGGAAAGAGATTTTCTTCACAAATCCAACGGTGTCCTCAGAGTTTCGAAGTTCGCAAGTCTAAAGATGTTACAGCAACTTTAAGCCCAGCTTGATTTTTTTGCGTTTTTCGAATATAAATTATTGCGATTTGGAGCTTGTTTTTTGAAGAAAAAAACATAGGAGTTGCACTTATCCGAATTTTTTGTCATAATCTTCAATACTGTATACTCAACTCGAAAAATTTTTTCGCATCAAAAATTGAAAATTTTCATAAGGCCTTTGCTAAAAAAATGCGAAAAAAATACAATGTCAAATTTTAGCTAATGCTGTTTATTTTTCGAATCGTCTTCGAATTTCGAACTGCGGAATGCTTGAAAATGTTCGAAATTCGAAAAAATGAAGAAGTTACAGCGTTTTAGGTCTTGAAAACGACCATGAATTTTTACGCCCAAAAAACTTTTGTTTTTGCGATGTTTTGCATAGAAAACTTTATAGTATTGGCTCATCCAGCACCACTACGGAAAGAGATTTTCTTCACAAATCCAACGGTGTCCTCAGAGTTTCGAAGTTCGCAAGTCTAAAGATGTTACAGCAACTTTAAGCCCAGCTTGATTTTTTTGCGTTTTTCGAATATAAATTATTGCGATTTGGAGCTTGTTTTTTCAAGAAAAAAACATAGGAGTTGCACTTATCCGAATTTTTTGTCATAATCTTCAATACTGTATACTCAACTCGAAAAAGTTTTTCGCATCAAAAATTGAAAATTTTCATAAGGGGTTAGCCTTTGCTAAAAAAATGCGAAAAAAATAAAATGTCAAATTTTAGCTAATGCTGTTTATTTTTCGAATCGTCTTCGAATTTCGGACTGCGGAATGCTTGAAAATGTTCGAAATTCGAAAAAATGAAGAAGTTACAGCGTTTTAGGTCTTGAAAACGACCATGAATTTTTACGCCCAAAAAACTTTTGTTTTTGCGATGTTTTGCATAGAAAACTTTATAGTATTGGCTCATCCAGCACCACTACGGAAAGAGATTTTCTTCACAAATCCAACGGTGTCCTCAGAGTTTCGAAGTTCGCAAGTCTAAAGATGTTACAGCAACTTTAAGCCCAGCTTGATTTTTTTGCGTTTTTCGAATATAAATTATTGCGATTTGGAGCTTGTTTTTTGAAGAAAAAAACATAGGAGTTGCACTTATCCGAATGTTTTGTCATAATCTTCAATACTGTATACTCAACTCGAAAAATTTTTTCGCATCAAAAATTTAAAATTTTCATAAGGGGTTAGCCTTTGCTAAAAAAATGCGAAAAAAATAAAATGTCAAATTTTAGCTAATGCTGTTTATTTTTCGAATCGTCTTCGAATTTCGAACTGCGGAATGCTTGAAAATGTTCGAAATTCGAAAAAATGAAGAAGTTACAGCGTTTTAGGTCTTGAAAACGACCATGAATTTTTACGCCCAAAAAACTTTTGTTTTTGCGATGTTTTGCATAGAAAACTTTATAGTATTGGCTCATCCAGCACCACTACGGAAAGAGATTTTCTTCACAAATCCAACGGTGTCCTCAGAGTTTCGAAGTTCGCAAGTCTAAAGATGTTACAGCAACTTTAAGCCCAGCTTGATTTTTTTGCGTTTTTCGAATATAAATTATTGCGATTTGGAGCTTGTTTTTTGAAGAAAAAAACATAGGAGTTGCACTTATGCGAATTTTTTGTCATAATCTTCAATACTGTATACTCAACTCGAAAAATTTTTTCGCATCAAAAATTAAAAATTTTCATAAGGGGTTAGCCTTTGCTAAAAAAATGCGAAAAAAATAAAATGTCAAATTTTAGCTAATGCTGTTTATTTTTCGAATCGTCTTCGAATTTCGAACTGCGGAATGCTTGAAAATGTTCGAAATTCGAAAAAATGAAGAAGTTACAGCGTTTTAGGTCTTGAAAACGACCATGAATTTTTACGCCCAAAAAACTTTTGTTTTTGCGATGTTTTGCATAGAAAACTTTATAGTATTGGCTCATCCAGCACCACTACGGAAAGAGATTTTCTTCACAAATCCAACGGTGTCCTCAGAGTTTCGAAGTTCGCAAGTCTAAAGATGTTACAGCAACTTTAAGCCCAGCTTGATTTTTTTGCGTTTTTCGAATATAAATTATTGCGATTTGGAGCTTGTTTTTTGAAGAAAAAAACATAGGAGTTGCACTTATCCGAATTTTTTGTCATAATCTTCAATACTGTATACTCAACTCGAAAAATTTTTTCGCATCAAAAATTGAAAATTTTCATAAGGCCTTTGCTAAAAAAATGCGAAAAAAATACAATGTCAAATTTTAGCTAATGCTGTTTATTTTTCGAATCGTCTTCGAATTTCGAACTGCGGAATGCTTGAAAATGTTCGAAATTCGAAAAAATGAAGAAGTTACAGCGTTTTAGGTCTTGAAAACGACCATGAATTTTTACGCCCAAAAAACTTTTGTTTTTGCGATGTTTTGCATAGAAAACTTTATAGTATTGGCTCATCCAGCACCACTACGGAAAGAGATTTTCTTCACAAATCCAACGGTGTCCTCAGAGTTTCGAAGTTCGCAAGTCTAAAGATGTTACAGCAACTTTAAGCCCAGCTTGATTTTTTTGCGTTTTTCGAATATAAATTATTGCGATTTGGAGCTTGTTTTTTCAAGAAAAAAACATAGGAGTTGCACTTATCCGAATTTTTTGTCATAATCTTCAATACTGTATACTCAACTCGAAAAATTTTTTCGCATCAAAAATTGAAAATTTTCATAAGGGGTTAGCCTTTGCTAAAAAAATGCGAAAAAAATAAAATGTCAAATTTTAGCTAATGCTGTTTATTTTTCGAATCGTCTTCGAATTTCGGACTGCCGAATGCTTGAAAATGTTCGAAATTCGAAAAAATGAAGAAGTTACAGCGTTTTAGGTCTTGAAAACGACCATGAATTTTTACGCCCAAAAAACTTTTGTTTTTGCGATGTTTTGCATAGAAAACTTTATAGTATTGGCTCATCCAGCACCACTACGGAAAGAGATTTTCTTCACAAATCCAACGGTGTCCTCAGAGTTTCGAAGTTCGCAAGTCTAAAGATGTTACAGCAACTTTAAGCCCAGCTTGATTTTTTTGCGTTTTTCGAATATAAATTATTGCGATTTGGAGCTTGTTTTTTGAAGAAAAAAACATAGGAGTTGCACTTATCCGAATGTTTTGTCATAATCTTCAATACTGTATACTCAACTCGAAAAATTTTTTCGCATCAAAAATTTAAAATTTTCATAAGGGGTTAGCCTTTGCTAAAAAAATGCGAAAAAAATAAAATGTCAAATTTTAGCTAATGCTGTTTATTTTTCGAATCGTCTTCGAATTTCGAACTGCGGAATGCTTGAAAATGTTCGAAATTCGAAAAAATGAAGAAGTTACAGCGTTTTAGGTCTTGAAAACGACCATGAATTTTTACGCCCAAAAAACTTTTGTTTTTGCGATGTTTTGCATAGAAAACTTTATAGTATTGGCTCATCCAGCACCACTACGGAAAGAGATTTTCTTCACAAATCCAACGGTGTCCTCAGAGTTTCGAAGTTCGCAAGTCTAAAGATGTTACAGCAACTTTAAGCCCAGCTTGATTTTTTTTGCGTTTTTCGAATATAAATTATTGAGATTTGGAGCTTGTTTTTTGAAGAAAAAAACATAGGAGTTGCACTTATCCGAATTTTTTGTCATAATCTTCAATACTGTATACTCAACTCGAAAAATTTTTTCGCATCAAAAATTTAAAATTTTCATAAGGGGTTAGCCTTTGCTAAAAAAATGCGAAAAAAATAAAATGTCAAATTTTAGCTAATGCTGTTTATTTTTCGAATCGTCTTCGAATTTCGAACTGCGGAATGCTTGAAAATGTTCGAAATTCGAAAAAATGAAGAAGTTACAGCGTTTTAGGTCTTGAAAACGACCATGAATTTTTACGCCCAAAAAACTTTTGTTTTTGCGATGTTTTGCATAGAAAACTTTATAGTATTGGCTCATCCAGCACCACTACGGAAAGAGATTTTCTTCACAAATCCAACGGTGTCCTCAGAGTTTCGAAGTTCGCAAGTCTAAAGATGTTACAGCAACTTTAAGCCCAGCTTGATTTTTTTGCGTTTTTCGAATATAAATTATTGCGATTTGGAGCTTGTTTTTTGAAGAAAAAAACATAGGAGTTGCACTTATCCGAATTTTTTGTCATAATCTTCAATACTGTATACTCAACTCGAAAAATTTTTTCGCATCAAAAATTGAAAATTTTCATAAGGCCTTTGCTAAAAAAATGCGAAAAAAATACAATGTCAAATTTTAGCTAATGCTGTTTATTTTTCGAATCGTCTTCGAATTTCGAACTGCGGAATGCTTGAAAATGTTCGAAATTCGAAAAAATGAAGAAGTTACAGCGTTTTAGGTCTTGAAAACGACCATGAATTTTTACGCCCAAAAAACTTTTGTTTTTGCGATGTTTTGCATAGAAAACTTTATAGTATTGGCTCATCCAGCACCACTACGGAAAGAGATTTTCTTCACAAATCCAACGGTGTCCTCAGAGTTTCGAAGTTCGCAAGTCTAAAGATGTTACAGCAACTTTAAGCCCAGCTTGATTTTTTTGCGTTTTTCGAATATAAATTATTGCGATTTGGAGCTTGTTTTTTCAAGAAAAAAACATAGGAGTTGCACTTATCCGAATTTTTTGTCATAATCTTCAATACTGTATACTCAACTCGAAAAATTTTTTCGCATCAAAAATTGAAAATTTTCATAAGGGGTTAGCCTTTGCTAAAAAATGCGAAAAAAATAAAATGTCAAATTTTAGCTAATGCTGTTTATTTTTCGAATCGTCTTCGAATTTCGGACTGCGGAATGCTTGAAAATGTTCGAAATTCGAAAAAATGAAGAATTTACAGCGTTTTAGGTCTTGAAAACGACCATGAATTTTTACGCCCAAAAAACTTTTGTTTTTGCGATGTTTTGCATAGAAAACTTTATAGTATTGGCTCATCCAGCACCACTACGGAAAGAGATTTTCTTCACAAATCCAACGGTGTCCTCAGAGTTTCGAAGTTCGCAAGTCTAAAGATGTTACAGCAACTTTAAGCCCAGCTTGATTTTTTTGCGTTTTTCGAATATAAATTATTGCGATTTGGAGCTTGTTTTTTGAAGAAAAAAACATAGGAGTTGCACTTATCCGAATGTTTTGTCATAATCTTCAATACTGTATACTCAACTCGAAAAATTTTTTCGCATCAAAAATTTAAAATTTTCATAAGGGGTTAGCCTTTGCTAAAAAAATGCGAAAAAAATAAAATGTCAAATTTTAGCTAATGCTGTTTATTTTTCGAATCGTCTTCGAATTTCGAACTGCGGAATGCTTGAAAATGTTCGAAATTCGAAAAAATGAAGAAGTTACAGCGTTTTAGGTCTTGAAAACGACCATGAATTTTTACGCCCAAAAAACTTTTGTTTTTGCGATGTTTTGCATAGAAAACTTTATAGTATTGGCTCATCCAGCACCACTACGGAAAGAGATTTTCTTCACAAATCCAACGGTGTCCTCAGAGTTTCGAAGTTCGCAAGTCTAAAGATGTTACAGCAACTTTAAGCCCAGCTTGATTTTTTTGCGTTTTTCGAATATAAATTATTGCGATTTGGAGCTTGTTTTTTGAAGAAAAAAACATAGGAGTTGGACTTATCCGAATGTTTTGTCATAATCTTCAATACTGTATACTCAACTCGAAAAATTTTTTCGCATCAAAAATTTAAAATTTTCATAAGGGGTTAGCCTTTGCTAAAAAAATGCGAAAAAAATAAAATGTCAAATTTTAGCTAATGCTGTTTATTTTTCGAATCGTCTTCGAATTTCGAACTGCGGAATGCTTGAAAATGTTCGAAATTCGAAAAAATGAAGAAGTTACAGCGTTTTAGGTCTTGAAAACGACCATGAATTTTTACGCCCAAAAAACTTTTGTTTTTGCGATGTTTTGCATAGAAAACTTTATAGTATTGGCTCATCCAGCACCACTACGGAAAGAGGTTTTCTTCACAAATCCAACGGTGTCCTCAGAGTTTCGAAGTTCGCAAGTCTAAAGATGTTACAGCAACTTTAAGCCCAGCTTGATTTTTTTTGCGTTTTTCGAATATAAATTATTGAGATTTGGAGCTTGTTTTTTGAAGAAAAAAACATAGGAGTTGCACTTATCCGAATTTTTTGTCATAATCTTCAATACTGTATACTCAACTCGAAAAATTTTTTCGCATCAAAAATTGAAAATTTTCATAAGGGGTTAGCCTTTGCTAAAAAAATGCGAAAAAAATAAAATGTCAAATTTTAGCTAATGCTGTTTATTTTTCGAATCGTCTTCGAATTTCGAACTGCGGAATGCTTGAAAATGTTCGAAATTCGAAAAAATGAAGAAGTTACAGCGTTTTTGGTCTTGAAAACGACCATGAATTTTTACGCCCAAAAAACTTTTGTTTTTGCGATTTTTTGCATAGAAAACTTTATAGTATTGGCTCATCCAGCACCACTACGGAAAGAGATTTTCTTCACAAATCCAACGGTGTCCTCAGAGTTTCGAAGTTCGCAAGTCTAAAGATGTTACAGCAACTTTAAGCCCAGCTTGATTTTTTTGCACTTTTCGAATATAAATTATTGCGATTTGGAGCTTGTTTTTTGAAGAAAAAAACATAGGAGTTGCACTTATCCGAATGTTTTGTCATAATCTTCAATACTGTATACTCAACTCGAAAAATTTTTTCGCATCAAAAATTTAAAATTTTCATAAGGGGTTAGCCTTTGCTAAAAAATGCGAAAAAAAATAAAAAGTCAAATTTTAGCTAATGCTGTTTATTTTTCGAATCGTCTTCGAATTTCGAACTGCGGAATGCTTGAAAATGTTCGAAATTCGAAAAAATGAAGAGGTTACAGCGTTTTAGGTCTTGAAAACGACCATGAATTTTTACGCCCAAAAAACTTTTGTTTTTGCGATGTTTTGCATAGAAAACTTTATAGTATTGGCTCATCCAGCACCACTACGGAAAGAGATTTTCTTCACAAATCCAACGGTGTCCTCAGAGTTTCGAAGTTCGCAAGTCTAAAGATGTTACAGCAACTTTAAGCCCAGCTTGATTTTTTTGCGTTTTTCGAATATAAATTATTGCGATTTGGAGCTTGTTTTTTGAAGAAAAAAACATAGGAGTTGCACTTATCCGAATTTTTTGTCATAATCTTCAATACTGTATACTCAACTCAAAAAATTTTTTCGCATCAAAAATTGAAAATTTTCATAAGGCCTTTGCTAAAAAAATGCGAAAAAAATAAAATGTCAAATTTTAGCTAATGCTGTTTATTTTTCGAATCGTCTTCGAATTTCGAACTGCGGAATGCTTGAAAATGTTCGAAATTCGAAAAAATGAAGAAGTTACAGCGTTTTAGGTCTTGAAAACGACCATGAATTTTTACGCCCAAAAAACTTTTGTTTTTGCGATGTTTTGCATAGAAAACTTTATAGTATTGGCTCATCCAGCACCACTACGGAAAGAGATTTTCTTCACAAATCCAACGGTGTCCTCAGAGTTTCGAAGTTCGCAAGTCTAAAGATGTTACAGCAACTTTAAGCCCAGCTTGATTTTTTGCGTTTTTCGAATATAAATTATTGCGATTTGGAGCTTGTTTTTTGAAGAAAAAAACATAGGAGTTGCACTTATCCGAATTTTTTGTCATAATCTTCAATACTGTATACTCAACTCGAAAAATTTTTTCGCATCAAAAATTGAAAATTTTCATAAGGGGTTAGCCTTTGCTAAAAAAATGCGAAAAAAATAAAATGTCAAATTTTAGCTAATGCTGTTTATTTTTCGAATCGTCTTCGAATTTCGAACTGCGGAATGCTTGAAAATGTTCGAAATTCGAAAAAATGAAGAAGTTACAGCGTTTTAGGTCTTGAAAACGACCATGAATTTTTACGCCCAAAAAACTTTTGTTTTTGCGATGTTTTGCATAGAAAACTTTATAGTATTGGCTCATCCAGCACCACTACGGAAAGAGATTTTCTTCACAAATCCAACGGTGTCCTCAGAGTTTCGAAGTTCGCAAGTCTAAAGATGTTACAGCAACTTTAAGCCCAGCTTGATTTTTTTGCGTTTTTCGAATATAAATTATTGCGATTTGGAGCTTGTTTTTTGAAGAAAAAAACATAGGAGTTGCACTTATCCGAATTTTTTGTCATAATCTTCAATACTGTATACTCAACTCGAAAAATTTTTTCGCATCAAAAATTGAAAATTTTCATAAGGCCTTTGCTAAAAAAATGCGAAAAAAATACAATGTCAAATTTTAGCTAATGCTGTTTATTTTTCGAATCGTCTTCGAATTTCGAACTGCGGAATGCTTGAAAATGTTCGAAATTCGAAAAAATGAAGAAGTTACAGCGTTTTAGGTCTTGAAAACGACCATGAATTTTTACGCCCAAAAAACTTTTGTTTTTGCGATGTTTTGCATAGAAAACTTTATAGTATTGGCTCATCCAGCACCACTACGGAAAGAGATTTTCTTCACAAATCCAACGGTGTCCTCAGAGTTTCGAAGTTCGCAAGTCTAAAGATGTTACAGCAACTTTAAGCCCAGCTTGATTTTTTTTGCGTTTTTCGAATATAAATTATTGCGATTTGAAGCTTGTTTTTTGAAGAAAAAAACATAGGAGTTGCACTTATCCGAATTTTTTGTCATAATCTTCAATACTGTATACTCAACTCGAAAAATTTTTTCGCATCAAAAATTGAAAATTTTCATAAGGGGTTAGCCTTTGCTAAAAAAATGCGAAAAAAATAAAATGTCAAATTTTAGCTAATGCTGTTTATTTTTCGAATCGTCTTCGAATTTCGAACTGCGGAATGCTTGAAAATGTTCGAAATTCGAAAAAATGAAGAAGTTACAGCGTTTTAGGTCTTGAAAACGACCATGAATTTTTACGCCCAAAAAACTTTTGTTTTTGCGATGTTTTGCATAGAAAACTTTATAGTATTGGCTCATCCAGCACCACTACGGAAAGAGATTTTCTTCACAAATCCAACGGTGTCCTCAGAGTTTCGAAGTTCGCAAGTCTAAAGATGTTACAGCAACTTCAAGCCCAGCTTGATTTTTTTGCGTTTTTCGAATATAAATTATTGCGATTTGGAGCTTGTTTTTTGAAGAAAAAAACATAGGAGTTGCACTTATCCGAATTTTTTGTCATAATCTTCAATACTGTATACTCAACTCGAAAAATTTTTTCGCATCAAAAATTGAAAATTTGCTAAAAAAATGCGAAAAAAATAAAATGTCAAATTTTAGCTAATGCTGTTTATTTTTCGAATCGTCTTCGAATTTCGAACTGCGGAATGCTTGAAAATGTTCGAAATTCGAAAAAATGAAGAAGTAACAGCGTTTTAGGCCTTGAAAACGACCATGAATTTTTACGCCCAAAAAACTTTTGTTTTTGCGATGTTTTGCATAGAAAACTTAACAGTATTGGCTCATCCAGCACCACTACGGAAAGAGATTTTCTTCACAAATCCAACGATGTCCTCTGAGTTTCGAAGTTCGCAAGTCTAAAAATGTTACAGCAACTTCAAGCCCAGCTTGATTTTTTTGCGTTTTTCGAATATAAATTTTTGCGATTTGGAGCTTGTGTTTTGAAGAAAAAAACATAGGAGTTGCACTTATCCGAATTTTTTGTCATAATCTTCAATACTGTATACTCAACTCGAATATTTTTTTCGCATCAAAAATTGAAAATTTTCACAAGGGGTTAGCCTTTGCTAAAAAAATGAGAAAAAATAAAATGTCAAATTTTAGCTAATGCTGTTTATTTTTCGAATCGTCTTCGAATTTCGAACTGCGGAATGCTTAAAAATGTTCGAAATTCGAAAAAATGAAGAAGTAACAGCGTTTTAGGCCTTGAAAACGACCATGAATTTTTACGCCCAAAAAACTTTTGTTTTTGCGATGTTTTGCATAGAAAACTTTACAGTATTGGCTCATCCAGCACCACTACGGAAAGAGATTTTCTTCACAAATCCAACGATGTCCTCAGAGTTTCGAAGTTCGCAAGCCTAAAGATGTTACAGCAACTTCAAACCCAGCTTGATTTTTTTGCGTTTTTCGAATATAAATTTTTGCGATTTGGAGCTTGTTTTTTGAAGAAAAAAACATAGAAGTTGCACTTATCCGAATTTTTTGTCATAATCTTCAATACTGTATACTCAACTCGAATATTTTTTTCGCATCAAAAATTGAAAATTTTCATAAGGGGTTAGCCTTTGCTAAAAAAATGCGAAAAAATAAAATGTCAAATTTTAGCTAATGCTGTTTATTTGTCGAATCGTCTTCGAATTTCGAACTGCGGAATGCTTAAAAATGTTCGAAATTCGAAAAAATGAAGAAGTTACAGCGTTTTAGGCCTTGAAAACGACCATGAATTTTTACGCCCAAAAAACTTTTGTTTTTGCGATGTTTTGCATAGAAAACTTTACAGTATTGGCTCATCCAGCACCACTACGGAAAGAGATTTTCTTCACAAATCCAACGGTGTCCTCAGAGTTTCGAAGTTCGCAAGTCTAAAGATGTTACAGCAACTTCAAATCCACCTTGATTTTTTTAAGCGTTTTTCGCTATGCTAATTTTTTTTGTCGCAATAGTCATTACTGTTTATTAAGTTCAAAAATTGTTTTCGTTTCTAAAATAAATGATACTTCTTTTTACGAAACTAAAGCAAAAGAAAACAAGATGTCAGAAATTTTAACTATACTTGGTTTTTTTTATTGTAAAAAGAACATTCATTCAAATTAAAAATAGAAACATCAAACAAAACACTAAACTAAAAACTTAACTTAAAACTAAACTTAAGATTTAACTGAAGAGAAATACATTAATTAGCTATCGGCTTGATCATAAACACCTAATTTTCTCTGCACCAGTGTGAGATTCCTAAGAAAGCACTGTCATTCCACAGTGGTCCAGGTGAAGCTTACGACATCAAAACTGCGTATAACCTTAAGAAGGCTTGGACAGACTGACAGACCACAAGCTATCAATCGAAGAAAAATATTATACATCAGTTTAGGTTTGGAATTTTTCTCGCTTTACACTTAACGTTAGTGGGAACTTACCCTTCTTTAACGGTTAGTATCCATCTTTAAGAGATAGAGCTCACCAGCCAGTCAGGGAGTAAAATTTGATGTAGTGTTTTTTCCCCCAATATGTATGAGGGAAACCTTTTGTTTAAAGTTACAAGCTTGAAAGATGGAATGAAGAAGGAAAAACCTATTGTAAGTTCAGCAACAGTTATTTATAACAAACAACAACGTTAACTCACTGTAATGTAACGATAATCAAACGAACATGCATGGAACGTAAGGCTCAAAGGGGGACAATACTTAATAGTTGGCGGCAGAAGTCCTGAAAGAGATATAGGTTAAGAAGCCATTAATTATTGTATTTCTTGAAGATAAATATTTTATGAAAATAAAAAAATGGAATAATAGCATTAACAAAAATTTGTTTTTATTGAAGCTCAAGTATTTTTAGGATTTTCACTTATTTTTCAATATTTGAATATTTCTTGGTTAACATTTTTGTACCACCAACCATAGGATGGGGGTATACTAATCTAGTCATTCCGTTTGTAACACCTCGAAATTTTCATCTAAGACCCCATTAAGTATATATATCCTTGATCGTCTCGTAATTCTGAATCGATCTAGCCATGTCCGTCCGTCTGTGGAAATCACGAAAGAGGTCGAACGCGTAAAGCTACCCGCTTGAAATTTTGCATAGATACTTAATATCAATGTAGATCGTTGGGATTAGCAAATGGGTCATATCGGTTCAGATTTAGATATAGCTCCCATATAAACCGATCACCAGATTTAAATTCTTGAGCACCTGAAAGCCGCAATTTTTGTCAGATTTTTATAACCTGATAAAGCTCCAATATAAACCGATCTCCAGATATTTTTTGAGTTCCTGGAGTTCGCAATTTCGTCCTATATGGCTGAAATTTTGCATGTGGTGTTCTGTTATGACTTCCAATAATTCCAACGATCTCCAGATTTGACTTTTTTGGTCCCTGGAAGCCGCAATTTTTGTCCGCTTTGTCTGAAATTTTGCATGAAGTATTCCGTTACGACTTCCAACAACTGGCTTAAGTACGGTCCAAATCGGTCTATAACCTGATATAGCTTCCATATAAACCGATCTCACGATTTGACTTCTTGAGCCTCTGTAAGCCGCAATTTTTGCCTGAAATTTTGCATGTAGTGTTCTGCTATAACTTTCAACAACTGTGTCAAGTACGGTCAAAATCAGTCTATAACCTGATATAGCTCCATGTAAACCGGTCACTCGATCATCCTTGTTCGGTTCCTAGAAGCTTAAATTTTGCTGGTTTGACGGAAGTTTGGTATGTAGAATAAAATTATGCCCTACAACTTAATTTATTTTGTACTAGCCGAAGCGGGTCCGCTCCACTGCGCCTTTTCAACTCTCTAATATCTTTTTAGGGTGGGGACACTTCGCCCTGAATGCGGATATCGAATTCGTGCCATTCTAGCCTATGACCCTGAACTTGTTCGAATCCTGGCGAAAACATCGGACAAAGCGGTGTTTGTCCCCTCTTAATGTTCGACATTTGCGAGCCATGCCATGCATGGTCATTAGAAAAAATGTTTCCCAAAGAGGTGTCGAACTGCGGGACGCCGTTTGGACTCGGCTATAAAAAAGGTCCCTTATCATTGGGTTTAAACTTGAATCGACACTCATTGATGTGTAAGAATTTGCCCATTCTCGATTCATGGTTGTAATGTTCTTCCTTAGGGTAATGTTCTCATTAGGGGAGGGACTCATTCGACTCAAATATGGATATCAAATTCGTGCTGCACTTTCAAATCCCCATATTGCCATGGCCAGTAAATATGAACCGTTCGGAGGGTGTTTTGGGGCTGGGGCGCTACCGGCACTTTCACTGAAAATAGATATCAAATTCGTTCTTTATTCCCAACGGAAATAAAGTTCAGTTTAGGGCGGGCTTTATGGCGTACCCCAAAACACTTGACTCCAAAATTGGATATCAAATTCACTATCTACTCTCAAATACCTTTCATTTGATTCCCATATTGTCATAATGGGTCAAATAACCCATTTGACGAATCTTTCGGAGGAAAAGCGCCACCTGGACTTGAACCCAAATTTTAATGTTATATTTGCAATCTACTCCCTAATATCTATCATTTGAGTCCCATATAGCCATGGTCGGCTAATATGCCCATTTGGGGGTATTTGGGGGTGGGCGATCTCCCATTACTTGGACCTAATGTTTTATGCCATATTTGTAATCTACTGCCTAATACTTATCATTTGAGACCCCTATTGACATGAACTTCAAGTATATCTGTTTTGAGGAGTTTTGGGGTTGGGGGTTGGAGGCCCCGCTGAGTACTTGGCCCTTAATTTTAATACCATATTCGTTTTCTGGTCTCGCATACCTTTCATTTGATACCCTTATTGTACCCATCGGAACACTTTCGGATATGGGTGGCATTTTTGGGTAAGGGGGAGATAAACGTACACAATCTATGAAAATTTTAAGAAAATCGGTTCAGCCAAGTATCATATAGTCATAATGGGTGTCGTGACCCCCCTATACTTCGATCTAATTTTTTATGCCAGTTTCGAAATCTACTTCCGAATACCTTTCATTTGATACCCATATTGAAATGAACGTCCAATATATCTTTTTGGGGTTGGGCGGCCCGATGGGTAATTAGATTAAAATTTTACTACCATATTCTCCAATACCTTTCATTTGACACCTATATTGTCCCGATTGGTACACTTTTGATTTTGGGTTGTGTTATTGCCATAAGGGGGAGGGTCCGTCCCCCTTCAGATACCGAAAAATTAAATATCCTATGTTTCCTTCCAGACCAACCTACACAATATGCGACAATTTCAAGAAAATTGGTTCTGCCGTTTTTCAGTCTATACGGAACAAACAAACCGAGTCCCATATATCTGTGACTGGCTAATGTGATCATTTTGGGCCTTTTTGTGGTGGTGGAGAGACCCCCTATACTTCGACATGCATTTGTATGCCAGATTCGTTATCTACTGCCGCATACTTTTCATGTGATACCCATATTGTCCTTATCGGTCCAATTTTGATTTTGGGTGGTGTTTTTGGGGTAACGGTGGAGGGTCCGCCCCCTTCCGTTATCAATAAATTATAAAGCCTATTCCTACTTCCTGACCATATTCGTAATCTACTTCCGAATACCTTTCATGTGAGACCCATATTGTCATGATCGTCAAATAAACCTATTTGAAGGGGTTTTTGGGGCTGGGGCGGCCCCCGCGGTACTTGGACCCAACTTTTATTATAAAATTTTTACTCTACTCTGGAATACCTTTCATTTGAATTCCCTAGTGTCTTGATCGGTCCACTTTTATTTTTTGGGTAGTACTTTTGGGGTAAGGGGGAGGGTCCGCCCCCTTCCGATGTCTACAAATTATATAGCCGATATTTCCTTCCAGACCAACCTACACAATCTGTGAAAATTTCAAGGTAATCGGTTGAGCCGTTTTTGAGTCTATACCGAACAAACAAACAAACCGACAAACAAACAAAAACACAAACTAAATTTTATATATAAGAAGAAGAAGACAGTAGTAGAGCTACTATTGTACGACATCACTACAGCGAATTCAAACTAAAAAGAAATATTTGAAAATAACGTTATTTCATGGTCGATAATGCCGTGTGCATCTTTTACAACCTGTTTTGTTGATAGTGCCGCAATATCGACATTGAAACTTTACCAATCTGGCCACATTTGACATGACAGCATTTCTCTCCCGACGAGTATTTATTTATTTACGTTTTTCCACTAAAAGTGCTAAGACACTTTTTGTTCCTAGCACAACCATTTTGGGCGCATTAAATTAATACACTCGTATTGTTAAAGTACACTGTGTAAAAGCAACGTTGCAATTGAAATTTTTTTAAGCAGCATTTACCAGCAGTTTCAAACTTTTTTTCAAAACAATTTTCATTTCACCTGGAAAAATCAATAAGAAGACTGCAACTATTTATAGAAGAACTCATTCAGGTTTGTACAAAATAACTTTTTAATGGATTATAATTTGAAATGTCTGGTACGCTGTGATAAGCTTTTTGATCTCTCGGTATATGTAGGCACTTAAGCGTATCAAAATGCCATAAAAATTAAAAAATTTATGTGGTTATTGGGTTGAGTCAACATGTGGTGATGGTGGTCAAAACAGTAATCTAGGACTAATTCTAAAAAGTTTTGCCCCAGAAAGAATGGGTCTAAAATCAAAATCGAGCTTCCGGTTGTTATTGACAAAATAGGAAGTTTGGTACAAAAACTGAATTTTGTCGTTGAATCACAGAAGTTCGATTTTGAGTTTAAACCAGTGGCGGGCAAATGCACACACTCGCACTTGGTAAAAACTTCTTAGAAATTATCGTAGACTATGATTGTGATATCCGCTTGTAGTGTTTTTTTTTGTCCTTACTTGCAATAGAAAGCCATCCAAGTGATTTAACTGTATTCTGAATTAAGGTCTGGTTATGCTCTCGTAAATGTTGAATAAATGTATTGTAAAAGCAATTATGCTTATTACAAAACGTAGTATTTGCTTTTCAAACAAAACAATTTTATTAACAAACAAGTAAAAGCGTGCTAAGTTCGGCCGAACCGAATCTTTAATATCCCTTTACCATAGATCGCATTTGTCGAGTTCTTTTCCCGATATCTCTTTTTAGGCAAACAAAGGATAAAAGAAAAGAATTGCCATAATATTGGAGCTATATCATGGTATGGTCCGATTCGGACCATAATTGAATTGAATGTTGGAGACCATAGTAAAAATCATTTTATAAAATTTCAGGCAATACGAGTAAGAATCGCGCCCTTTAGGGGCTCAAGAAGTAAAATAAAGAGATCGGTTTATATGGGAGCTGTATCAAGCTATAGACCGATTCGGACCATATTCGACATGTATGTTGAAGGTCATGGGAGAAGCCCTTGTACAAAATTCAGCCAAATCGGATTATAATTACGCCCTCTGAAGGCTTAAGAAGTCAAGATTCCAAAACCGGTTTATATGGCAGCTATATCAGGTTATGTATCGAATTGAATTTGGCACAGTTGTTAGAAGTCATAATAAAACATGTCATACGAAATTTCAGCCAAATCGGATAAGAATTGCGCCCTCTAGTGGCTTAAAAAGTCAAGACTAAAGATCGTTTTATATGGCAGCTATATCAGTTTATGGAGGCCACCGTAGCGCAGAGGTTAGCATGTCTGCCTATGACGCTGAACGCCTGGGTTCGAATCATGGCGAGACCATCAGAAAAAATTTTCAGCCGTGGTTTTCCCCTCCTAATGCTGGCAACATTTGTGAGATACTATGCCATGTAAAACTTCTCTCCAAAGAGGTGACGCACAGCGGCACGCCGCTCGGACTCGCCTATAAAAAGAAGGCCCCTTATCATTGAGCTTACAACTTAAATCGGACTGTACTCATTGATATGTGAGAAGTTTGTCCTGTTCCTTAGTGGAATGTTCATGGTCAAAATTAGCAATTTGCATTATATCAGTTTATGGACCAAATTAAACCATACTTAGCACATTTGTTGGAAGTCATAACTCAACACGTCGTGCAAAATTTCAGCCAAACAGCCTCAAGAAGTCAAGGCCCCAGATAGGTTTATATGACAGATATATCAGGTTATGGACCGATTTCAACCATACTCAACACAGTTGTTGGAAGTCATACCGAAACTCTTCATGCAAAATTTCAGCCAAATCGGATAAGAATTGTGCCCTCTAGCGGTTCAAGAAATCAAGATCCAATATCGGTTTATATGGCAGCAAATAATCTTCTGGTCACCCAAATGCACAAAATTTCCAAAAACTTTTATAGTTACCCAAATGTGGTTGCCAAAGTGTACCTAAGTTCCAAAATTCAGAGCTCTAGTTCAATTTACAAAGAAAGTACCAAATAGTACCAATTAAGATACTTAATGTACTATTTCTTCCCTTCGCCTGGCAAATATGTACCATTTCGTACTTTTTGGTAGTTTTTAGTACGTAAAGCTACGAATATCATCAAATCCAGCCTTATCCCGTGCATATGACCCAAGTCCAAAATTCGCACAAAATTTCATGATTCTAGCTTTAGCCGTTTGAGCTGGGCACTGATCAGTCAGTGAGTCAGTAATCAGTCAGTCACGCTACCCTTTTATATATATAGATCAATCCACTAGACTTTGAAATGAAATATTGTCCATATTAGCAACAATTTACAAAACAAATCAAATCATTCAACTGTAAAGAATTATTTGGAACAACAACAAGCATTAAATGCCTAATGATTTGGATAATTGGGAAGAACTTTGTTTACCATAATACCATGGTGATATTTTCTTGAGTGACTTCAAAAGAAAATAAGTTAATACTGTAATCTACGTTAAAATGTATCAAAATCGAAACTTGCTTGCTTCGTGTTTTATATCATTGTAATAAAATGTAACGCACTAAGTATTCGTAATATCATAATTTACCAACTTAAAGTCAAACTAATTATTGCCTCTTGCGAAATCCTAGTAAGTAATGGAAGAGGAAACACGTGAGTTATCTAGCGTAACAATCAATAATCACGCAATTTAGCTACGAAATGCATGTAAGAGAAAAATGCAATGTAATAACAAGAGCGCAAAACGTATTTCTGTAACGGCTTATAAATCATACGATTAATGAGCATTTGTTACATATCGCTAATGAGATCGTCATGGATATGCAGTAAGCAAGCTGTTATGGTTTAGTGAAGACTATGCGGTCTTCAACTAATAGTGAATTCATAATTTAAAAAAATTGCAATCCAAGAAATGAATTGAAGTTGAGCTGTTAAAAGGGCATTTAAAACCAGTAAGGAAAGGCAAAAGTCGGGCGGTGCCGACTATATAATAGCCACCTACCCCATAAGTACAAAGTGGGAGCTATATCTTATTCTGATTTTCAAAAAGTTGTCTTCGGACATTTGTTAAAATTTTTTGCAGAATTCAAGGTGGTGGGTTCGGCCCGGCCCAGTTTAGCACAGTTTTACTTGTTCCTTTTTTTTGACTGAACAAAAAGCAGATAGTATGTGGAGCAGTTATGTCGGATGCGAATCGTAAACTCGGCAAGTGAAAATATTTTAGTTGATTTTTAAAGGTACAAAATAGTTGGAATGTCCATTTACAAAAATCATTAGAGCAAGAGACAAATGGCTGCCAGGTACAAGAAAACACAACAAGAATTTCTAAGGCGCATACATTGTTTGGTAATATTTACGCAATAAAGAAATATCCCAAAGTAGATATTTAAATTTGCGAAAACAATAACTTCCATAAGTAATTTTTTATTTCATTATTAATATAGGGGTTTCCAATAAGAGGTGTTTTTTTTTTGTATTTTAAGAAAAATACAGTTTTTGAGATAAATGATCGGATGTGCATTTCATATAGAGAGGCACTTATGCAGTTTGTAGGAGTTTTTCTTCTTATTGCAATAATTTTTTCCCATACACAAGGTTTCAATAAAAACACAAACATTTTTTTCATGATAATCACAAAAAAACACCTATTATTTTTAGGTGCCTTAATCTTGGCTTATATAGACAGACGTGAGTCATTTATTTGTGAAGGAAACAGTTATATGGGCTAGTGCTAAAAAAAATACAGATTTTTCGATCATACGTATTTCAAGTCAAAGTCAGTGCATATGCACTTAAATTCGAGTGTTATACAGCTACCTACCTTTAAGTATATAATCCAAATGTTTTATATAAAACCCAATCTAAAAGTACAGTGAACATAAGCTAGCCACTACAGCAACGAAGAATAAACAAACCGTAAGAGTTCGACCGACATAAACTAGCCATGTATAGCAACAAATAGACTAACATCATAAATATACAACAAAAAAAAAAAAACATTGGCAAAGAAACAGAGAGTTCTTAGGTGCTGTTGTACCATCAGACATTAAGGTGGCCCTTGTTGTTAGAAACTAAGTTAAAAGGTTAATATAAAATTATAAATGTATAAATACAAGAATCAAACAATAGAAAGAGAATAGAAAATTAAAAGATATAGAATAAGAATGTCTGAAGTTCTCAACACCGTTCATAAAAAGGACATCATATAAATGGTCACCACGACCACAATTACAGGACCATACCGATTGAATCAAAATAACCCCTGTTGTTGGAAGTCGTTTAACTTAAATTCAGCAGATCAGAATACAAAACCATAATGGAGTTGTGTGAAAATGGAAGGTTTTTAACAAGATCGAGAAGATTCCTTTCCGCTGTTTCCCTTTTAAACAAGCCTATTCGCTGAATTCTCAACATAACCTCTAATGACCTAGTCGCAGTGGTTCTCCTAGTCTCAGATACAAATCTTAGTGCGACCTTATTCACTATGTTAAGGTTATGGAGATGTGACATAAAATCCGACACCGGCCACCAGACTTGGCAGGCATATGCCAGGACTGGCCGCACCACGGTCGAGAATAACAAGTGCGTAAGCCTGGGCCTCAAACTCCACTTGCTCCCAACGAGCTTCTGATACGAATACAATGCCGCAAAGGCCTTTCTAATCCTCGACCCCATGTTCAGTCTCCAATCTATTTTGCTGTCTAGAATCACCCCCAAAAGTTTTGCCGACTGCGGTAACTGTGAAGTCACCCCCTGCAGTGGGGGTAGCCTAAATACCGGTATATTCAGCCTACACGTAAACAGGATCAATTTTGTCTTTGCCACATTCACACCCAGGTCGCAACCCGTTGCCCATGTAGCAGGGCAGCAAATTTCACGATCAAAAATCTACTCTGTGGCGAGAATAACCAGATAGTCCGCATACGCACAAACTCTAACACACAGCTTTTCCAATCTCCTAAGAAGACCTCCATCACAGAGGTGATATTACCTCATTCTGAGGTGCCCCTAGTGATATTCAACTTCACTGTCTCAGCACCAATAGTAACCGCTAAATCCCTGCCCCATAGCATATTCATTATCTAAGAAATCACACTGTTCACCAGATCCGCATCTATGGCAGAAGAGTTCACGTTGTTAAAAGCCCCTTCGATATCCAAAACCGTTGCTATGGTATAGACCTTATAATCGATATGTCTCTCAAGGTGATTTTTTACATGATGCAAGGCAGAATCCACGGATCTGCCCTTAATATAGACATGCTGGCAGCGTGGGAAATAAGATGTTAGGAGGGGATAACCATCGATGAATATTTTTTCTGACATTCTCGCAAGAACGCGTTCAGCCTCAGAGTCGAATATGCTAACCTTCGGTGCTCTTCAGTGATTTGAAAACGCAGGACTTATGAGGACAATATGAAGACCCTTATGGTCTTGGGTGCGACTACGACAATGAGATCGAAGTGCGTGACGGAGTATTTAGGATCCTTGAATAGACTACGGGAATACCATCGGACATAATGGTATTTCGGAAAACGAGAAGGTGGAAGAATATACTAGTAATGGCTTCTTTAATGGGAGCAAGCACCACTTGCCAAACTTCTGAACATTGCTGAGAGGTTCGCCAGCGCGGAGGCCTTGGGAAGTTGCGAGTGTGTAGACGTATGCTGAACTGCCTGAACACTTTGGCTAACCGCTGAGTGAAAAACGACGAAAAAACTGTTTGCCTTTGATAAGATGTCACTGAGTACTATTGCAGGAGTTATAACCGGGCACTATGCGATAATCCCGTAATACATTAGGATACCGTTTTATGATTGCTACGAAAACTGTTTTGATGAGCTCTTACTCTGCTCATGTTCGGGTCTTTGGGGTAAAGACTTTCCATCTTAAGTAAGCGGTTTTTCTTCGATCTCAGCCTTCTTGTGGACCCATTCCTTCACTAATAACAAAATTCCACAACGAGCCGATTACTGGCTTAGTTGTATGTCCATAGTGGCATGGGGCGGATTAACATCCGCACCCTCTTTATAACCTAACCTATCAACAAAATTCTAATAAAATTGTCTCTGAAGAACAAGTTTAGATGAAATTTTTTATCCATAGAAAATTTTATAAATAAAATTTTCCCTGAATAACAAGTTTTGATGATTTTTTTCCAAAGAAAATTTTTATAAAATATAAAAAAAAAAATATTTTTATAAAAATAAAATTTTTTTAACAAACATTTCACAACATTTTCTTAAAAAAATTTTCATAGTTTTCTTAAAAAAAACAAATCTTCATACAAATTTCCTTAATGTCAAAAAATCGCCACCTTTGAAAGGGGGTGTATGTAGTAAGCGCATTTAAGCCGTTTGGGGGTTAAGAGCCCTATAGTATTTGGTCATTATTGCGGGTGTATAACCAAACCTCAGCACTGAAATAGGTGCTACCTAAGTCGCCAAATTGTATATGAGGCTTTTGTGCGTGGTGGAGGTCCCGATCCTAGTCAACCTCCTATAGGTGAGTAAGCTCGTTCCGGTCCAAAGGACCGATCGCCGCGGGAACAGAGTGCCCATTGGTTATTTAAAGGCGTCAATCACGCGCCTTGTCATATCGAACGTCATAGGCAGTCAGGATTTGTGCAAGAGCCGGTGCCACCCGACCTTTTACTGAGACTCTCCACTCGATACCGCTGATTGTTCGCGACTGCAAATACAGCTACTCCGTATGGAGCATTCCACTATCCGCAACCTGTGGACGCGCCCTGTAGCTCGCAGCTAAGCTTCTCGTGACAGCAATGAACACCACATAGATCCGAACTCAATGTTACAGCTTGTGTGGTGCTCACAGCTATTCCGCGCCGGGAGGCTTTTGTATGTCTAAATTAAAAGTACCCATCCCTCTGAATTCCATTTTCAGTTCAAAACAGATTTTATCTAACCAAAATTTCTTTCGATTTAAGTTAAAAACACTCCCAAATTCTTATGGTAACCAAGAACGGTACAACTTGTAATTCAATAAAAATTTGTTCAGATGTCTGTCGCACAATCATTTGCAAGAAACGCAAAAAAAAATATCTGAAAACATTTATGTATGGTATTTATTATGCCAACCGTTTAATCACAATTTCCTCAAGCGTGTGTTCATTGTCGTCTATTGGATAAGTGAGCTAAGCGATTTTCGACCCGCCAATTTCAATTTCTTATCATTCTTCTATAATGTCGATGGCATTGTTCACATTCAAAGATTATCCATCTTGTAATGGCAAAATGTCACTGCTAATACATAAATAACGCCCATTCACCATCACCTGCTCCAGCTTGTTTAATCACCCGCTAATCGGCCTATAAAACACTTGATAAGGGCAGTAAATTAATCGTCTTATGTGAAGCAAATAAAAACAACAACAACAACAGCTACTTTAGAACAATTAGAAGTGCAATGACACCTAAGAACTCTTTGTTTAAAATTTTTTGACGATATTTCTAATGTGCCAGGTAAATGCATTGAGAGGGGCAGTATGAAAAAAATCAAAATACAATTGAAATTTAATATTAAGAATGCATTAATGTATGAATATTCATTTATGTATGGGTCTATTGGATAGATTATTGCGTTTAATTTTAATACCCATCGTGTTAGGAGGGGGGATATAAGAATCAAGTCTTTCTGTTTGAAACAACTCGAAATATTCTAACGCGCCGGTATAAAGTATACATAATCCTGATAATCTTGTTGTAGCTCTCGATTTGACTTCGTGAGCTCCTATACACAAAAAAATAATCGATTAGCCATAACCAAAGTTTTTGACACGTAATCTTTGTTTTTAAAAAAGTTTGGGGATTTGTTTATCTCCTCACGAGTTCAAATTTCGACTTTGTGAACAGTCATTAGGGAATGCAAAATCATAAGAGAATTCCAATTAGGATTGTTTAAAAATATATCACATTATTGCAATATTACTCAAAATCGGACGAATATGCACCTATATTGGAGCTATATTTAAATCTGGAATGACACCGTAGCGCAGTGGTATGCATGTCCGCCTATAACTCTGAACGCCTGGGTTTGAATCCTGACGAGAACATCAGAAAAAATTGTTCAGCGGTAGTGATCCCCTCCTAATGCTGGCGGCATTTGTGAGGTTCTGTACTATTTGGTATGACAGCCATGTAAAAACTTCTCCACAAAGAGGCGTCACACTGCGACCCGCCATTCGGACTCGGCTATAAAAATGAGGCCCATTGTAATTAAGCTAAACTTTGCTGTTTTGGTTTTTATGTACCTAAGATGATCGTGACCAATGTTGCCGATGTTGGTAGGTTCCTACCAAAAATTGGTAGATTTTTATTCTCTTGGTAGGTTGGTAGGCTCATTACCATGTTGCAGCAAAGGTTTGCACCCGTTTGAACATAGCGAGGAAAGTACGATGTGACACTGCACGGAAGCTGGACATTGAAAAGCTGCAAACACAATAAATGGCATCGGCATACTCCACTCGACTGACCCAACTGCTTCATGAAAGCACTCCTTGTTCCTATGATATAATGGCGCAGTGGCCAACCATTGCCCACTCCATTGAAAATGCAGCAAATCCGTACTTGGGTACCGGAAGCCTCCTCCAAGAAACCCATGGTACGACCAAGAGTGTCGAGATGCTGCTGAAGCCAAGAATGCAGCATATAGAACAACCCTGCAATCAGTAGCAACGAGAAGGAGAAAAGGAGAGAGGAGAAACGTCTATTTCGCAGAAAGAAAAAGGAAATGGAAAGACGTGAGTGTGAGCGAATTGAGATGTAAGGGAGTCAGAATGAAGTCCGGAAATTCTTCCAAAGAATTAAATATCAAATCGATGGCTTTGGTGCAGGCACATCCTCCTGTAGAGACAAAGAAGAAAATCTGGTAACTGACACAGATAAAATGCTGAAGATATGGAAAGAACATTTTACCCAACTGCTAGTGTCCGACGTTGGCGGCGAAGAGGATATAGCAGAACCAATCCCTGATGATGGTATAGAATGTTTACCTCCTAGTCAGAATGAGGTCCAAGTAGCAGTGTCCGGACTAAAGAACAACAAGGCTGCAGGAGGCGATGGGTTACCCGCTGAACTATTTAAGACTGGAGGCGACACGCTGATAAGGCGTATGCATCAGCTTATCTGCGCAATCTGGCTAGAAGTACGCATACCTGATAATTGGAACCTCAGCATACTATGTCCCGTACACAAGAAAGCAGACAAGATGAAATGTGGCAACTACAGAGGTATAAGTCTCCTCCCCATCGCATACAAGATACTCTCGAGCGTACTGTGTGAAGGATTGAAACCTAAAGTCAGTGAGATAATTGGGCCCTATCAATGCGGCTTTAAACCTGGTAATCAGATATGCACACTGCGTCAAATTCTGGAAAAGACCCGAGAAGGACAAATCAACACCTACCATCTCTTTGTTGACTACAAAGCCGCCTTCGATACTTCTTTACGTTCAAAGGTATTTCAAGCCATGTCTGAGTTTGGTATCCCTGCAAAATTAATAAGACTCTGCAGGATGACACTTGCTGATACGCGTTCCTCAGTAAGAATAGCGTTCCTCAGTAAGAATAGGAATTTGAGGCAAATCGGATGAGCACTGCGCCCTCTAGTGGCTCGAGACGTCAAGAACCCAGAACGGTTTATATGACAGCTATATCAGGTTATAGACCGATTTTAACCATAGGTTAGTTTAGGTGGGTTAGGTTTAAGTGGCAGTCTGCCATCAGACTCACTTAGACGTTTTCGTCCATTGTGATACCACAGGAACCGAAAAATACCTTCTAGATCCAGGAAGATACCTTCTAGTTCCTACTGTTGAACCATCCAGACTGCTTTAAAAAGTTCAATGAATGCGATTGTTCACATCCGCTAAATCATACAGGTTCTCAAAGAAATGAGAACCTAAAGTGGAACTCCTTCTGACTGCTATTGCGGGACACACACACAGAACGTGTTCTTTAGTCTCTTATTCTTCGATGTACTCACAGCTTCCGCAAAAGTCGTTGCTGGCAACCTTCAGTGTGTCAGCATGCTTTCCGATTAGACAGTGACAAGTCATGATGGACACAATGACTGACACATCTGTTCTAGCCAATGACAGCAAAGCGTTAGACCTCTTCAAGTCTAGATTAGGCCATATACAATAGTTTCGAAATTCTCCCAACCATATTTAGCACAATTGTTGAAAGACATAACAAAACACCTGATGCAAAATTTCATCTTAATCGGATGAGAGTTGCGCCCTCTAGTGGCTCAAGAAGTCAAGCTCCAAGATCGGTTTACATGACAGCTATATCAAAACATGGACAAATTTGAAACATGCTTAGCACAGTTGTTGGAAGTCATTACGAAACACTTCGTGCAAAATTACATCCAAATCGGATAAGAATTGCGCCCTTTAGTGGCTCAAGAAGTCAAGATCCAAGATTGGTTTACATGACAGCTATTTATATCAAAATATGGACCGATTTAAACAATACTTAGCACTTAGTCATTACGAAACTCTTCATGCAAAATTTGAGCCAAATCGATTTGGAATTGGGCCCTCTAGAAGCTCCAGAATTCAAGACGCCAGATCGGTTTATACGACAGCTATATCAGGTCATAGATCTATTTCAACCATACTTAGCACAATTGTTGAAAGTCATAACAAAACACCTCATGCAAAAGTTCATCGAAATCGGACAAGAATTGCATCCTCTAGAGGTTGAAGAAGTCAAGATCCATGACCGATTTGAACCATACTTAGCACATGGAAGTCATTACGAGGTCATTGCAAAATTTCATCGAAATCGGATAAGAATTGCGCCCAAGTGGCTCAAAAAGTCAAGATCCAGTTCGGTTTATTTGGCAGCTATATCAAAACATAAAACGATATGGCCCAGTTACAACCTCGACCTACACTAATAAGAAGCAGTTGCGCAAAATTTCAAGCGGCTAGCTTCACTCATTCGAAAGTAAGCACGCAGACGGACGGACGGATGGAGATGGCTAGATCGACTTAAAATGTCGTGATCATCAAGAATATATATCTATTTCGAAGAGTTACAAACAGAATGACGAAATTAATATACCCCATCCGATGACTTCTTGGGATAAAAGAAGCCTCAATCAAGATAATTCGAATGCAAACTGAGTTAATAAGGGTGCATTTTTAGCGGAATCCATAAGATCGTATTTACTTGTTTTTCTACCCTCCACCATAGGATGGGGGTATACTAATTTCGTCATTCTGTTTGTAACTCCTCGAAATATTCGTCTAAGACCCCATAAAGTATATATATATTTGATCGTCATGACATTTTAAATCGAACTAGCCATGTCCGTCCGTCTGTCCGCCGTCCGTCCGTCAGTCCGCCGTCCGTCCGTCAGTCCGCCGTCCGTCCGTCTGTCCGCCCGTCCATCCGTCTGTCCGCCCGTCCGTCCGTCTGTCTGTCGAAAGCACGCTAACCTTCGAAGGAGTAAAGCTAGCCGCTTGAAATTTTGCACAAATACTTCTTATTAGTGTAGGCCGGTTGGGATTGTAAATGGGCTATATCGGTTGACGTTTTGATATAGCTGCCATATAAACCGATCTGGGATCTTGACTTCTTGAGCCGCTGGAGGACGCAATTATCATCCGATTTGGCTGAAATTGTGTATGAGATGTTTTGGGTCTTGACTTTTTGAGCCTCTATAGGGAGCAATTCCTATCCGATTTGGCTGAAATATTGCATGACGCGTTTTGTTATGACTTTCAAAAACTAGAGTGCGCAATTTTTATCCGATTTAGCTGAAATTTTGTACCATGGCTTCTCTTATGACCTTTAACATGCGTGTCGAAAATGGCATGAATCGGCCTATAGCCTAATGCAGCTCCCCCATAAACCGATCTCCCTATTATACTTCTTCTTTGGCTGAAATTTTACACAATGACTTCTACTATGGTCTCCAAAATTCAGTTCAATTATGGTCCGAAATGAACCATAACTGGTTTTTTTCTTACGTTTTTCCTTTTTTTGTAGCATAGTGTAGTTTTTCGTTAAAATCCATGGCATTTATTATAGGCCCTATGATATTAAGGCGAGGGAAAAAACAAAACTGCAGCAATACGTTATTTTAAACCAGTAGCGGCGCTGTTCTGGTGGTTACATTCATTCAACACCCACCGCTTGGAGGTTTCAATGTAAAACAATTCGCAAACGGCTGGCAGTTATCGCTAAGCTTTTCGCGTGACAGTTGGTAGCTAACGCATTGCTCGCTTCATTCACATACAAGTTAAGGAGAAATTAAAAAGTGTTTTTGTGATTTCATATAGCGCCTCAAAAGTTAATACCAAGTGGTCAGTGTATTGTTTGGTTATTTATAACCAAACAAAAGAAATCATAAAACAATAATAAATAATAACATTTAAATAAACCGATACAGGAGTGACAGTGCAATCGATTATAAAAACAGTCTTATCATTAATAACTTTTATTAAATAATTTTATTTAATAAATATGCTTTAATCGTAGTAATAAGTACATAAGGACTATAAAAAATATCGTAGAAGCCACAAATGTGTACAATCTGCCAGCCTTCAAGATTTTTTCGTTACCATTGGCGTTTCATGGATTATCAGTGTGTAGTTTGCTATTAGCGCCCGGTACACGAGTTAATTGCTTGAACTTGAAAAATTGAACATCAAAAAGATTCAAACGACAGATTTCCAAGCATTTTGCTTACTCTCGGATTATCAGTGATTGGCTTAATTGTATTGATTGTTTCGATGTCATACAAATAAACGGAAAACATAATTGATTTCTAGTACAAACTATTAATTTATTGATGCACTGAAAGAAAAATTTAAAAGTGAGAAAGAAAATTTCAAAAACCTAATTCCTAACCCCAAGTTTTAAGATGCCTTCCTCCACTTGGTTTTCCGATCAAAGTATTGGGGTTATCCTTTACATTTGACTTCAACCCATATTTGAAGGTCAGATTCGTACTCAATTCTCAAAAGACTTCATGTAGTACGACTCGTTGCATGACCATTAAATTAGATATATTCCAGCCTTTTCCTGTCCTATGAGAGCCTCTATACACTTAGCCCAAATTTGAATTTTAGATTCGTACTATGCTTTCAAATGTCTTAAATCTTCCATATTGTACCAGGTCTGTCAATTCTAATAAGAGACCTAATTTGTATCCTACTCTCAAATGTCTTTCATTTGACTTAACAAACAAACAAATAAAAGGTTTTGATCCGTACTAAGTTTATCACATTATAATCACATTAATAGGGACAGACTATCTCAGCGACTCTAAATCAATACACAGCGGTATGGCAGAGAAAAATTCCGCTAAAAAAGTCACATTCGAGCGTTTTATGACACGATATTGAACCAGTTTCCTTGAAATTTGACACCATGAGTTGTATTAGACCACTCGACATTCGCACTATGGGATAGAATCAAAAAAAAAAAACAAGTAAAAGCGTGCTAAGTTCGGTCGAGCCGAATCTTATATACCATTCACCATGGATCGCAACCAAAGGTAATGGATATAAATTGCTATGCTATTGAGGCTATAATAAGTTATGAACCCATTGGAGCCATGCTTGGTTTGGCTGTTGGACCAAAGTGGAAATCATTGTGCCAAATTTCAGCCAAACCGGATAATAATTGCGCCCTCTAGAGGCTCAAGAAGTATAATTGTGAGATCGGTTTATATGGGAGGTATATTAGGTTAAGAACCGATCTATACCGTACTTAGCACAGTTGTTGATAGTCACCCCCGAACATTTCATGCAAAATTTTCAGCCAAATCGGATAAAAATAGCTCCCTCTGGCGGCTCAAGAAGTCAAAATTCGAGACCGGTTTATATAGGAGCTTTATCAGGTTATGAACCTATTTAGACTATACTTCGCACAGTTCTTGAAAGTTAAAACCAAACACTTCATGCAAAATTTCAGCCAAACCGGATAAAAATAACTCCCTCTGGCGGCTCAAAAAGTCAAGATCCGAAATCGGTTTATATGGGAGCTGTGTCAAGTTATGAACCGATTTGGACCACACTTGACACAGTTGTTGAAAGTTAAAACCAAACACTTCATGCAAAATTTCAGCCAAACCGGATAAGAATGGCGCCCTCTAGCGGCACAAGAAGTCAAGATCCAAAATCGGTTTATATGGGAGTTATGTCAGGTTATGAACCGATTTGGACCACACTTGACACAGTTGTTGAAAGTTAAAACCAAGCACTTCATGCAAAATTACAGCCAAATCGGATAAGAATTGCGGCATCTAGCGGCTCAAGAAGTCAAGATCCGAAATCGGTTTATATGGGAGCTATGTTAGGCTATGTACCGATTTGGACCATGCTTGGCACATTTATTGGAAGTCATAACAAAACACTTCATGCTAAACTTCAGCCAAATCGGATAATAATTATGCCCTCTAGCTGCTCAAGAATTCAAGATCCGAGATCGGTTTATATGGAAGCTATATCAGGTTTGAACCGATTTGGAACATACTTGGCACAGACATTGGGAGTTGAAGTAAAACACCTGGTGAAGAATTTCAGTTAATCAAATAAGAATTGCGCCCCCTAGAATTTCAAGAAGTCAAGATCCATGATCGGTTTATAGGGCATTGGCAATACCAACTGACCTTCACTAAAAGGAAGTATTCGGGCAAAATTTCAAGCACCTAGCATTATTCCTTCAAAAGTTAGAGTGCTTTCGACAGAAGGACAAATGGGCAAGGCTAAATTGACTTAGAATGTCAAGACGATTAAGAATATATATACTTTGTTGGGTCTCAGATCTACATTTCGATGTGTTACAAACGGCATGACGAAATTAGTATTCCCCCATCCTATGGTGGAGCGCATAAATAGTAACAAGTAAAAGCGTGGTAAGTTCGGCCACCATGGATTCTGCTAAAATATGGGAGCTATATCTGGTTATAGACCGATTCGGACCGTACTTAGCACAGTTGTTGAAAGTCATAACGGAACACTATGTGAAAAATTTCAGCCAAATCAGACAAAATTGCGGCTTCCAGGAGCTCAATAAGTCAAATCGGGAGATCGGTTTTCTATGGGAGCTATATCAGGTTCTTGACCAATTTGGACGGTACTTGGCACAGTTGTTTTAAGTCATAACAGAACACTACATGCGAAATTTCAGCCAAATCGGATGAACATTGTAGCTTCCAGGGACTCAAGAATTCAAATCGGGAGATCGGATTATATGGGAGCTATATCAGGTTCTTGACCGATTTCGATGGTACTCGACACAGTTATTTGAAGTTATAACTGAACACTATGTGGAAAGTTGCAGCCAAATCGGACAAAAATTGGGGATTCCAGGGGCTTAAGAATTCAAATCGGGAGATAGGTTTATAAGGGAGCTTTATCCCAATCTTAACCGATCTAGCCCGTTTGCAATCCTCAACGACCTTCATCAATATTAAGTATATATGCAAAATTCGACCGCTATCGTGATTTCGGCAAACGGACAGGATGTCGAGACGATCAAGGATATATATACTTTATGGGGTCCTAGATCAATATCTCGAGCTGTTACAAACGGAATAGCGAAATTATTAATTCGAAATAAGTCATTAGTAAAAAATCTGCCATTTTAGAATGGGTGGTGATAAACGTTTGAAAGTTTAAATGGTTAGAGCTGAGGTGTTTTCGAGATGAAGTGCAAAATTTTCTAAAGTTGATCTCCTGGTCATTTCGAAAAATTGGTCGTGCATCCAAATCGTTTTTTGTGGTTCGATTTCCGATCATCCGATCCGATTTTCGGATAGAGCTCAAAAATCCCTGCAAAACAGTTGGCTTGAGTTTTGCAATATCTCTTCTGGTTTTGCTTCTATGGTATAAGGTTCGATCTGAATCATATGGCGCATCTCTCCCAGTTTCGTATCTATAGTTCGATTTGAATCATGTAGCACTTGGATGTTAGGGGGCCTAATACAACGTACTACTCCTAGTTTGGGAGACAAATAAAAAAAGCGCCTTTTATAGGCCTTAACTCCTAGGTAAGAAGGTCTGTCTAATGGCACCTATAGCTCAATATGGTCCGATATTCAACATGGATGCCTAGTGTGTCTCAATTGAAACGATGTTTCTGTATAAAATTTCTGCTCCATATCTCAATTTTTGAATTAATTCCCATTCTAGGGTTGTGTCTAAAAACAGAGAAGGGAACGGAAGGGAAGCCATCGGTAAGAGTTTCCTCCAGTTAGCAATTTTAAAAAGGGCAAGAAAAGTAACTCTTGCCCTAGACACATGCAAGAGAGCTATTGGCAAAAGTTGGGAGTTTAAAACGCGTGTCGTGCTCTGGGTATATACAGCAGATGTCAGACCTATAATGATATATGGTATTGGGGTCTGGTGGTCTGGTGGACGGCGCTTCAAAAGTCCACCTACGGTTTAATACTCAGCTGTATCCAAAGGATGGCTTGTTTGTGCATAACAACCGCGCTGAGGACGACACCATCTGATGTACTGAATTTAATGCCACATCTAATGCCTTAAGAAATAGTGGGAAAAAATTACATTTGCATTCCCAATTCGAAACAGTGAGTGGCACTATGGGCCTCGGCATGCGACTCCAATATGGTGCATATAGCTGCGAATCGATATCCGAACCAAAAATGATCCAGATCGGAAGATATATGAATATAGCAGCCATATAGACCAATCTGCCGATTTTGGGTCTTCGACCTATAGCAGGCGCATTTATTACCCGCCCTCGCTGAAATTTGGATCAGTGATTTGTATTAAGACTTCTAACATTTGTCCTGATAACTTCAACTTTATTGTCTTAAGACCGTAAAAAGAGCATTTATTGTCCGCTGAAATTTGAAACAGTGAGCTGCTTTAAGAAACCTGCCATTAAACCCAAATATGGTACAGATCCCATTTAGTGCTTAATCGCATAACGGCTCATTTATTATCCGATTTGGCTGAAATTTGAAACTGTTACTTGTATAGAGCTTCTCGGCACCTAAACCAAATATGGTTTAGGATCGTATGGAATTCCGAGTACTCTTAGCTCAACGCGCGACAGCGAAGTGGGCTATCGACAGTGGTCTAGGCGTCTAAGACAGAAGCAGTTCTTCTCAGTAGAATGTACAAGTTACCCACAGTAGCAACTGGCTCCTTGGGAGGAGAGAATGTTTCATTTACTGAAAGCGCGAATTACATGGTTGTTTTGCTGGACAGGAAATTGAACAACAAATCCATAATTTCAGAAAGTCCAAGAAAGGCAATTCTAATCACCTTCAAGATAGCTATTGGCAAAAGTTTGAGGTTTAAACCGCGTGCGGTACACTAACTACATACTGCAGTTATCAGACCTATAAAGCTATAAGATTTAGCAGTCTGACTCTTCAAAAATCCACCCATTATTCAATACTCAGCCGGATCCAAAGGATGGCTTGGCAAAGATGCACTGAGGACGACACCATGTGATGCACTAAATTTAATGCTACTCTGTGAAGCTAAGGGAGTTTTCACTTTTGTCATGTGGCGGCTGCGGTCACTGTACAATACCCGAATTTGCAGGCAGTGAGCGCCGCCGCTGAGCCAGCCATAACCATTTCTTCAACTGACTCGTTCCCTCCCCCTACTTCATGGCACGGGATCCAGTAAAACCAGATACCTCTTTCATTTATCAAAGATGTTCCTGGCATCTCGTAACCTGATTCGACTTGTATGGCACGATGCCAGAGTCTTCAGAGCCACGCATACCGTGATAGTCTGATCGGCCAATCAATCCTGCATCAAAATCATCTCTGGTCTTTCAGAATTGTTTAGACTTCCGACAGAAATATGCTACAATCGCCCAAAAGCCTATAAGACTCCCTAGTTTCTAGGATGTCTCTATACATCCTGGAGCCATATGTGTATTAGGAAGTTCCAGGGAATTACGATGTCTAAGAATATTCATAAACAGTGAATGTGGCTCACCTTCGTTCATATGGCCACCGCGGGCAAGTTTAAATCGGTCAATACGTTGGACCCAATCTTCAATGACTTGGCCACACATTTCAGCAGAAAAGGTCGCTTTATGGCTCTAAGCTCTTCGAAAGTCGTCGGCTTGTTGGCATAGACCAATGATTTGACGTCGCCCGAAAGAAAATGGTAAAGAGGCATCAAATCGTACGAGCGAGGCCAATTGACAGGACCTTTTCTTGAGATAACATGCTATCAAATATATTCTTCAATAAATCGTTTGTAAGGTGAGCTGTGTGGCTTGTGGCACCGCCCTATTGAAACCACATTTCGTCTAAGACCAAATATTCCAATTTAGAAAAAAAAACAACAATTAAAAATGCGTTAAGTTGGGCCAGGCCGAACATTGGATACCCACCACCTCGGGTATATATGTAAACCGCCTTTCGTTATAATCCGGTGAAAAATGCATAACAGCATGCATAACAGCTTTATCAAAATATGGTCAAATTTGGAGCAAATTCGACACGGATATTGAGAGGTCTAATAAGTACAAGTCATTGTTCAATTTTGTAGAAAAAATTTTCTTTTTTTGGTAGTCATATCCAAATGTAGACCTATCTAAACTATATATGACAGGGAAGTCGAAAAGCCTAACATAAGTCACTGTGTCAAATTTCAGCTTAATCGGATTAAAAAATGTGCCTTTTATGGGGCCAAGACTTTAAATCGAGAGATCGGTCTATATGGCAGCTATATCCAAATCTGAACCAATCTAGGCCAAATTGGAGAGGGCTGTCGAAGGGTCTAACACAACTCACTATCTCAAATTTCGGCGAAATCGGATAATAAATGCACCTTTTATGGGACCAAGGCTTTAAATCGAGAGATCGGTCTATATGGCAGCTATATCCAAATCTAAACCGATCTGGGTCAAATTGCAGATAGTTGTCAAAGACCCTAAAGCAATTCACTGTGCCAAATTTCGGCAAAGTGAACCCCTTTTATGGTACCAAAACCTTATATCGAGAGATCGGTCTATATGGCAGCTATATCCAAATCTGAACCGATCTCAGCCAAATCGGACAATAAATGCGCCTTTTATGACCCCAAAACCTTAAATCGAGAGATCGGTCTATATGGCAGTTATATCCAAATCTGTATCTCTCTGTGCCATATTCAAAGAAGATGTCGAGGAACCTTAAATGTGCCTTTTATGGACACAAAACCTTAAATCGAGAGATCGGTCTATATGGCAGCTATATTCAAATCTGAACCGACCTGGGCCAAATTGAAGAGGGATATCGAAGGCCCTAATACAACCTACTGTCCCAAATTTCAGCGAAATCGGACAATAAATGCGCCTTTTATGGGCCCAAAAGCTTAAATCGAGAGATCGGTCTATATGGCAGCTATATCCAAATCTGGATCTATCTGTTCCATATTCAAGGAAGATGTCGAGGGGGTTAGCTTAACTCACTGTTCCAAATTTCGGCGAAAGGGAACAATAAATGCGCCTTTTATGGGCCCAAAACCTTGTATCGAAAGATCGGTCTATATGGCATATATCTAAACCGATCTGGGCCAAATTGCAGAAAGTTGTCGAAGAGGCTAAAGCAACTCACTATTCTGAATTTTGGCAAAATCGCACAATAAATGCGCCTTTTATGGGACCAAGACCTTAAATCGGTGGTATGGTAGCTATATCCAAATCTTGACCGATCTGGGCCAAATTAAAGAAGGATGTTGACTGACCTAACACAACTCAATGCTTCAAATTTTAGCAAAATCGGATAATAAATGTAGTTTATATGGGCCTAAGACCCTAAATCGGCGGAGCGATCTTTATGGCGGCTATATCAAGATATAGTCCGATATAGCCCACCTTCAAACTTAACCTGCTTATGGATAAAAGAAGAATCTGCGCAAAGTTTCAGCTCAATATCTCTATTTTTAAAGACTGTAACGTGATTTCAACAGACAGACGGAAGGACAAACGGACGGGCATGGCTAGATCGTCTTAGATTTTTACGCTGATCAAGAATATATTTATTTTATAGGGTCGGAAATGGATATTTCGATGTGTTGCAAATGGGATGAGAAAATGAATATACCGCCATCCTTTGGTGGTAGGTATAAAAAAACAAAATCAGTGAGCCTGTTGCGGTAGCGTTGTCCATTACGGGTAACGTGACGATTAGCGTCGTCGACGAAGAAGTACGGCTCAATGACGCCGCCGGCATGCAAACCGTGCCTAAACAGTTATTTTTTGTGGATGTGGATTTTCAACTGACATCTTTACATGTTGGTTGCTGACGAACCCAATAAGAAAAACATGAGGTTCGTCACTGAAGATGATGACGCTCTTAAAGCAGCGGTTACCTACTCCGAATTTCGAGTGTAAACTTTTTTGATTTGCAGACGTTGTTCGTTCGTATACTTTGGCTCGATGAAAATTTCGAGTTTACTGAATAAATTGCGTTCACAAATGAAATACAAAGTTGTCAAGTCCTTCTTGGAAAACCCGATGTTAGCAAAAATGTTCCCATGGTTAATATGGTTTCAATTCTTATATCAAGGCAAAACTGTCACGTTTTTGTCATACTTTTCATTTTGTTAGGTTTACCATGGTTAACATATGGGTAGGTGAGTGCACCACATGTTGAATGTATTAACAGGGAAGTGAATATGTCTTTGAACATACACGCTTAGCTATAATCGTGTCGAAATAGGAAATTGTATCGATTGACAATTAAAACCACCATAGACAAACAAATTGGATTAGCTACCACAAAAGTCAAAAATTCTAGTAAATTAAACATAAAGTAGACCATTCGCACAAGAAGTAATCGAGTAAAAAAGAATTTGGATAATGCCCCAAGTAAAGAAGCGTAGAAAGAGAATTTTCACGTGAACTTTTGGCGAGGGTTGCCTTTAAACAATGCTTCGTCAGCATGAAATGCTCACCGAATGCAATGGGGACTAAAATTAACATTTTGTGTTATTGAGTGCATAGCTGAAATAAGTCCATATGACGTATTGGCCATATCAAAGAAACACGTGAATACTCTTCCATCTCTCTTTTGGCCTACACTAAGTGTTAATTATAGCTGATTATAAGACTTCCATTCGTGTTAGACTTGATTAAAAGTAACAATTCATTCTGTTTCATTAAGCTCATCTAAACACACGGTGAGTTTTAAGAGGCTTTATAGCTCTTTGTTTAAAATAAGTTAAAAATCATAATAACAAAAATTGTTAATAATAAAAAGAAATAAGTGAAACAACCAGTTTCTGCTTTTTATATAAACACCGCTTTATATATGATGCTAAAACGTTAAATATTATATACATTTCTATAAAAAAAAATTGAATGTTTTTTGTTCTCAACTGTTTAACATTCAACTGAAACAAGGGATTGCTAAACGCTGCCTTAGAAGAGCAAACCAAGTTCAATAGCGATGTTGGTTAATATTGCAGTCTTCAAAATAAGAGATTGATCTGGATATTATTTTTTTTTTGAAGAGCAGTCCTTAGGGTGGGGCTGCAACCCTTGGACTTGGCGGCGAATTTGAGTTCCGATTCGTATTCTACAACTAATTACCTTTCATTGAAGACCCATATTGCCCCAATCTGTTTCTATGTCCGTTTGGGTACGTTTTTGGGGTGGGACAGCCTCCCTGAGACCTTACCTTATATTTCGTAACACGTTTCGTATTCTACTCCGCAATCAATACCTTTCGTTTGAGTACCATATTGTCTCCATCGGTGTACTTTTAATTTTGGGTTATATTTTTGGAGTAAGGGGAAGATTCGCCATTCGTCTGATACCAAAAAAGTATATAGGCTATTACACCTTTCGGACCATTCCACACAATCTGTGAAAATTTGAAGAAAATCGTTGCAGCAGTTTTCGAGTTTATATGGAACAAACAAACACAATTTGATTTTTATACAAAAGACATGCTCAACCCGGCGCGCCCTGCTGCGATTTCTTTTCACCACATGAAATACAACTTTCTTGCTTATTATTCTTCTCTGCATTCACTAAAGTATTTATGTATTTTCCGGTCATCCTTTTATATTGCATTAAATTATTACCCCAGTTCCGGTTGTTTGTAACTTTTTTCCCAAAAATATTCATTATATGGTTGCCCAAAAAGTAATTGCGGATTTTTCATATAGTCGGCGTTGACAAATTTTTTCACAGCTTGTGACTCTGTAATTGCATTCTTTCTTCTGTTAGTCATCAGCTGTTACTTTTAGCTTGCTTTAGAAAAAAAGTGTAAAAAAAGTATATTTGAGTAAAGTTCATTCTAAGTTTTATTACTTTCTTTTAAAAAATCCGCAATTACTTTTTGGGCAATCCAATAGAAAACTAGCCGAACCGGGCTCGCTCTGCAGCGCCTTCTTAATGCTCTTATATATTTTATTTTAGCCCAATATTGCAATGGTCGATGTATAAGTTCTGTTTTGGTAGAGTGTTAAGATGGGGACATTTCGGCCCGATGTGGATATCATCGAAGGGCAGAGGTAAGCAAGTTCGTCAAGGTGCTAAACGCGTGAATTCAAATCCTGGTGATAACATTGGACAAATTGTGGTTGTCCCCTCCTTATGTTGGTGAAATTTGTGAGGTACTATGCCATGTAAATAGGAGGTCCTTTATCATTAAACTTAAACTTGAATCGGACAGGACTCATTGGGATGTGAGAAGTTGGTCCCTGTTCTTTTATAAAATGTTTCTTTAGACTCCTATATTTAAGTGGGTAAAAAATATGTTCGGTTTGGGGCGTATTTTGGGAGTGAGGTGGCCACCCAGACACTTGGCCATTAAAGTAAATATAAGCTTTGTGCAAAACTCTTAAATACCTTTTATATGAGCCCCATATTACTATAGTCGGTAAAAAAGTCCTGTCTCATTTGAGCCTTATATTGTCGAGATTGGTTCATATATCAATTTGACGGGGAGTACTTTTTGGAGGTGTAATGTTACCTCAGACATATCGCCAAAATATGGATGTCAAAATCGTCCAATACTCCCAAATACCTTTCATTTAAGCCCAAAATTGCCATGGTTAATAAATATGTACTAAATGGAGGGCGTTTTAGGGCTGGGTCTCGCACTCCGCCGCTTTGTCCTAAAAATAGGTATGAAATTCGTACTTTACTCCCAAAAAATTTTCATTTGAGTCCAATATAGCCATGATGTGCTAATATGACCATTTGGAGGGGTTTTAGGGGGCGAGGACACATCCCATTAAATGAAACTAATTTTTTTACCATATTCGTAATCTACTCCCGAATATGTTTCATTTTAGTCCCATATTGACAAGAACGTCCAATATGTCTGTTTGGGAGAGTTTTGGGGTTGGGGCGGCCCGCTGGGTACTTAGACTCAATTTTTAACACCATTCTCGTATTCTTCTCCAATACCTTGCATCTGATACCCACTTTTAATTTCGGGTGGTGTTTTTGGGAAAAGGGTGAGCCTTTGTTTCCTTCCAGACCAACCTACACAATCTATGTTGCCTTCCAGACCAATCTACACAATCTGTGAAAACTTCAAGAAAAACGATTCCGCTATTTTTGAGTCTATACGGAACAGCAAACAAACCGAATCCCATATAGTCGTGATTGGCTAATATGCCCATTTGGTGCGTTTTTGGTGGGTGGGTGATCCCCTATACTTCGACCTGATTTTGTGTGCCAGATTCGTAATCTACTCCCGAATACCTTTCATTTCAGCCCCATATTGAGAGAAACGTTCAATTTGTCTGCTTGGAGGAATCTGAGAATATTTCAAGAAAATCGGCTCAGCCGGTTTTTAGTCCATACGGAACAAATAAACATGAATTGATTTGTATACCCACCACCATAGGATAGCGGCATACTAATCTAGTCATTCTGTTTGTAACATCTCGAAATATTGATCTAGGACTCTATAAAGTATATATATTCTTTATCGTCTCGATATTCTAAGTGGGTCTAGCCATCTCCATCCGTCTGTCGAAATCACAATAGTGGTCGAAAGCGTAACGCCAAGTCGTTGGGGATTGCAAATGGGGCATATCGGTTCAGATTTGAATATAGCTCCCATATTAACAGATCTCATGATTTGATATCTAGAGTCCCTGGAAGCCGTAATTTTTGTTCGATTTGGCTGAAACTTTGCACATAGTGTTCTATTACGACTTCCAACAACTATACGAAGTATGGTATAGCTCCCATATAAACCGATCTCTTGGTTTTACATCTGGAGCCCCTGGAAGCCACAAGTTTTGTGCCATTTGAAATTTTGCACGTCGTGTTTTATTATGACTTCCAACAAATGTACCAAGTACGGTTCAAATCGATCTTAAACCTGATATAGTTCAGATTGAAAACGATCTCCCGATTTCGCGTCTGGAGCATCTAGAAGCCGCAATTTTTCCGATTTTTCGATTGAGCTAAAATATTGCACGTAGATGGTTGATTGTTTGGGTTGATCGTCTTCCATTCTATGCACCCTAGTTGGTTTAAGTGCGGCATATCATCTTATCCCAAACGGGGGACCATTTCTTTGGGAAAGCTGGAAATTGGCAAAAGATGGGCTTTAAAGCTTTTTCAAGCTCTCCAAATACTCTGCACAGAGCCTATTTAACCGTTCCTTTCTTGCGTATGGCGCCTGTAAACCTACGTTATCCGTGAAGATGCCGAAAGCTTAACTGAATTCTATTTTGCCTTGGTATTTACCTCGTCTTGTTCCGACCATGATCATCACACACGATTTGGATTTCCGCGAACCGGCGCGTTCCCCCCCATATTCTCAACTTAGATCGTGTTGCCATAACAGGTTTTGCGTTTTCTAAGTTTATCGTCGGCAAACCTCCGAACCTTACTGTCAGGTGGACCACTCCTTCCATTGGCCTTACCCCATTGTGTGCCTGCGTCAATATGTCATATATCACTTTACCGCCCGAGTATTATCGCTCAAATAGCCATTTGACTATCAGTATGCACGTTCACAACCGCAGATCTCGTATAATCAATTTGCCAGTTCTCACATTAACTGATCACTCGGATCTCCACCTGAAGATCTGTGCCATGATCAGGCTACCGATAGAATTTAGCTCTTTATATCTACAATCTGTACACCCATCCGCGTTAGAACTGCCAAACTATCGATTATCGCAACATTCGATTATTTTCGATAGTTTCAATAATAAATATCGATACTATCGTTAATTTCACATCACCTATATTTCAAACGAAAATGAGAAGTACATATCAGGAGATCGATTTATCCAAAAGCAATATCAATGTCATAAAAACTAAAACCAAGATTAATAAAGTCAGTTGGAAGTCATGAGAGAAATCATTGTAAAAAATGTTAGCCTAATCGGAGGCGATAGTATTAGCCTATCTAGAGGCGATAGTATCTATAGTTAAAATATAAATCGATATTTAGTCAAAAAATTAAATATCGATAGTATCGATACTTTTCCAGCTCTAATCCGTGTACCAACTACTACCAGTTTAAACTTTCTTTGTCTTCCTAGTGAATATGCCGATACTTACAGGCAAATGGCATATAGGTTGAGGTTTAAATCAGCTTAATTAACCTATATTGTAATATAGCTATAATAAAAGGATTTGACTCATGTGAATATCTCCATACTTTTGTGGTCTGGTCTAAAACGGCCAAGACATATAAACCGATATTCCGATTCTATAAAAAACTATTTTTACCTGGCAACTATAAAAAAAATATTTTCAATTGGCAACGCTCTAGTGTCTTTTGAAATATAGTTTATACAGATTTTTGTTGCATACTTTATGGAGCATAATATTTTCCAATCAAATAAAAACTACGTTTGTTTCGAATAATTCAGATAGGAATTTCGTAGTTCGACCTATATAATTAAACCAGATTATTTGGTTGAAATTTCAAGCTCAGGCCAAGGGTTTATTTTTTTTTCCAAAATAGTTTATTGTATCCAATATTTCGTCCTTTTCATTGAAGGGCATCATCGAGATACAAAACACACATTTCGTTAATTTGAATAAAGATTTCCAAATGTCTTAAACTTACAAATTAAAACTGAATCGTATTGCTGTTTGAAATATTTAATGAATTTGCTGTCTTTTTTTAATTTTCAGTTAAGGAAAGAAAGTTTCAATCTGCTACCACCGTTTATACACATCTGCCACAATGAATCCTGCTACAGTTGATACACCTCCTGTTATCAGACCACTTCCAGCTGCACTGCAAGAGTTAGCCATTTGTGAGCTAAATGAAAAACCAGATCAGATTGTCGAATATATTCTCACACTACGCAAATGGATACACAATCAAAGACATCTGAAAGCTCGCACCAACGATCAATTTTTGCTGGCTTTTCTGCGTGGCTCCAAATACAGTTTGGAGAGGGCCAAGCAGAAGCTGGATCGATACTATACGCTAAAGGCAGCAATACCAGAGGTTTTCAATGCCGAGCGCATAGTGGATAATCCACAGGTTTTGGAAATTATTAGAGAAGGGTAAGAGTATGAGTTTGATAACATTTTTGAACTACTTAAAGCAATTTCTTGTGTTTTGGTAAAGCATTATTTTGCAAATACCTTTGCCCGAGAATGATACCCGTCCCTGTGTCACCATCATCAGAGCTGCCTCATATGACACAAATAAGTACAAATTTGCCGATATAATACGTGTTGGCTCTATGTTTGGTGAAATGATGATGATTGACGATGATCGTTCCACTGTTAGTGGCTTTTTGGAAATTATGGATATGGCTGGTGTAACGGGCAGTCATTTGTTTCAACTGCAACCAGATTTGTTAAGAAAATTTTCCGTATTTGCTGATGAGGCAATGCCAATGCGCCAAAAGGGCACTTGCTTTATAAATGTACCCTCACCATTTGAGAAAGGTTTTAATACGCTGAAGGGTTTCTTTCCCGAGAAGATGAAGAGTAGGGTAAGTATAACAATAAAACAGTAGTTACAAAGAATTGATGAACAGGAAACACTTTAAAAAGTAAGATCGCGTTAAGTTAGACAGCTCTGTACTATGAAAAACCTCTACAAGTCTATATATATAAAAGAGTAGTGCTACTGACTGATATTCCCCCTGACGAAATGGTTAAACCTAAAAATTTGAAATTTTGCAGAAAAGCCACTCTTGGTACGAAGGTGCGACATAAGGCTTGATTTTTTAAAAATTCGAACTAGAACATACTGTAATTAGTAAGTTACTTAACACAGCATTGTTGTTGCTTTTAGCCAAAAACAATATGGAACTAAAATAAAATATTTTTAAAAGTAGGTTGTCTCAGATCCTCCAAATATCTCATTAACTCTCATGCGGAACGACCAGGGCAATGTAGAACTTAAATAAAAGTACTTTGGGAGTAATATACGAATCTGATGTTCGAATTTGGGGACAAGTATCTGGAGCCGGAGCCGCCACAAATCTCCTTTAATGGACAAAAAGGTCAATAGGGACAGTATGGGAGTAAAAAATCTTTGAAATTTGGAACGGTAAGGGCCGAGGTGTTAGCGAGATCGTGTGCAAAATTTTAAGGTCCTCGGTGTTTCGAAAAATTGTTGGGGCTGGCAAATATTGATTTGTTGTTTTTCAAAATTCTTTTCTTTTACTGGATAGCGCTTAAAAATCCCTCCGTGAGTCCCTTCGTATCCTGTGGAAAATGGGTTTTCATCAAAAGCCTCAACATGTCCTCCGATGTCTCTGCTCTCACTCCCATGTCGCCTATTAAAGTTTCAGTTTGGACATGGGTTTTTGAGAGAAACTTTTTTATCGTGGCGGCGTCATTAACGCTATCGACCTGTTCGCAGAAAAGCTTCCAGGAGGCAAGTTTTGCCGCTCTGGTAATCTTATAGTATTCCTTGAGCCGTGTGCAAAACACATTCTAATAAACTTTCGTTTTTTTACGACATGCTCTGTTAAAAAATATGCGGACCTCTTTCGCAATATTACGAAGTCAGTCATCGTAATCCAGTTGACATTTTCATCAATGTCTTCTATGCTTGGACAATCTAAATTATCTTGCCCAAATCTTCTTCTAAGTAGCCCTCCGAATTTTGTCCAGTTGGTTTTCAACTTATTCCGGAAGCTTATCGGATTCGGCGCTGGCCGTGCTATTCTAAACCTAATGTAGCGATGGTCAGAGAAAGAGTGTTCCATGGAGACCCTCTAATTCTAAACCACATCGATCAGATTTTCCGAACATATCGTCACATCTAATACCTCCTCCCTAATCCTATGAATAAAGGTAGCGGTGTTACCAATATTAAGTGTTACTAGGTCGTTAGAACTCTGCCAGGGCTTGGCCCCGCTTATTAGTGTTGGTACTATACCACGAAATGTGTTGAGAGTTCGCATCGCACCCTATTAGTACCTCGTTTCCTGTCTGTTTTGCTTTCCTCACCAGCCGTTGCAGCTCCGACGTGGGTGGCGGTGTCGGATAGTCGAAAGGCAGATATATTGATGCCAGGTATGCTCCCGTCTCCCTGTCTCACCACTGTTGCATCCACTGACAAATAACGCAAGTCCTCGACCGAGTACCAGTGTTAGCATAGAATAATTGGTAGTTGATAGGGTTCAGTCCAGAAACTTTGTTCCGGGTCGTCCATGGCTCCTGAATTAAGGCAATATGAATCTTGCCCTTGATTTCCTCCATCAGAGCGTGTGTAGCAGTCTCGCTCCGGTGGAGTTTAAACTGGATTGCCTCAATTATTGGTCCTCCAGTAAATGGGCATCTTAGGAGTAGGTGATGATCTCATCGTCTGCTCCCTGTTCTTTAGACTGCATTGACTTTCCTGTCAATGCACTGCCTGATATCATCGCTTTAGGTTCTTTGCCTAGTCTAGTCTTCCGACTTTTTATAAAGTCGGTAATGGTTATATCATCATGTCCCTGTTCGTTAAGCGTTATTGGGTTTCCATTCCCTGTACAGCCTGATATTGCAATACTAGGATCTTTGCCTATCTTAGCCTTCCAAATCTTAAGTAAATGGGCTTCTTGGGAGTAGGTGATGGTACCATCATCAGCACCCTGTCCGTTGGGTTGTATTGAGTCTCCTGTCGCTGCGCTGCCTAATGTTTCAATATTAGGATCTTTACCTATCCCAGTATTCCGAATCTTTAAGTCGGTGATGGGTCCGTCGACGTTATTATTATTTCGTTTCTACAATTTTTTTATAGCTTTAATGGACATACAATTTTTTTATATTTTTCAATTTGTTTTCTTTTTCAGATAAGTGTCTGTTCCACGCACGAAATAATCTATGAGCACGCGCCTCGTGAATATCTACCAGTGGAATATGGGGGCACCAATGGCACCATGCGAGACATTGTCGACCGAATGGAAGCCAAACTGATGAAATATCGAGAATATTTTGAAGATGAACATAATTATGGTACTGATGAACAATATCGTTATGTTGAAACTGCCTACATTGTAGACAGCGATTTCGGAACGGATGGTTCCTTTAGAAAGTTGGAATTCGATTAGTTGATTGGATGATTGTGTATAGCCATCATTAATACAGATATCATCCATCAACTCTTTTTTTTTAATTGCATTCCAAGGGAACTTTGTGTTTGCGCTTGTTATCCCCTCCTCTTCAATAATTCCCTATTTGAGGATAACAAAAAAATGAAATGTATACCAAAGATTAGTTCTTAGTTCATTTCTTGCTAGAATTTATGTATATATGTATACAGTATATATGTAGGTATGAATGTATACACTTTTGTTGATATGAATATTTATATTATATATAAATTATTGTTGTTGTTCTTTTCTTCATTCTAATTTCTTGCAGCTATAAGGAAAAAACGTAGCTCTTGGGCAAGGGTATCAAAAATTACCGATTCATTTGATTAAAACAAAATTACATTTGAAAAAGATTTAATTCAATCTTGTAGATAGATGTTTGATGTAAATAAAATTAAAAAATATTTATTTTATTATAAATCGGGTTTTCATTATTTACAATATCTCAATAGGCAAATAAAGGATAATGGATAGGAATTCCAATGCTATTGGACCTATATCAGGTTATGAATCGATAGGGGCCATACCTGGCTTGGATGTTGGGGACCATAGTAGATGCTATAGTGCAAAATTTCAATGAATTCGGATAAGAATTGTGTAAACCGATTCAGATCATACTAGACACTCAAGTTAAGGGTCATAGAAGTAGTAGTTGTGCGAAATTTCAGACAAATCAGGCAAGAATAGCGTCCTCTACGGGATCAAGAAGTATAATCAGGAGATCAGTTTCAGGATCGAAACCGCTCCAAGCCATACTTGGCACATGTGCTAGATGTTATAGAAAAAGTCAGTGTGCAAAATTTCAGCCCATTCTGATAAGAATTGATCAAGAATTATAATCGGGAGATCGGCTTATATGGAAGCTATATCAAGTTTTGGACCATACTTGGCACATCTGTTGAATATCAAAGAAATCGTCTTTCTAGGAGATCAAGAAGTATAATCGGAAGATCAGCTTATATGGGAACTATATCTTATTGTAGTATTTACCGATATGGCCTTTTTACAATTCCAACCGATCTACTCTAATAGGAAGTATTTGTGCAAAGTTTCAAGCGCGTAGTTAAACTCTTTCGAAAATTATTGTTTTAACTGTTTGCGCTCTTTTTTTGACCTTTAAAATCATCTCGGGATTTTTCGAACACCTTCCAACCCGATATCATTTTCAATGCTTTCTATTCAAAGAATAGCATAGCAAAGAACTTTAAAAAGTTGAGCTTGTGCGTGTTGTTGTTATTCAAACACTTTGACTGGCTAGTGTATCATGATTTCTGTTATGCCATGTAACTTCATCAGCACTTTTGTTATGATGTGTGTGCTGATGAAGTTACATGGCGTAACAGAAATCATGATACACTAGCCAGTCAAAGTGTTATGAATAACAACACACACGAAAGGGTTGGATCTGTAGACAAAGATGGGTTAGCAGAGGTACACCTCAAGTAGGTGTGCTGTCTCCTCTATTTAAGAATATAGTCATTGTCTCTATAAGAAAAAAGTGTAAAAATGGTTGCGTATGCTGATGACGTGGCTATTTCGGTTAGGGAAAAGTTTCCAAGCACTCTTAGAGATATACTTCAGGAAGCTCTACGTGCGACAACGAAGTTGGCTACCGAAAGTGGTCTAGGCGTAAAAACGTGCAAGGCAGAAGTAATTCTTTTCAGTAGGAGATACAGGTTACCCACAGTGGCACCTGTCACCTTGGGAGGAGAGAATGTTCTATTTATTGGATGAGCAAAATACCTAGGTGTTTTGCTGGACAGGATGTTGAACTTCAAATCCAACATTTTGCAAAGGACAATAAGGCAACTCTTGCCATATACACCTGCAAGAGAGCCATTGGCAAAAGTTGGGGGTTCAGACCGCGCGTCATGCACTGGGTGTATACGGCAGTCGTCAGACCTATAATGATATACGATGTTGTGGTCTGGTAGACAGCACTTCAAAGGTCCACATACTGTTTAATATTCAGCCGAATCTTAAGGTTTGGCTTGTTTGTGCATCACAGCCACAATGAGGACGATACCATCAGATTTTAATGCTACACTCAATGCCTCTGAACACCGTGGCTAGACAAATTGTTGCAACCACTGCCGTGAGGCTAAGGGAGCTTTCTCTTTGGTCATGTGGCGGCTACGGACACTGTATTAACCTTGATACAATGTTCGATGTTCCAGGCAGTGTGGATAACTCCCTGCCAATAGGACATAATATCATAACGATGATTGCCATAAAAATCTTCTCTGTCAGCCAGGTAGCCATTAAATCTGTGGGGAATGTATTTCTGAATTCAAAAACCGCTCTCGACTGTCGCAGATTTTTCAACGACATGGCTGAACAGTTCAAAATTCACCTTTTTTAGGCGCTTTCACAGGTTGCGAATGGTGAAATGCTACGGAGTAGCTGCAATTGCAGTCGCGGACAATCAGCGGTAACGAGGGAGTCCTCAGAGGGAGGACGGGCGGCACCGGCACATGCTTAACTCGATATGGCAGGATGAGTTATTAGCGCCTTTATGCAACTAATGGCCACAGGGCGGATCGGAACGAGCTTGGTCCTCCATTGAGCTTGGCAGATTTTGGAAGATGAATGTGACTACTACAACAAAAACATCAACAATAGGTCGAATATTTTTACAACAGCATAGAAATATTGAGCTGAAATATTGCACAGATTCTTTGTCCACGGGCGTATTAATTTCGAAGATGGGCTATATCGGACTTTTTCCTGACATAGCTCCCATATAGACCGATTTGCCAATTTATTGTCTGATGCATATTACCCAATTTGGCTGATAGCGTCCTAATGAGTTGTGTTAACCCTATCGATATCCCTGCTGAATATGGTTTAAATTGGTCTGTATTTCGATATATGTAGCTGCCATATATATCGATCTCACGATTTGAAGTCCTAGGTCCAGTGCACTGTGAGTTGTGCTAGACTTCTTTATATCCGTGCCGTATATTCAAGGATGTTGAATTTGTAATCGAATTGTGAAGCAATGTGGTTAATATATATATCGGAATTGTTGGGTAGCCAAAATTCTATGCGGCCAAACTGAATACTTTTTTATACCCACGATCCACATTTGAATATAGTCCCCATATGAACCGATCCCCAGTTTTGAGTTCTTGAGAACCTAAAAAGCTCAATTTTCTTAAAATTTGGCATAAGGACCTGGGATCTGTCTTCAAAAACAGTGCCGAGTATGATCCGAATCGGTCTATACCATGATAAAGCCCCCATATTAAACGCTCCCCGGATTTGAATTCTTGAGCCATTAGAAGCCTAAGTTGACGTACAATTTGGCTAAAATTTGGCATAAGTACTTCCGATCGGACATCAGTACCGAGTATCATCCGAATCGGTCTGTAAACGGATATACACCCCATACAAACCGATCCCCGGATTTGACTTCTTGAGCAGCTATAATCCTCAGTTTTCCGATTTGGCTAAAACTTAGGACAAGATCTTCCGTTAAGACTCCCAATATCGTTGTCGAGTATGATCCGAATCGGTCAATAAACAGGTATATCTCCCATATTCCCGGATTTGACTTCTTGAGCCCCAATGTTCATCTAATTTGGCCAACATTTGGCACGAAGACTTCTGCTACGAGTTACATCGTCAGTGTCAAGTATGATCCGAATCTTATATAGGCCCCATATAATCTTCGAATTTGATTTTATGAGCTCCTAGAGGTCTCACCTGATTTGGCTGAAGTGTGAGACAAAGAATTCTGCTATGACTTTCAGCGTACATGCTAAGTATGATCCGAATCTGTCAAAATTTCGTCATTTCGTTTGTAACACATTGAAATATTGATCTGAGACCCAACAAAGTAAACATATTCTTGATCGTCTAGACATTCCAAGTAGATTCAGCCATGTCCGTTCGTTTGTCTGCCAGTCTGTCCACAGTGCGCGAAGTGATTTGGCTGACCAGCCAAACCAAGTATGGCCCCAATCGTTTCATAACTTGGTATAGCGCCAATAGCACAACATTCCGAACTTATCACGCTTTTACTTGTTTTTTCTTTGATTCTATGCCCCTTCTGCGTTGTCAGTTGAACTGTCCATTTTGCGTTTCGGTAATTACTTTACAAAATCAATGAGCTGATAAAAAAATAGATAAATATTTGTAATGCTTAACTCAGCAAACATGACTCGTGCGACCATCAATGAAAATAAATGTTAAACAAGTAAGAGCGTCCAAGGTCGGACAAAGTCGATCATGTGATACCCTATACCAGAGTGGATATTAATTTAAAATAGATTGATAGAAGTAGGGGAAAAATATAATGGAACAAGTTGGTGAAATATAATGTGGTTTGTTTATCTGAACCGGCTTTCAGTCTTCCAGGCAGTAAGATGCTTTCTGGGACTTATATTTTCACCGATTTTAAACATCGTGGAAGGTAAGGCTTTCTTCTATTTTACTGCGCTAAGGAGAGTTACACACACACACACTTGCCCAATATTATAAGTTCTTTGCTATGCTATTCTTTGAATAAAAAGCACTGAACATGATCTCGAGCCTGAATAAGTTTTGTCGCTATAAATTAAAATCGGGCGATATGATACTTATGTGGAACTATATTTGATTCTGAAGTGATTTCTGTGAATTCCAAGGTGTCTATGGGGCCTCTCCAACCCCAAACCCCTTAAGCGGGCATGCATGTCCAACGTCACAAAATGGGTATCAAATGAAAGGTCTTTGGGTGTTGACTACGAATCTGGTATACATACAGGGTGGCTGATGAATATTGCTACAATGATGAATATTGCTACATTTTTTTTTCGGTGTATGGAATACATTTTTCTTTTATTCATGTTAAATTAAATTATTAAATTAATTATTAAATTATTATTAATTAAATTAATTAATTAATTAATTAAATTAATTATTAAATTATTATTATTAAATAGAAAAAAAGTTATTACATTTTTTTTTGGTAGCGGCTTTCATCAGCCACCCTGTACATATTTGGGATAGAGTCTGGGGCCGGTCCACCCACTAAATACCCATCAATACGACGAGTAGTAAGAGCGGGATAACATGTGAATTAAAAGAAAGGTCTATGTCGGTAGAGTTCGAACATTATAGGACCAAACTAAATCGAGCTCTAGAACGTTGCTGATATTATTTCAGGGTCCAACCTAAACTTTCTTCAAACCGGTCATGTCTATCTACTATGGCAACAGGGGCCTCAAATAATAGGTATTTGATAATAGAAAACGAATTTGATAGCCAATTTTGAGGCCAAGTGTTTGAGGGTCATCTCACACCATAAACTCCCCCTAAACCAATGGCTATTGGTGCAAAAATAAAAGAACTTTGAGAGTAGAGCACGATGCTGATATTTTTCAGGGCTATGTTCGTGGGTGGTACATAATCCACAAATATGTCCCCCATAAAGTGGACATATTTGTGGATTATGACAAAAAGGGGCTCAAGTCTGGTATCTGTTTTTTGGCCAAGTGTTTCAGGGACGCCTCACCTAAACTCCCCCCAAACCACACATAAACGACTTTAGCAATATGTAGCTCAAATGTGATTTTTGGGAGTAGAGTAGGAATCTGATATACACTTTCCACTTTCGTGGCAAAGGATTTGGCTACTCCAATCCACCACAAAAACCAAGATAATGAAGTAGATCTTACATTCAAACAATAAAGGGCGGACTCTCCACTTACCTTATTTTCAAAAACTCCAGATCACGGAGACGGATGGGGCGATTTAAGCTAAACTTAGTTTGTTTCTAATAACTCAAAAACAGACAGTTGGTGTCCTTATTTAGGGTGGGTAAGCTAGGGGGGCTACGCCACCTACGAAGCCTGCTATACAAATACAAAGCAATAATGACAATATGGGGCTTAAATGAAAGGTATTTGAGACTAGAGAACGAATCTAATATATGAAAGTCCTCCTCACCCCCAATTATACTCCCATACCGGACTTATTTACCGATCATAGCAATATAGTGCTCAAATGAAAGGTATTTGGGATATGATATGATATCCATATTTGGGCGAAATATCTGAAAGGCCGTACCAGTACCCCCAAACAGGACTTTCCTGATCGTGCCAGTATAGGGCTCACAAACAGACGAGAATCATAGGTCGGAAATGGTGAATGAAACCACATAATTGCCATGAATCATTCATTATCTGACTCATTACAAAAACTATTAAAAGCAATGAATGGGGGTGACACAAAACTGAGCAGCCAATGTTTTAGACAGACAAAAAGTTCTATAACCCAGCAAAAACTTGGTAAATAAATGTCATTATTTTTGGCATGTAAAATAATGGATAACTCATTTTCCTTAGATTTACTAGCTGCTAAAATATAACGAGTTATCAACAGGAATACCATTCGTGTTACCGGTAGTACAAATGTCATTACATACAACATTCGATGAAGTTCAAGAAGAAGCACTTATTTGTAATAATAGAAAAAAATCATTATTATAAACTTGGTATAGATAAAAATGCCATTAAGAAACTGCGGGCAAAATTATCTCATACCAATGAGTGCTGTCCGTAATAACGTTAAGCTCAATAATATGGGACCTCTATTTTATTGGCGAGTCCGAATGGCTTACCTCAAAGCGACGCCACTTTGTAGCACTAGGAAGGAAATACTGTGGCGTTATTAATATAAAAAAATATTTTTAATTTTTTCTACCTCCACACAAATCCGTTGATTGGTCCGCATGCTGTGAGCGTATTTTTAAAGAAATAAAAAATTGGAAAATCATTTTGCTGGTCCGAGATTCGAACTCGGGACCATTGTATTGTAAATTTTCTGCTGTACCCACAAAACTTATTATTCAATCAATAGTAAAGTGGATGAATGCGTAGAGCGTCTGCTTTGAAAACGGAAGGTTCTTGGTTCAACTCTCGGCTGCCATGAAGATAAAGTTTAGATTTCATTATAATTTGAATTATTCATATAAAATTTGTCTTCTTCAAAGAAACTGAGCATTGAGAACGTAGTGCTGGGGTAAGGAGCGAACATGTTTGAGTCTTAGTAGTTATTTTTAAGCAACTTTCAACTAAGATAATATGTCTATATTTTTTGACAACTTGTATGCTTAGGTATAAGTACTTGTGCGGAAGGGCTTTCCTCCTAGGACATCGCGATGTAAAAGTAATTAGAAACGATGCCTCAAAATATGTAGTTATTCGTTTTTGAATGAGCATACCTTTCTGGTTATTTGGTAATGAGAGTTTTTGCTGGGTAAGGTTTCCATGAATCATGGATGGCGCAAAAGCAAATGCAGTCTAGGGAAACGCTCAAAATTCATCTAATGTGTTTCACTTATACGTAATTTTCGGTTTAGCGTGGTTCGGATAAGTGAAATTCATTTCAAGTTAAGCGACAAGAAAGCGAACTTTTACCTAAACGTACTATTTTTCAACTCAAAACTCGTATTAATCATGTATGAAAAAACTGCAGTTTTAGTTCAATATTCAGTGGAAATCTTTAAAAGTTAAAGAAAATTATAATCGAAATGACGATATATGTTTTTGTATATTATGATGTAGACGAAAACTATTTCAAACACAGATAGTGCCCCAAAGTTTAATCGCTTTTCACTTATGCGATTTAAGTTTCACATAAAAACGAAATTTGGGTTATAAAAAATTTTTCAGATAAGAGGTATACTTTGTTAAATGATATTTTACTTCTGCAGCAGTACGACTCACCAAAGAGGAGTCGAACTGCTGCTATAAAAAGGAGTTACCTTATCACTGAGCTTTAAATTTGAATCGGACATCACTTATTGATATGTGAAAAGTTTACCCCTGCTTTAAATAGAATGTTTATGGGTAAATTTGCATTTTGATATTTTACTTGAACGATTTCATTCGTATTGAACAAAAAAAATTTATGATTTTTCCCATAAAGTTTCACTTAAGCGGAGATTTTTACTAAAGCGTATTACAATTATGCGTATAGTCTAATTTGCATTAAACTCTAGTGAATTTGGTTAGTCACATTGGCTTTTGAAGCGTCTCCAGCCAAAACACAATTTTGTGCATGATCATTTACCCTTAATGGTCATTCTTTTTTAAGTCCAGAACAAAAATATAGATAATTTTTCTCAAGTATGTTTTATGTATGTCGGCTTTTATTTCACCTCGTTTGTTTATCCATTTCCCTACAAATGTTATTAGATGCTACATTTTAGACCACCCTGTTTTAGAAATAGATAAAAATGTTGATATTGCACTCAAGCAAATCAGAAAATCGCATAATGTTTGGCCTTATCTATAAAAAAACTATTCAAAATGAAATCCCTCCCATTCTTGTTAAAAATACAAATAATAAATATTTATTCTGAAAATTCGTCACACTGCGAAGAAGTAACTCATCACGAAAACATAGTCAGTAATTGGTACGAAAAATCTCTACAAAGAAAATGAATATCAGACCCTTGTCAGAAGCCTTGCAGAAAGTCGCTATAGAAGAACTAAATGAAGATCCTAAACGAATACAGGATGATTTGAATAACTTTAAGGAATGGATAAAAGAACAGCCTCATTTGAGAGCTCGCATGGACGATCAATTTCTCATAGCTTTCCTTCGTGGTTGTAAATACAGTTTGGAAAAGGCCAAAACCAAATTGGATAATTTCTATACGTTTAAGGAAAAGTATCCCGAATTGTTGAAGCGTCCCAATTTGGAGGATCCAAAGGTGCGAGAATTACTGAGACTAGGGTAAGTATGGAAATTAAAGACCAAAGTGAATAATTAAGAAGTAAAAGTGTGCTAAGTTTGGCCGGGCCGAATCTTGGGAACCCATTACCATGGATTCTGCTAAAAATTTGTACAAACTAAATTTAGTTGAAGAGTATAATTTTATTATACATACCCAAACTTCTGTCAAATCAGAAGGAACCCAAACAAGTACAACCGTTAGACCGGTTTATATGGGAGCTATATCAGGTCATATACTGATTTGGACTGTACTTGGCACAGTTAGTCATAACAGAACACAATGTCCAAAATTTCAGCCAAATCGGACAAAAATTGCAGCTTCTAGGGGCTCAAGAAATCAGATCTGGATATTGGTTTATATGGGAGCAATATCAGGTTGTAGACCGATTCGAACCGTACTGAGCACAGTTATTGAAAGTCATAACAGAACACCGCATGCAAAATTTTGACCAAATCCAACAAAAATTGCTGCTTCTGGGGGCTCAAGAACTCAAATCGGGAGATCGGATTATATGGGAGCTATATCAGGTTATAAACCGATTTGTGCCGTACTGAGTACAGTTGTTGGAAGTCTTAACAGAACACTACGTGCCAAATTTCAGGTAAATCGCACAAAAATTGCGGTTTTCAGGGGTCAAATGCGGAGATCAGTTTACATGGAAGCTATAACAGGTTATAGACCGATTTAAACCGTGCTGGGCCCAGTTGTTGGAAGTCAAAGTAGAACACCGCATGCAAAATTTCAGCCAAATCGGACAAAAATAGCGGCTTGTAAGGACTCAAGAAGTCAAATCGGTTTATATGGGAGTTATACCAGGTTATAGACCGATTTGGATCATACTTGGCACAGTTGTTGGAAGTTTTAACAGAACACCGCTCTCAAAATTTTAGCCAAATCGAATAGAAATTGCGGCTTGTAAGGTTTCAAGAAGTCAAATCGGCAGATCGGTTTATATGGGAGCTATATCTAAATCTGAACCCATATGGCCCAATTGCAATCCTCAACAACCTACATCAATAGTTAGTATCTGTGCAAAATTTCAGGCGGCAAGATTTACGCGTTCGACCGCTAACGTGATTTCGACAGACGGAAGGACATGGCAAGTTCGACTTAGAATGTCGAGACGATCAAGAATATCTATTAATGGTGTCTTAGATCAATATTTCGAGGTGTTATAAACGGAATGACTTAATGAATATACCAACTATCCTATGGTGGTGAGTATAAAAAATGATAATTGGGCGATATATTAAAAATTTTATCGGACGTATGGAAAATTAACCGGATGGGGAGGGGAGAACGAAATTCCAAAAGACAAAGTTGAAAAAGACATTTCGAAAGTAAGTGTCAGGAATTAAAGCGCACAAGATTGAGGAGCTTGGAAATTTGTTTTAAATTTGTTTGATGAATTAAACGGTCCTTAGCAGCCAACTTAGGAAGTTTAGCATTGTCGAAATGATTAACCCACAACAGCTTGATAAATTGGTGGAAATTATAGTGACTTCTATATGTGTATTATTTTTCCTCCTCAGTGAGGTAATGTACAAATTGTATAGACGAATTGCAATTAAGTACCTACATGTCAACCTATGGCTCTGAATTCATGGGTTCGCATCCTGAAGATAACATCAAGAAAAATGTTTAAACCGTAGTTAACCTCTCACTTATGTTTGCGACGTTTGTGAGGTATTCAGCCGTGCAAAACTTGTTTACCTAGGGGAGACGCACTGCGGATCGTCCTTCGCCAATAAAAACAGGTCGGAGGCCACCGCGGCGCAGAGTTTAAAATGTCCTCCTGTGACGCCAAACGCCTGGGTTCAAATCCTGGAACATTAGAAAAAGTTTCAACACTGGTTATCTCCTTAGTAATGTGAGCTACATTTGTAAGGTATCCTGCCATGTTAAAACTTTTCTACCAAGTGGTGTCGCTATGCGGCACGCCGTTTGGACTCGGTAAAAAAGAGGAGTTCCTTTATCATTTAGCTTTAACTTTATTCGGACTGTACTCATTGATATGAAAAAGGTATCCCGTATTCCTTAATGTAGCGCCAGAAATTTCCCCCCTTGATATGAGATTACCACTCTTCATTATATAATTCTAATAATAATTTACATTATCTTTTATATTTTTTACTTGCCAGAATTATCTTATACCTGCCTGAACCTTTGACCGAGGCTGGACCACGCATTGTTTTGGTACGCAATGGAGCCTATGACCCTAGTAAATATTCCTTTGCTGAATTGGCCCAAATGCGTACTCTCATTCAAGATATTGTGCTAATGGAGGATGATGTAGCCGTTGTTGCAGGCATAATATTCGTTCTGGATTTTAGTGAAGTTGGCATGTCCCACTTGTTTCAAATCAATCCGGGTGTTATGAGAAAGGTTTCTCAATACACGGAAAAAGCATTGCCACTGCGTGTAAAAGCTTCTCATTTCATTGATACGCCCTTAGTCTTTGAACCTGTTTTCAATTGGGTTAAGCCCTTGATGCCACAGAAGATGCAAGGAAGGGTAACATGATCTATTTAGGAAAAGGAAATTATATAATTGACTCTGTTTAATATTTTAGCTCTATGTGCATGGATCCAAACGAGAAGAACTTTTTAAAATTATTCCTAAGAAACTGTTACCCAAAGATTATGGCGGCGAAAATTTGAGCATTCAAGAGTTAATCGATATGTGGGAACAAAAAGTCCTATCTTATGCTGATTTCTTTAAAGATGATGACAAATATGGTGTGGATGAGTCGTTGAGAGTTCAACAGAAGGCAACCAACTCTACAGAGTCTACCGCAGGCTTGGTTGGTTCATTTAGAAAACTTGTAGTGGATTAAAACATTAATATATTATTAGAGAAGGTATATAAATTATTTTTAATTGTTGACAATAAATATTTTAAAAGTTCATACAATCGGATATTGTCCGGCTGTAGACCATAGGGTAATCTGTTTCTATTACAAATAGAAAAAAAAACCCTTGTTTCTTAAAGATAGGCAGAAAAATGTGTTTTTATACCCACCACCATAGGATAGGGGTATGCGAATCTAGTCATTCCGTTTGTAACACCTCGAAATATTCGTCTAAGAACTCATAAACTACATATGTTTTTGATCGAGTCGAGTCATTCTGAGTCAATCTAGCCATGTTCGTACGTCCGTCCGTCTGTCGAAATCACGATAGCGATCGAACGCGTAAAGCTAGCCTCTTGAAATTTTGCACATATGCTTAATATTGATGTAAGTCGTTGGGGATTGCAAATGGGCCATATCGGTTCGCATTTAGATATAGCTCCCATATACACCCATTGCCAGATTTGACTTCTTCAGCCCTTAGAAGCCTAAATTTTCATCCGATTTGGCTGACATTTTGCAGTGTCCTGCTATGACTTCCAACAACTGTGCCTAGTACGGTCCAAATAGGACTATAACCTGATACAGCTCCCATAAAAACTTATCTCCTGATTAGATTTCTTGAGCCCTTGCAAGCCGCTATTTTTGTCCGGTCCAAATCGGTCTATAACCTGATACAGCTCCCATATAAACCGATCTACCGATTTGACTTCTTGAGCCCTTACGAGCCGCAGATTTTGTCCGATTTGGCTGAAATTTTGTATGTGGTGTTCCGTTATGACTTCCAACAACTGTGCCAAGTACGAACCGACTCGGTCTATAACCTGATATAGCTCCCATATAAACCGATCTACCGATTTGACTTCTTGAGCCCTGACAAGCCGCAGATTTTGACCGATTTGACTGAAATTTGGCATGTGGGTTTCCGTTATGACTTCCAACAACTGTGCAATGGATGAAATTCAGAATTTTTCGATGCAGTCACGAATTAAGTCCCATTTTCCTTTAGGACGCATAGTTTAGGAGATACAGCCATTTTAAGTTTTCCAAGTAAAATTTCGATTTTTAATGCAAATTTTAATCTCAAATTCGTAATCTACTCCCTAATACCTGTCATTTAAGTCCCATATAGCATTGGTCGGCTAATATGCCCATTTGGCGGTATTTGGGGGTGGGCGATGTCCCATTACTTGGACTTAATGTTTTATATCATTTTTTGTAATCTAATGCCTAATACTTTTCATTTGAGTCCCATATTGACATGAACTTCGAATATATCTATTTAAAGGAGTTTTGGGGTTGAGGGAACCCGCTAGGTACTTGGACCCAAATTATAATACCATATTCGTTTTCTGGTCTCCAATACCATTCATTTGATACCCTTATTATGCCCATCGGACCACTTTCAGATATGTTTGGCGTTAAGGGGGGTAAGGGGGAGCGTCCGCTCCACCCGATATCTAAAAATGTTATATAGCCTATGTTTCCTTTCAGACAAACGTTCACAATGAAAATTTTAAGAACATCGGTTCAGCCGAATATCATATAGTCATAATGAGTGGCGTGACCCCCTATACTTCGATCCAATTTTTTATGCCAGATTCGAAATCTAGTCCCGAATACCTTTCATTTGGGTCCCATATTGATATTAACGTCCAATATGTCTGTTTGGGGGAGTTTTAGGGTTGGGGCGGCCCGATGGATACTTAGACTCAAATTTTAATACCATATTCGTATTCTACTCTGCAATACCTTTCATTTGATAGCTATATTGTTCGAATTTGATTTTGGGTTGTGTTATTGGCATCCCCCTTCCGACACCGAAAAATTATATCGCCTATGTTTCTTTCCAGACCAACCTACAGAATATGCGAAAATTTCGAGAAAATCAGTTCTGCCGTTTTTCAGTCTTTAGGGAACAAACAAACCGAGTCCCATATATTCGTGATTGCCTAATGTGACCATTTTGGGCGTTTTTATGGGGGTGGGGTGACCCCCTATACTTCGACAAGAATTTGTATGCCAGATTCGTTATCTTTTTTTTTTGAGTGGTGTTTTTGGGGTACTGATTTTGGGTTGTGTTATTGGCTTAAGGGGGTGGGTCCATCCCCTTCAGATACCAAAAATTTATAAAGCCTATGTTTCCTTCCAGACCAACCTACACAGTATACGAAAATTTCGAGAAAATCTGGTTTGCCGTTTTTCAGTCTATACGGAACAAACAAACCGAGTCCCATATATCCGTGATTGGCTAATGTGACCATTTTGAGCGTTTTTGTGGGGGTGGGGTGACCCCCTATAGTTCGACATGCATTTGTATGCCGGATTCGTTATCTACTCCCGCATACTTTTCATTTGATACCCATATTGTCCTTATCGGTCCACTTTTGGTTTTGAGTGGTGTTTTTGGGGTAACGGTGGAGGGTCCGCCCCCTTCCGTTATCAATAAATTATAAAGCCTATTACTACTTCCTAACCATATTCGTAATCTACTCCCGAATACCTTTCATTTGAGCCCCATATTGTCATGATCGTCAAAAAAACCTATTTTAAGGGGTTTTTTTGGGGCTGGAGCTGCCCCCTAGGTACTTGGACCCAACTTTTATTATGAAATTTGTATTCTACTTTTGAATAACTTTCATTTGAATCCATTATTGTCCCGTTCGTTCCACTTTTATTTTTGGGTAGTACTTTTGGGGTAAGGGGGAGGGTCCGCCCCCTCCCGATAACAAAAAATTATAAAATCTGTTTTCTTCCAGTTTGGCCTGGAAAATCTGTGAAAATTTCAAGGTAATCGGTATTGCGATGTGTTGCAAATGGAATGACAAAATTAATACACTTCCATCCTTCGGTAGTTGGTATGATTAACAATATGCAATAATTCAGGATTCAAATCGTAGGAGCACAAAACGGGAATCGATGTGGCGCATTTGCATTTCTCAACAACCTACGTCAAAGAGAACAATTTCAAGCAGATTGCTTCATTCGTTCCAACTGATTTGCATAGAGAGACGGACGGACAGACATTGCTAGATTGACTTAGTATTACAAGACTTTAGAGGGTTACAGATCGATATCTTGAAGTGTTATAAGCTCCATGGCTAGATTTCTACATCCCCCGTTCCCTATTCAAATTCCCATATAGGTTGTATTACCACAACGATTTTTAAACTTTTTTGAGTTTCCCCACTGTGCTTTTTACAAAGTCTAACAAAATTTCATGACATACCACAACAATGATAATCACATTTTGTTGTTATCGACAAAATAGGGAATCGTAAGCAAGCAACAAGCAAATGAACGACCTTAAACAATTATCGGACATGTTATCTTAAAGAAAAATGCATGCCGCATGCAGGGAGCACTAGCCCATAATAAGGGATAGTTGTTGTTACAAATGTGTTAAAAGCTAAAATTGGATTTGTATTGGGTTAACCATTCTTATCAAAACTTTTAATTGGTCGATTTTGATAACTGCGATTAGAACGTTTTTACTTTTTATTCAGCATTGGAAAATTTTAGTTTTTTGGCCATTAATATTGAGGCAGCTCTTAGGTAAACATGGCCCAGATAAGACCGCTGAATGAGGAACTACAAAAGGCCGCCAAGGAATTTTTGGGTGAAGTGCCGTCTCGCATCTCTGAGGACTTGGCTAACCTAAAGGAATGGATTGCCCAGCAACCTCATTTGAGAGCCAATACAGATGATCAATTTCTAGTGGCTTTTTTACGTGGTTGCAAATATAGTTTGGAAAAGGCCAAATCAAAGATTGATAAGTTTTTTACACTGAAAGGCAAGTTCCCTGAGTTGTTTGGCATAACGGATGTTAACGATGAAAGATTTAGAGAAATTTTGAAACTAGGGTAAGTGGAAAACCCGTGCTATATAGTAAAAGCAAACATAAGAAAGTGTTTTTTCTCCCTGTCAGCATGTGGTTGTATTTACCTACCCCCCTTCATGAAAATGGACCACGCATCTGCTTTATGCGCACCAGTCTGTATCCTGCCGACAAATACACCATGGAGGAGGTGATGTCAGTTTCAAATGTATTGCAAGAAATTTGCCTGCTCGACGATGACTATGCCAATGTCAATGGCATTGTGTTTATAGGAGACTTCTCAAAGGCCTCCATGGCCCATATGTTCCAGTGGACACCTTCGTTGATGAAAAAGGCCACAGTTTTTTCAGAGCAAGCCATACCCATGCGTTTAAAAGCCAGTCATTTTATAAAGACTCCTAGTGGATTTGAGCCAATTTTTAATATGATTAAGCCAATGCTATCAGCCAAGAATCAAAGTAGAGTAAGTGCTAATTATATGTTATCTATGATTGTTCATGATGCATAACAACCGATTTTCTAATCTTTGCTTTTTGTTGTAGTTATTCGTTCATGGCAACAAATTGGATTCATTGGCCAAAGAGATACCCCTGAAATATTTGCCCAAAGAATATGGTGGCGAAAATGGTTCCTTCGATGAAGTTATTCAGGAGTGGGAAAAGAAAATGGATCAATACAGCGAGTACTTTAAGAAAAATGCTGCCTTTGGCACCGATGAGAAATTGCGTCCCGGCAAGGCTATTGATTTTGACAGCATGTTTGGAATAGAGGGCTCATTCCGTAAATTGGCTGTGGATTAAATGTAAATGTAAGGAATTTAATAAAGACTGTATATCAGTGATGTGCACACTAACACTGTTGAATAGACCAAACTGTGTTTGTATGAGTATCCTCAAATATCAAGTAAATCAATAAATAGTATTTCCTATGCCCGCTGTAATAGGAGGTAACGATCATCGTCAAGCTCCTATAGAAAAGCACATTCCGATCCATAGGACCGATCGTCGTGGGAATATGACGCGCCTGGTAGCTCTCTCGATACCGAGAGCGGACTAATACCCGATGTACAGATGTGGAGAAATATGAAGCACGGCGATGTTAACTATAACTTCACGCAGATGTTGACAGGCCATGGTTACTTTAGGAAATACCTGCATAGAATGGGCAAATGCTCCTTTAGCAGGTGCATTTATGAGGAGCCAGAAGTTTTAGACGGTGTGAAACACATTCTTCTACTGCGAACGTTGGGTTGAAAGACCCAGGGAATTGGAAACAGCCATTGGTGACGTTTTGCCTGGGACAATAGTCCAGAGGTTGCTGAAAGTTTCGAGGGGACTCTCACCATAAAGTTGCTGACTATTTCAAAGTTGTGGTTCCAAACTTTCTCCATTTTCTTTATATGCTCGGTTGTACAAGGTGTTTTGGGCGTTGAAACCATCCATTTCGTCTTATCTCCATTTACTGCCAGACACATTTTCACTGACTCTCTTTCGATTCTTTCAAAGGCGGCAGCTACTACTTCCGGTGACCGACCTATGATGTCGATGTCGTCGCCATAGGAGAGTAGCATGTGTTCTCAAGTGATTAGTGTGCCATATCTGTTCACATTTGCATCTCGTATATGCTGTTTCCTTGTCTGAAACCTCGTTTGGTATTAAATGGTTCGCAGAGATTCTTTCCTATTCTTACTGAGAAACGCGTATCAGCAAGTGTCATCCTGCAGAGTCTTATTAATTTTGCAGGGATACCAAACTCAGACATGGCTTGAAATAACTTTGAACGTATAGGGGTATCGAAAGCAGCTTTGTAGTCAACAAACAGATGGTAAGTGTTCGGGTCTCTTCCAGGATTTGGCCCATTGTGAATATCTGGTGTAAAGTGGATTTACCAGGTCTAAAGCCGCATTGATAGGGCCCAATTATCTCATTGACTTTAGGTTTTAATCGTTCACACAGTACGCTCGAGAGTATTTTTTATGCGATGGGGAGGAGTCTTATGCCTCTGTGGTTGGCACATTCCGTCTTTTCTTCTTTCATGTGTACGGGACATAGTATTCTTAGGTTCCAATTATCGGGTATGTGTTTTTCTAGGCAAATTGCACGGACGAGCTGATGCATATGCTTTATCAGTGTGTCGCCACCGGCCTTAAATAGTTCAGCGGGTAACCCGTTGGCTCCTGCTGCCTTGTTGTTCTTCAGTCTGGTCACAACTACTTGGACCTAACTGGGAGGTAAACATTCTATACCATCATCAGGGAAAGGATCTGCGGTATCCTCTTCGCCGCCATCGTCGGACACTAGCAGTGGGGTAAAATGTTCTTTCCATGTCGTCGGCATGCTATCTGTGTCAGTTGATAGATTTCCTTCTTTGTCTCTGCAGGAGAATGTTCCTGCACCAAAGCCATCGGTTTGATGTTAAATTCTTTGACGGAATTTAAGAACTTCATTCTGACTCCTGTACATCTCAATTCGCTCACTACCACGTCTTTCCATTTCCCTTTTCTTTTTGCGGAATAGACGTTTCTCCTCTCTTCTTTCCTCCCGATACCACTCCTTCATCTTTCGCGTTGCTACTGATTGCAGGGTTGCTCTGTATGCCGCATTCTTGGCTTCAGTAGCATCTTGACACTTATGGTCGTACCATGGGTTTCTTGGGGGAGGCTTTTGGTAACCAAGTACTGATTTTGCGGCATTTTCCATGGAGTTGGCAATGGCTTACCACTGCGCCAACGGAACAAGGAGTGATTTCATCAAGCATTTTGGTTCAGTCGTGTGGAGTATGCCGCTGCCATCTGTTGTGTTTGGAGCTTTTCAATGTCCAGCTTCCGTGCAGTGTCAGATCGCACTTTCCTCATTATGTTCAAACGGATACGAGCCTTTGCTGCAACAAGGTAATGATCCCAATCCACATTCGCTCCCCAGATTGATCGTACATCTAACACGTTGGATGAATGCCTACCATCTATCACAACGATATCAATTTGGTTCCTCTTATTTTGATCGGGTGACAGCCATGTGGCTTTTCGAATATTTTTATATTGAAATCTTGTACTTCTAACTATCATGTTTTTGCCAAGGTGAAATCTATTAGCCTCAGTCTATTATCGGATGTTATCTCGTGGAGGTTAAACTTTCCGACTGTTGGGCCAAAGACACGTTCCTTTGCTATCTTCGCATTAAATTCTCCCAGAACGATTTTAATATCGTGGGCGAGGCAGCGGTCATATTCTCTCTCTAGGCGCTCGCAGAAAATATCCTTGGCCTGATCGTCCTTGTTTTCCGTCCGGGCATGGGCACAAATAAGGCTGATGTTGAAGAATTTTACTTTTATGCGGATTGTGGCTGGCCTCTCATTCACCGGAGTAAAGCTTGCGACAAGGCGTTTCAATCTCCTACTTTCCACAAATCCACAGCCAAATTCATGTGTTGAGTTATGGCAACTATAGTATAGTTCATCACCGTTTTGTGTGTTTGTGACGCCATTCCCGGTCCATCGCACTCCCTGTAAGGCGGTAATATCTGCCTTGTACTTCTCAAAAACATTGTGCGGACATTCCAGGTGCAGATCCGTAATTCATGGTCCTTTTTTCGTTTGCGTGGGTTGTCAACGTTAGGGGGGTCGGTATTTTACTATCCTTTTGTTTCACAGAGAGTTTTCTCATAGTGTTCCGGGGGCGTGTCACCGGCCTAGCAACCCGCATGGGTTTTGTGGGATCGCAAATTTATCCCCCTATGTCGCGAGCCGCTTACTCTAAGATCCGACGTTCGCTTCCATCCGCCCATAACCTGGAAACAGAGCTGATGTTGGCCAATGGATATTTGAAGGCGCCAATAACTCGCCTTTTCATCTCGAGTATCATTGGCACTAAGTATTTATTTAAGAGCCAGTACCACCTGACTTCTCACTGAGATTATCTTCCCGAAAAACGCTGACTGATCGCGGCCGCTTTTGCAGCTACTCCGCATAAAAACAAAGCTTTCCACTATCTGTGGTATGGTCGTGATAACGATGGACACTATGCAAGTCGGAGCTCAAAGTTTCAGCCTGTGTGGTGCTCATAGTTATCCCGTGTCGGCCGGGATAGACAAAATGCATCTGTGCAATATCACAAACAAAAAACACCGCCAGATTGAAGCCAATGGTGCATAGTTTGTAAAAACGCCATATGGATCCTAAAGTAGGTGTTCCAGCAAATTTTTGTTCGAAATTTTTTGAATTCTTCACAAATTTGTGTAAATTCATCATAGAAACTGTGTTGTAAACAAAGACTCAACGTTTTTCACAAAAGAAGTTTAATTGTTGAAAATTTCGTTCATGGCAACTGATTTCTTTTTGTGTGTAGTTACCAAACAATTTATAAGGGAGTGACCTATATTATTTTACCATTGATCTTAAATTATGAGAGCCTATAAAACAACCTACAAAAATTGCTAATTCATTTAGAATTGTATGATGAAATTCATCCACTCCACTAAACATTTTTAACTTGTATTGTAGACAAACATATAAATGTTTATTGTTCTCTACATATACCCATAGCTTAGTGATTACAAAAATTATTCGTTGTGAGTAGGAATACCCCAAAAATTTCTATACACATTTTCATGTTTTCACTGAGCGCAATATTTGGCGAAACAAAGACCATTTAATTTTTATTTCATAGATAAGGAATTGGGTATATATCTTTACTGCAACGGTCTCTCTCTCTCCCTTTCTCCAACTTTACTTCAAATACAATTGATTTGCGATAGATTTTCGTTAGTATTTCATTAAACATGGCCAATGTTAGACCTTTGAGTGAAGATTTACAAAAGGCGGCAGCCCAAATCGGTGAGACCCCAACGCGTTTAGCTGAAGATTTGGCCGCATTAAAGGAATGGATCAAACAACAACCTCATTTGCGGGCAAATACGGATGATCAGTTTTTGGCGGCATTTTTGCGAGGTTGCAAATACAGTTTGGAAAGGGCCAAAGGAAAAATTGACAAATTCTTTACGTTGCGAAGTAAGTATCCGGAAATTTTTGCTCCAAAGGATGTTGATGATCCTAAATTTCGAGAAATTAATCGTGCCGGGTAAGTAAAAGAGACTATACATAGCATTTTTACCTTAGGATAATTTTTCAGGGTCATCTCCCTGGCAATTGATTTCAAATAATTTCGTTTGGGTGTTATATTAACAAGAACAAATTTTGTTTCCGCTTGAAGGTTTTTTAGAACTTTTAGGTCGTTTGGGCGACTAGTGAGATGTATGTTTGTTAATTATTATGAAAATGTTTTGATTACTATACCACACAATCGTATGTCGAATGAAATATCTAGGGAGATATGTAAACTTGAACCGATTTTGTGTAATATTGTATAACAATTGGGCAATAAATGAATAGAAAGATTCTAAAAAGTTCATCTCCCACATGAAAGGTAAGGGGATCGAACCCCTGTAAGCTATTAAAAATTTACCCTAGATTCACCTAGACTATTTCAGGATGATAAATATAACTTATTTGTTAAATTTAATTTCAAATCCTAAACTGCATCATCATGATGAACAATAAGAAGAAGACTTAAAAAATTTCAGTAACATTTTTTAAAATGACAAAAATTGATATTTATAATATTCATATTTGTAAATTTCTTAAGGACAAAATTATAATGAAATTCTTGGTAAAAACAAACTTTTAAAGAAATTTTTTCTAAACAAATTTAAATGAAATTTTTCCAAAGACAAAATTTCAGCGTAATGTTATCTAATGACATAACTTCACACAACATTTTCATTATTTTTTTTCTAAAGACAAAATGTTTTTAAAAACTAATTGCAATAAAAATTTCTCTAAAGACTAAATTTTAATGAATTTTTTAAGGACAACATTTCAACGATATACTCTCTGAAGACAACTTAACCTCGAAATTATTTTTAAAATTAAAATTTCAAAAAATGTTGCATTGTGCTACACTACATTTTGCATTTTATTATGCTTATCTGTACCAAACAACATTTTCCTACAATTTTTTCTGCGTACAAGTTTCAATAAATATTTTTAAAGACATCATTTTAAACTATACCCTCGATTCCTACGCCCGAGAATTTATATTGGCATACCAATTTTTTTAAATATTTTGAATTTCAAAAGTATTTGTAAAAAAAAATCTTTTTTTTTCCTAAGCCCCTTCAACAACAAAATTATTTTCTTAATATTTTATGACCATTTAGCGAAAAAAGCTGGATTTAATGATTTTGAATTTAATGATTCGAATGGGATTCGACACTGCGTTCTAGCGGTCGAAGCTCTTAACACAACTTCCAAAAGACATTCGTAAAGACAACCACACTTTGTTTGAAGGATTAGATTCGGCCTATAAATAGTGTGTTGGCAATCAGTGCAAAATTCAGCTCTGACTTTAAGACTCAATGTCACTGCCAATGGATCAGTTCCAGCAAAAAATACTGATCACAATATTAAAAAAATTGAGGTATCTTTACCAATTTCACAGTAACAGAAGAATTTGGCCAATTTTCGATTTTGAAAAAATTTGCCGTGGGCTCCCCCCAAAATAAAATCCTGGCTACGTCCCTGGCTCCAATATAAACCGAATATACTTTTTAAGCCTATAGAGAACGCAATTCTTATCCGATTTGGCTGAAATACTGCACGAGGACATCTCCTATGACACCCAACAGATGTACCGAATATGGTTCCAATCGGTCTAAAACCTGATATAGCTCCCACATAAACCGATCTCCGGAATATACTTCTTGAGCCACTAGAGGGCGCAATTCTTATACGATTTGGCTAGAATTTTGTACGAGGACTTCTCCTATGACTTCCAACATATGTTCCAGGCATGGTTCTAATCGGTATAAAACCTGATATGCAAATTTGTCCATGAACATTAAATTAAGGAACTGGGGCAAACTTCTCACCAATCAATAAGTGCTGGCCGATTCAATTTTAAGCTCAATGATAAGGGACCTCTTTTTATAGCCGAGTCCGAACGGTGTGCCACAGAGCGACAAATCTTTGGGGAGAAGTTTTTACATGGCAAAGTACCTCACAAATGTCGCCAGCATTCGGAGGGGATACCCATCGCTGAAAAATTATCTGATGATCCTTCCAGGAATCGAACCCAGGTGTTCAACATCTTAGGCGCATAAGCTAACCGCCTCGCTACGGTGGCCTCCCTAAAACTTGATAGAGTTTCCATATAAACCGATCCCCCCAATATAAATACTTCTTGCGCCTTTAAACGGCGCAATTCTTATCCAAGCATATAAAAAATTCATAGGGATTTCTTGTTATAATCCTTTTTATACACACCACCATATGGATGGAAGTATACTAATCTAGTCATTGAAATATTGACATAGGACCCCTAAAGCATATATATTCTCGATCGTCTCGACATTTTGAGTCGATATAGCCATTTCCGTCCGTCCGTCTGCCGAAATTACGATAGCGGTTGAACTCGTAAAGGTAGCCGCTTGAAATTTTGCACAGATTATCGATGTACGTCGTTGGGGACTGCAAATGGGCCATATCTGTTTAAATTTGAATATCGCCCCCATATAAAGCGATCTCCGGATTTTACTTCATGAGCCCCTGGAAGCTGAAAGTGTTCTGTTATGACTATCAACAACTGTGCCAAGTACGGTCCAAATCGGTCAATAACCTGTTATACCTTCTAAATATACCGATCTCCAGATTTGACTTCTTGAGCCCTTGAAAGCCACAATTTTTTCCGGTTTATCTAAAATTTTGCAGAAAGTGTTCTGTTATGACTTCTAACAACTGTGTCAAGTACGGTCTATAACCTGATATACCTCGTATATAAACCGATCTCCTGATTTGACATCTTTAATTTTTTATCAGATTTGGCTGAAATTTTGGATATGAGGTTCCGTTATGACTTCCAATAACTATGTCTCGTACGGTTGGAATCGGTCTATAACCTGGTATAGCTCCTTTATAAAGCGATATCCCGATTTGACTTCTTGAGCCGCAATTTTTGGAGTTGCAATTGTTGTACGATTTGGCTGACATTTTGCATGTAGTGTTTTGTTATGACTTCCAACAAGTGTGCTAAGTACGGTCCAAATTGGTCTACAACCTGATATAGCTCCCATAGAAATCGATCTCCCGATTTGACTTATTCAGCCCCTGGAAGCCGCAATTTTTGTTCGATTTGGCTGAAATTTTACATGCGGTGCTCTGTTACGAACCTCCAATGATTGTGCTAAATATGGTCCAAATCAGTCTATAACCTGATATAGCTCCCATGTAAACCGATCTCTCGATCACCCTTGCTCGGTTCCTAGAGCTTTAAATTTTCCTAGTTTGACAGAAGTTTTGTATGAAGAATGAAATTATGATCTTCTTCTAATCAATTTATTTTGTAAAATTTCAATATATTTTGTAAAATTTCCATGGTGGGTTCCCAAGATTCGGCCCGGCCGGACCTAGCACACTTTTACTTATTGTTAATCGATATGAGTATTTCGACTAACGAAACTGGGTAGTACAGAGGAGATAGCGATATCGGTATCGGGATAATAACTTTTGCTTTGGGATGAAAAGAAAATAGGGTGCGAATATTAAAATTCCAAATTAATGTGATAATTTAAATCTCTCTCTCTTCTTTTACAGCATTTTCCTATATTTACCCACTCCTCTACATGATAATGGTCCACGAATTGCCCTTATGCGTTCCGGTGTATACCCTGCCGATAAATATACGGTGGAGGAAACACTGCAGGTTGCTCATGCCATGCAGGAAATACAATTTTACTACGATGATTATGCCATCATAAATGGCATAATATTTATAGGCGATTTCCAAAAGGCCACAATGTCGCATTTTGTTCAAATGACTCCATCCATAATGAAGAAAATGACAGTGTATGATGAAGAGGCTGTACCGCTAAGGCCAAAAGCGTCTCACTTCATAAACACCGTAAGAGGATTTGAGCCGATTTTCAATATGATCAAGCCCATGATGTCGCCCAAACAACAGAGCCGGGTAAGTTTTTTTTTATGTTATAGCGAAAAACTTTTATGGTTTTATATAAAACCCAAATTTATTTTTTAGCTATTTGTTCATGGCAGTAAAATGGAATTGCTTACCAAAGAAATCCCTTTAAAATATTTACCCAAAGAATATGGAGGCGAAAACGGCTCAATACCAGAAATTGTTGAGGAATGGGACAAAAAGTTTGACGAATATAGAGACTATTTCAAAAGGAGTGCAGCATATGGTACCGATGAGAAATTAAGACCTGGCAAAGCAATTGATTTTGATAGCTTATTGGGAATTGATGGCTCTTTCCGAAAATTAAATGTTGACTAATGTAATTTGGTGGTATTTGTTAAATGTTATTTATACAGAATAAGTTTTTGCTTGAGTTTGTTCACTTACCATTCTTAATATGAGACACAATCTTTATATGAGTTCCTTAGAAGTAGCACCTACAAAAATAAAGAAAAAATAATATTTATTATTAGCTAAAAACTAAAAAGGTCCCTAGAATGAAAATTGACATATGAGGAGAAATTGCACAGTGGGCCGCAGTTGTTAGTTTGGTGCGGTAAACTTAGATTCCACAAAAATTCCTTGTGGGCTCTAACCATAAATACCAGAAAAAGCAAGCTATGAACAGTGGGCCGGCAGACATGGGGCCCAGACGGGTTGGCCTAACCAGCTGCCGAAAATCCACTTATATATTCATGCTCATAGTCAATCAGCCCGTAGCTCTCCCCTTTGGGAGATTAATGAAAAATAGATGAAACGACCAGCCAATCCGGTAAATATCTTTTATTTTTTTATATGTTTGACTGTTTGTATGTATGTTCAGTAAAGACTCAAAAACGGCTAAACCGATGGTGCATAATGATACCGGGAGCGGACCCTCCCCCTTACCCTGGGAGATGAGAAGTGCGATTTTGTGTTGTTGTTGTAGCAGTTTATTGTGCTCTGTCTTTCGTCTGCTAGATTCTGTTGAGTGTCAAGACCCAGGAACTCTGCGGCTAAGATGGGGTGCGTCCACAGGGATCTGGATCTGAGTCGAGTGGGTCTGGCCGGGCAGTTAAACAGGTGACGTGTGTCGTGCGGTCCCTGGTTACAATCTAGACATTCATCTTGCACGTCAGCATCAATCCTTGCTCTGTGGGAATTGAGGCGGCTGCATCTGCCGGAACGTAATTGAGCCAGAACTACTCTGGTTTGCCGGGGGAGGTCGATTTCTTCGGGTGCAATGGGTGGCGGTAGTTCTCCAAGGACTACATTCACCCGGTAGTCAATTACCGCATCTGCTATTTTGTGTGCTCTCTTATAGTAACCTTAAAACGAAAATTTGGTATCCGAATTTCGGATGTGGTACCTAGGATGGGCCACCCCATCCCCAAAACCTACAATATATATATACACCAATCGCGACAATATGGGACTCAAATAAAAGATATTGTCGAGTAGAATTCGAATGGGATATCCAAATTTGGGACCAAGATTCTGGGGTATACACCTCCACAAACACCCCCCAAACAGGACTTATTTACTGACCATGGCAATATGGGGCTCAAGTAAAAGGTATTCGAGTGTAGTAAACGAATCTGATATCAAAATGTCGGACTAATTGTTTGGGGGCGGTCACTCTCCAAAAAAACCCCCAAAGAAAACAAATTTGCAACCATCGCAATATGGGCCTCAAATAAAAGGTCTTCCGGAGTAAGACCACCCAAATAGGACGTATTTGCTGACAATTGCAATATGGGATTCATATAAAAGGTATTTTAGAATAGAACTCCAATCTGATATATATTTTCAGGGCCAAGTCAATGAGTGGGCGCCCCATCCCCAAAAACACCACCCAAACCGGTCATGTTTGTCGACTATGGGAATATGGGGCGCAAATGAAAGGTATTTGGGTGTAGACCACAAATCTGATATGAACATTCGGGATCAACAGTCTAGGGGGCGTCCCACCCCCATAACAACCCCAAACCGGACATATTTACCTACTTTTTCAATAAGGGGTTTAAATGAAAGGTATTTGTGATTAGAAAAGGAATTTGATATCCAATTTTGAAACCAGTGGCGTATGGGGTTCAAATAAAAGATACTTGAGAGTAGAGCACGATGATGAAATATTTTCAGGGCTAAGTATTTGGGGGACAACCCCACTCCCCAAACACACATTAATCGAGCATATTTACCGACCCTGTCAATGTGGGGCTCAAATGAAAGGTATTGGGGAGTAGAGCATGGTCCCACTTTCGGGACCAATTTTCTGGGAATCTACCCCTTCCCCAAAACACCCCACAAACAGCAACTATTTACAGACCAACGCAATATGGGGCTCGAATAAAGTTATTTGGGAGTAGAATATGAATCTGATATCCAAATGTGGGACCATATATTTGGCACACCCTAAATCCTCCGAGCAAATTCATAGGCCAATAGAGATCATATGGGATTTAGATAAAGGCATTTATATTGTTATATTGTTAGTCAAGCGATATACATTTACTAACATGGTATTCACTAAAAACTTTTTAATTATCGAACAAAAATATTCAAATGATAATTTTGTTCAATATAAAATAAAAGAAGGCGCAGCGGATCGGGCCCGGTTCAGCTATTAATAAATAAAATAAAACGTTTGGGACACTTTTATGACAGACAAAATACTTTTATTATGAAGTTTTTTTTTATTATAACTGTGTAATGTTCCGCTTCAACATATCAAACATTAGGCATAAACGAAGCATTGTTGAACGAAACTAATTTTGTTTATTGCTAACCATTTAGCAGCTTCGCCTATCACTTGTTGTAAAACCAAAAACCCTTTAATGGCAAAAGTGTTTCGTAACCGCAAACGTTTACAGGACCAATAACATTTATCTTGTGTCTCACGTACTAGAGAAAAGGGGTGCGAATTTGAGCGTATAGACCAATGATGGGCGAAAATACGCACACCATTTCATGTGTACATTTTGTGCACGTAATTGCAATTGTGTGCTCATCATTGTTATGGACACATTCTCGCACACAACATTTTTTTCTCTCTTTTTGATTTAGCAACGAACGGTCCGTATGTTGAGCAGCTTTGTCGAGGGCGGATGGTAAACTCGGAAAGTGATAATTTTGAAAGTTTCGGCATTGCTCATAAGAGCAACAGACAATTGGCTGCCAAGTACAAGAAAATACAACAAGTATTTCTTAGGCCAATACATTGTTTAGCAATATTTAAGCGATGAACAACAACTCACATAAGTAATTTTTAAACTCTCCACCATACAATGGGTGTCTATTTACTTCGTCTTCTCAGTTTTTGGGAGAAGATCAGACAGAAGCATTGCAAGAGCTACCAATGCATCCAGGAAGAGTCACAGTTTGGTGCGGTTTATGGGCTGGTGGCATCATTGGGCCATACTTCTTCAAAGATGATGCGAATCGTAACGTAACTGTGAATGGCGAGCGTTACCGGGAGATGATATCCAACTTTTTTTTGCCCAAAATACAAGTGTTTGAGTTGCATGACATGTGGTCTCAACCAGACGGTGCCACATGCTTCACAGCACGCGTAACAATGGAATAATTGAGAGGATCGTACCATTGATTCAAACAAAGATTTCATGAATTTTTCTGAAATTTATGTGTTTTTTTGAAAAACTTTCTTATAGCTCTTAAAAAATCAACCTTTACTTCGTCATATCTCTGTCAAAAAAAAGTTGGGTAACCATTCGTTTGGTAATTATCCCTGCGGCGACTGCCATGATCTTGAAGGCAAACATTTTTAATACTCTTTAAACATTTTTAATACTGCCCGTGTCTTACTATGTTTTCCTGTAAAAAAAAGTGATAAGGCATTTGTGGGAATATATTTTGAATGGTCAACCTAAAATCGAAATGAGAGTAGTGACAGAAAAGAGAATATTTTTGAATTTTTATTAATTCGCACTCTCCGAAAAGTAAACCAAAACAACCATATCGCGACTTATCTTTGGTATATTGTATATTTTATTGATAATAAATGATTTTATTTCCTATCACTAAATTTCAATACCCCCCAAAGTTAGTTGGAAGAAATACCACATTTAGTTTGTTGTCATTGGCTAGAAGTTGAACATGTCGAATATAAGACCTTTAAATGCCGATTTACAAAAAGCAGCAGCCGAAATAGGAGAGGATCCCTCACGTTTGGCAGAAGATTTGGCGGCTCTTAAGGAATGGATCAGGCAACAGCCCCACTTAAAAGCCAATACAGATGATCAGTTATTGGTGACATTTCTGCGAGGCTGTAAATTCAGTATGGAGAGAGCCAAGGCGAAAATAGATAAATTTTATACTTTAAAAACTAAATTCCCAGAGCTATTCCGTCCCACCGATGTTGATGATCCGAAATTCCGAGAACTCTTTCGTTTGGGGTAAGGTTTTCAATTACAATGGGTAATTTAAAGACTTTTATGGTTTCCTCTGAATTACCTTTAGAATGTGGCTTTATTTGCCCACCCCTCTGCACGGCAATGGACCACGTATTGGTATTATGCGCAGCGGTTTATATTCTACGGATAAATATACAGTCGAGGACGTTATGCAAGTGGCCAGTGCTTTGCAAGAAATTATCCTACTGGAAGATGACTATGCCAGTATAAATGGTGTCGTCTTTATAGGGGACATGGAAAAGGCCACCATGGCACATTTCTTTCAAATGACACCGGCGATAATGAAGAAAATGACAGTGTTCTCCGAACAAGCCATACCCTTGCGTCCCAAGGCTTCCCATTTCATTAATACCCCTAGTGGATTTGAACCTGTATTTAATATGGTGAAGCCCATGATGTCGGCCAAGCACCAGAGTAGGGTAAGTTTTCTTTAAGCAGTGTAGCTGAGTATGTTTTTCTATATTCCCTATATTCTAGATGTTCGTACATGGCAATAAAATGGATCTGTTGACCAAGGAAATTCCTTTGAAATATTTACCCAAGGAATATGGTGGTGAAAATGGTTCTGTTGAGGAGATTCTAAATGAATGGGAACAAAAATTGGATAAACACAGAGATTATTTCAAGAGGAGTGCTGAATTTGGTACCGATGAAAAGTTAAGACCGGGCAAAGCTATTGATTTCGACAGCATGTTTGGCATTGATGGATCATTCAGGAAGTTAAATGTGGATTGAATGTGGAAAAAAATCATATCTTACCAAAAAAATTATTCTATTAATTAGTAAGACATAACTAATTAGAAATTACAAACAAAATTTTGTTTAAAGAATTTGTCCATTGACAAACAATTTTCTCTCATGTAATTTTTGAAAAAAATTTGATGTTAAAATCTCATTTTTATGGAACATTTTGCAAAAAATTAGTTATGTAGAAGTCATTGAAAATGTTAATTATTTGGGAAATTATATTAAAATTTTATTTCTAAAAGAAATTAAATCGAGATTTTATAGTGCTAGGAAGTTGTTTCACATTTCATTTCTTTAGAAAACGTTGTTTAAATTTTAAACTCTAATCGCAGTTCAATTTTCGAAAGGGAGTCTCAGTGAGGAGAGTCATTAAATACTGAGTGCCAATGATACTCGGGATGACAAGGCGAGTTATTGGCGCCTTCAAATACCCAATGGCCAACATCAGCGTCTGTTCCCAGGTTAGGGGCGAGCGTCGGATCTTGGAGCAAGCGGCTCGCCACAACGAGGGATGCTTGTGCCATCCCACAAAACCCATGTGGTTGGGCCGCTGGGCCAGTAACCCGCCCCCGGAAAACTATGAGAACTTCTATGAGAAACAAAGGACTAGTAAAAACGGACGCCCCAACGTTGACGACCCACGGAAACGAAAAAAGGACCATGACTTGCGGATCTGCCCTTGGAATGACCTCACTCTTTATAGAGAAGGTGCAGTATACGCGCTGGTGGATGTATTAGAGAAGTACAAGGCAGACATTACCGCCTTACAGGAAGCACGATGGACTGGGAATGGCGTCACTACAACACCAAACGGTGACGAACTATACTATAGCAGCCATAACACGAGGCAGGAATTTGGCTGTGGATTTGTGGTTAGTCGGAGACTGAGACCTTGTCTCCAGCTTTACTCCGGTGGATGAGAGGCTAGCCACAATCCGCATAAAAGCCAACATCAGTCAACATCAGCCTTATTTGTACCCAATTCCCGACGCACAGTGGGCCAAATGGCAAAAAAATTGGAAATAAGTCTACAACTTTTTATCTGTTGATTTTAGCCATACAAAATGTTCTAGACATTTGTAGAGGAGGACATAGGCTTTCAGAAAAGTGCTGTTGTTGGTCCATATCTTTAATACAGGGTGAGCTACAGGGTGTCAAAGTTGACCACTTTTGACTTCTCCAAGCTTCTGGGGGCCATAACTTTTGATCTACTCAACCGATTTACATGATTTAGGACTCTAGAGAAAGAGCTTGACAAGATCTAAAAAACTTATGCATAAAGTACCATGCCATCGTGTACTGTTAAGGAGTTATGAATTGTTTAATTTTAAAATATGAAAATTTGGCCTTGGTTTTTTTCAGTGTTTTTTAAATAACTCCGTCAATTTTAAAGCTATAAACTTCATACTTCACACAAATTATGCCAGCATATGTGTGCATAAAATACAAAAGGAATCACGTGAATATCTTTGGCGGTTTAAAAATGGCATCGTTTTCAATATGAAAAATATTTTTTTTGTCAAAAAATTGCAAAATTTTTCAAAAAAGATACTCCCATTTCCTTTAAGTTTTCGCAAACTTTGGCCATCAAAGCATTATCATTTCTTTCCATTTTCACAAAGTCGAGGTATTAAGAAAAGTTTTAAGTGCTAATTTGGCTAATTTCGATATCAAACAACACCGTTATCTTAAGACCAAAATGGCCAATTTTTTTACTAAACTTCAAAAGTTTCTCACTGGAAAAAAAGTTCCACGGGGATTTTTTCGCTTTTTTTGAACTTAAATGAAAGCTTAAAATGTTCCCAACATTTTAAGGTATGTCTCGCCATATCCTAGCCATAAATGAGATCGTAGCGATCAAAATACTGAAAAAAGTCAATTTTCAAGTAGTGCTATATTCATTGCTAAAAAACAAGTATTACGTCACATTTTATTGCAAAGATGTTAAATAAACTTTTATTTGGTAACACTTCTTCTACAAAACACAAAAAGAATCATGGAAATATCTCTATTCTATTCCATTTTATGGAACCGGCAATAAAAAAGTCAATTTTTCAAAAAAGTCGAATTTCCCAAATTTTGTTTTTGTTGTCCTAATTGCACATGACACACTATAGCCATATTTACGCAACATACCTTATCGTAAAGGAAATTTTCATACCTTTCCAACAATGTATAAAACATTTCTCAACTCGGATTCTATCTACTCTAAAATTCATTTACACTTCATTAAACTCTATATAAAAATGTCTATTTGTGAAATGGAACCTTATATGGGGCCTACACTAAAACATTGATAGATTTGCCCAGGGTTTACAATACAAATGTGTTAGAATAAAAAAAGGTCTCCTGCCAAAGTTTAAAAAAATTGGAATAAAAATATGTGTTTTAGAGCGAAAACACTTCGCATCGGCGTGCGTTTGTATAGTACCTACATCTATTTTTAATGTAAGCTGATGATTTTTGAATAAAAAGTAACCTAGAAATATACCTGCATATATATATATATTTGTGTTAAGATTTGATGCAGACAAATGTTACCTGTTTCGCTATGTCGAATTCCCAGGAAATCCACCGTATCAATGAATGTGAAAAAACCTACCCATAAAAAATTCATTGTCATTTTTTTTAACCAAATTCGAGTCCAGGTAAATAATTATAGAAGAGTAAGTAAAAAGAGGCACTTTGGACCCCTTTTTACGATTGCGTCTGATACCTGAAATGGGTCATTAATTGTGAATATATTGCATAAATATTTGAACAAAATCCAAATTTTCTTCATTATATTTTGTAGAGGCGTAAAGGACATTTATAAGTTATGGAAGTCATACTGAAGTATTCCACTCTTTCGAAAATTGTATGGGACATCAAAAATGATTCCAAATCATACACGGAGTCATTTAAGGAACTTGTTTACACTTTGGACCACATATATGGAATAAGGCTAAATAAAGACGCTTTAGACAAACTTGAAAAATTCTACAAATCATTTGAGAGAAGGTTGCCAGAATGTTCATTCGCAAAAATCAAGTTTTTCAAAATGTATGAGAAGTGGCTGAAATCGGATCTACTTATTGAAATTAAACCGCTGATTCCCGGCCGGCCTAGCAAAGCATACGACGAAGTTACGGAGAAAACCAAAAAGAAAAAACAAGAGGAACTATTGGCGGCACATCCGCCAAATTTAATAAAAGATACGTTCAAAACAGCATTGTTAAAAACACAACCAAAAAATGTTGGACGAATTGTCGATGTTTTACCATTAGCATCTCCGAAAAGGGTAAAGAGAATGGTAGAAAGTATTCCAACTCCAAAATCGACTACAGAATTCACGGAGGAAGATGCACTGGCCCTGATTTTGAACCTAGGCCTCTCAAGAAACAAATACTCAACAATGAGGAAGGCTCTTCGTGAAAAAGGATGGGGTTGTTTACCCTCAAAACATAAATTGTACAACACCAGGACGAAAATGGTGCCATCAAATATATACGTGGACGAATTAAAAGCAAGAGTGAAACTTGCTGATCTTGTTGAAAATACAGCTGTTAGAATTATTTCTAATTTTACTGAAGAACAGTTGAACACATGTAATAATTCCGAAGTGGTTTTGATCAGCAAATGGGGTTGTGATGGATCATCTGGATTTTCCGAATATAAGCAACAAACAGAAATAGATACCAACTTCGCATCAATTTTCATGGCATCATTAGTACCATTGAGAATGAGATTGTACAAGGACCAATCTTCATCATCGAAAGAAAATGCATTTCAAGATATATGGATAAATAGAACACCTGGGTCAAAATATTTATGTCGCCCAATTCGGTTTGAGTATACAAAGGAAGACCGGAACACAACACGATCTTTGGTGAACGAAATAAAGGAAGAAATTGCTGCATTACCCATGATTGTTATAAACCAATTGGGAAGAAATATAAAAGTTTCGTTTCAACTACAACTCACTATGATCGATGGAAAGGTGGCAAACGCATTAACTGGCGTTATGTCCAATTGGAGATGCAATATTTGTGGCAAGAAGAATGGGCAATTCGAGGACAAGTCTGATGAAAATTTAGTAAACGAAAATGCGCTCAATTTCGGTATTTCGCCCCTGCACTGTAGAATTCGATTCATGGAGTATTGTTTGCATTTATCGTATGACCTTAAATATCGGACTAGCCCTGGAAACCGCGATGTCTCTGCTAGAAACAACCAAGATCTTCACAAAATGAGGCAGGAAGAGAAGAATCGAATCCAGTTGGAGTTTAAACAAAAGGGACTTATAATAGATAAACCTCTTTACGGATACGGAAGCACAAATGATGGCAACTCGGCAAGGCGGTTTTTTGAGGACCCCGTATCGACATCTAAAATAACCGGTCTTGATGAACACTTGCTAAGACGATTCAAAGTGATTTTGGCTGTAATCAATAGCAAAAAGATGATAAATTCAACCAAATTTGAAGCTTATAGTAATGACACAAAAAACATTTTATCTGATTTATATTCGTGGAAAGCTTTAACACCGACAGTACATAAAGTCTTACATCATGGCAAGGAAATTGTGGAATACAACATACTTCCGTTAGGAGAACTTACAGAAGAAGCTCAGGAATCCCGTAATAGAGATGTTAAACAGTTCCGGCTTTTCAATACCCGAAAGAGCACCAAATTTAACCAAAATTATGATTTACTTCAATATTTATTGTTATCGTCTGATCCGGTACTATACAGCATCAGAACTAAATGGCTACCAAAAATATGTGACGATATAGATAAGGACGATCCCGATGCCATTCAAATTAAAGAGCTTTTAAATTTTGATACCTTAGATTATTTGGTAGAGAATAAAATCAAATAATACAAAACTAAAATGCTTTTTTATTTTGGGAGTAGCTAATATACATATAAACGCACGCCGATGCGAAGTGTTTTCGCTCTAAAACACATATTTTTATTCCAATTTTTTTAAACTTTGGCAGGAGACCTTTTTTTATTCTAACACATTTGTATTGTAAACCCTGGGCAAATCTATCAATGTTTTAGTGTAGGCCCCATATAAGGTTCCATTTCACAAATAGACATTTTTATATAGAGTTTAATGAAGTGTAAATGAATTTTAGAGTAGATAGAATCCGAGTTGAGAAATGTTTTATACATCGTTGGAAAGGTATGAAAATTTCCTTTACGATAAGGTATGTTGCGTAAATATGGCTATAGTGTGTCATGTGCAATTAGGACAACAAAAACAAAATTTGGGAAATTCGACTTTTTTGAAAAATTGACTTTTTTATTGCCGGTTCCATAAAATGGAATAGAATAGAGATATTTCCATGATTCTTTTTGTGTTTTGTAGAAGAAGTGTTACCAAATAAAAGTTTATTTAACATCTTTGCAATAAAATGTGACGTAATACTTGTTTTTTAGCAATGAATATAGCACTACTTGAAAATTGACTTTTTTCAGTATTTTGATCGCTACGATCTCATTTATGGCTAGGATATGGCGAGACATACCTTAAAATGTTGGGAACATTTTAAGCTTTCATTTAAGTTCAAAAAAAGCGAAAAAATCCCCGTGGAACTTTTTTTCCAGTGAGAAACTTTTGAAGTTTAGTAAAAAAATTGGCCATTTTGGTCTTAAGATAACGGTGTTGTTTGATATCGAAATTAGCCAAATTAGCACTTAAAACTTTTCTTAATACCTCGACTTTGTGAAAATGGAAAGAAATGATAATGCTTTGATGGCCAAAGTTTGCGAAAACTTAAAGGAAATGGGAGTATCTTTTTTGAAAAATTTTGCAATTTTTTGACAAAAAAAATATTTTTCATATTGAAAACGATGCCATTTTTAAACCGCCAAAGATATTCACGTGATTCCTTTTGTATTTTATGCACACATATGCTGGCATAATTTGTGTGAAGTATGAAGTTTATAGCTTTAAAATTGACGGAGTTATTTAAAAAACACTGAAAAAAACCAAGGCCAAATTTTCATATTTTAAAATTAAACAATTCATAACTCCTTAACAGTACACGATGGCATGGTACTTTATGCATAAGTTTTTTAGATCTTGTCAAGCTCTTTCTCTAGAGTCCTAAATCATGTAAATCGGTTGAGTAGATCAAAAGTTATGGCCCCCAGAAGCTTGGAGAAGTCAAAAGTGGTCAACTTTACCACCCTGTAGCTCACCCTGTATTAAAGATATGGACCAACAACAGCACTTTTCTGAAAGCCTATGTCCTCCTCTACAAATGTCTAGAACATTTTGTATGGCTAAAATCAACAGATAAAAAGTTGTAGACTTATTTCCAATTTTTTTGCCATTTGGCCCACTGTGCGACGGAAGACAAAAACTAGTAGACCAAGGATATTTTCTACGAGCGCCCAGAGCGAGAATGTGACTGCTGCCCCGCCCATGATATTAAAATCGTTCTGGTAGATTTTAATGCGAAAATAGGGAAGGAAGACATTTTTGGTCCAATAGTCGGAAAGTTTAGCCTCCATTAGATAACGCCCAGTAATGGTTTGAGGCTGATAGATTTCGCCGAGGTAGTTGGTAACACCATATTTCAACATAAAAGTATTCACAAAGCCACATGGTTGTCACCCGATTAAAACACTTGGAACCAAATTGATCACGTTGTGATAGATGGAAGGCATTCATCCAGCATGTTAGATGTACGATCGATCCGTGGAGCGAATATAGATTCGGATCATTACCTTGTAGCAGCAAAGGTTCGCACCCGTTTGAACATGTCGAGGAAAGTACGATCTGTCACTGCACGTAAGCTGGACATTGAAAAGCTGCAAACACAACAGATGGCAGCGGCATACTCCACTCGACTGACCCAACAGCTTGATGAAAGCACTCCTTGTTCCGATGATATAATGGCGCAGTGGCAAACTATTGCCCACTCCATGGCAAATGTCGCGAAAACCGTGCTTGGGTACCGGAAGTCTCCTCCAAGAAACCCATGGTATGACCAAGAGTATCGAGATGCTACTGAAGCCAAGAATGCGGCATACAGAGCAACCCAGCAATTAGTAGATGAAGGAGAGGTATCGGAAGAAAAGGACAGAGGAGAAACGTCTATTGCGCAGAAAGAAAAAGGAAATGGAAAGACGTAAGTGTGAGCGAATTGAGATGTACAGGAGTCAGAATGAAGTCCGGAAATTCTACCAAAGAATTCAACATCAAACCGATGGCTTTGGTGCAGGCACATCCTTCTGCAGAGACGAAGAGGGAAATCTGGTATTTGACACAGATAACATGCTGAGGATATGGAAAGAACATTTTACCCAACTGCTAGTGTACGACGTTGGCAGCGAAGAGGATACCGCAGAACCAATCAATGATGATGGCATAGAATGTTTACCTCCTAATCAAAATGAGGTCCAAGTAGCAGTGACCCGACTGAAGAACAACAAGGCAGCAGTAGCCGACGGGTTACCCGCTGAACTTGTCAAGACCGGAGGCGACACGCTGATAAGGCGTATGCATCAGCTTATCTGCGCAATCTGGTTAGAAGAACGCATACCCGATGATAGGAACCTCAGCATACTATGTCCCGTACACAAGAAAGGAGACGAGAAGGAAAGTGCCAACTACAGAGGAATAAATCTCCTTCCTATCGCATACAAGCTACTCTCGAGCGTACTGTGTGAAAGATTAAAACCTAAAGTCAGTGAGATAATTGGGCCCTATCAATGCCGCTTTAGTCCTGGTAAATCCACCCTGGACCAGATATTCACAGTGTGCCATATCCTGGAAAAGACCCGAGAAGGACAAATCAACACCTATCATCTCTTTGATGACTAAAAAGCCACTTTTGACAGCCCTATACGTTCAAAGGTATTTCAAGCTATGTCTGAGTTTGGTATCCCTTGCTTGCTGATACGCGTTCCTCAGTAAGAATAGGAAAGAATCTCTCCGAACCATTTAATACCAAACGAGGTTTCAGACAAGGAGACAGCCTCTCGTGTGATCTCTTTAATATCCTGCTGGAGAAGATTAGACTAGAGAAGACTACTCCTAGAGAACACATGCTACTCGCCTATGCCGACAACATCGACATCATAGGTCGGTCACCGGAAGTAGTAACTGCTGCCTTTGAAAGAATCGTAAGAGAGTAAGTGTAAATGTGTCTGGCAGTAAATGGAGATAAGACGAAATGGATGGTTTCAACTCCCAAAACACCTTGTACAACCGATTGAGACAGTCTTTGAGACAGTCAGTAACTTTAATTATATCGGCACCACCGTAACCGAATCGAATGACTCGGATGACCAAAAGTTTGACTTCTTATTGCCTTTCAGTAGTAGATCATCCCATAGGATTTCGGTGTCTTACCGACTGTTACGCTGTTTCACAGTGTTGCATGCCACCTACGACCTTAACTCGGACTGCGTCGACCCGAAAAGCTTTGGATTAACCAAGTTTATTGACGGCAGTCCTCTGGCCTTCACCGCCAAATCGTCTGCCCTTTCATTTCCCCTTACTCCGTTATGGCCCGGCACCCAACCAATGCGGTTTTTTCCATCCTCAAAGAAGGCTCTAATCTCCTTCTTACACTGCAAGACGGTTCGTGACCTTACCGTCGTGGTTGTTATTGCCCTTATGGCCTTTTTACTGTTCGTAAAGATGTTCACACTCGACGTCCTCGCGTTAGCACCACACCACCTCACGCATTCCGTGATCGCCCGGATCTCTGCCTGCAGGACCGTTTTATGGTCAGGCAGTCTATAATAGATCTCAGTCCTTGGGCTCTCAATGTAGACTCTCAGGCTCACTCTGCCCCCTAGATTTGATCCATCTGTGTAACATGATCTTCCTGATGGCAATACTAGGGTTCCATCCGCCCAAGACTGAGCCACTGGCAGTAATGCCTCGCATTCGATCTCAAGTGTCGTCTCAGGTATCCGATCGGGAACCTCTTCCCTTCCACCCAGGTTTCCTATTGTCGCCTCGATTATACCGCGATGGTATGAGCTGCTCCCATCCTCAATCCATTCTCCCATCGCCTTAAGTATCATAGCCGCATTAGCTGCCTCCCACTTAATCTGTATGTTAGTGGGTCGGATATCTAGAATAGTCTCCAGTGCCCTAGTGGGCGTGGTGCTGGGGCTTTTGACAAAAATTCATTGTGTATTTTTGTGGGAACTCCTTTCAATAATTTTTTTTACAGATTTTCTGTAATACCCATAAATGTCAGTGTTGCCACCTTATCGAAAATTAGTTCGGCGCTGTTTATTAAAATAAAATGAATTCCCCTTAGTTTCTCTCGACTGCATTTGATTAGCATATCTTATCTTCTCGAGGCATTGCCTTAGGTTCAAGAGCTCGGTCGACAATATTCTATTATCATTTTAACACCAAAGGGGGGTGGATTTAAAGTTCGAACGACTTTTACCAACTTTTTCTAATCACACTCTTGAAGCTTATCGTATTAACTTTTTTTCTTCGAACTCAACTGATTTAGGGTTCCCCTTGAAATTCGAAAATAGTTCGTCCAATTTCATGTTAAACAGTTAAACTTAAGTTCAGTCGTTTTCTATTCACATTCATATAACATGGCCAATATTAGACCTCTTAATGAGGATTTGCAAAAATCTGCTGCTGAACTTGGTGAGGTGCCATCGCGTCTAGAAGAGGATTTGGCTGCTCTCAAAGAATGGATAAAACAACAGCCCCATTTGAGGGCGAATACAGATGACCAATTTCTGGTTGCCTTTCTGCGTGGCTGTAAATACAGTTTAGAGAAGGCCAAGGCAAAGATAGACAAATTTTATACTCTTAAGAGTAAATTTCCGGATGTATTCTCTGCCACCAATGTAGATGATGCCAAATTTAGGGAACTCATTCGCTTGGGGTATGTGAAATGAATTTTTTACTAACTAAACCAGCTTCAATTTCTTTTGGAAAAATTTTTTTCTTAGAATTTGGCTTTATTTGCCTACTCCCCTCAATGAAAATGGTCCTCGCATATGTATAATGCGCAATGGTCTACATTCTTCCGATAAATACAGTGGCGAGGAAGTATTGCAAATGTTCCATGCTCAGCAGGAGATAATGATTCTCGAAGATGACTATGCCACTATAAATGGCATTGTTTTTATTGGTGATTTTGAAAAAGCAACATTGGCCCATTTTTTCCAAGTGACACCATCGTTATCGAAAAAGATGACTGTTTTTGCGGAAGAGGCAATTCCATTGAGACCCAAGGCTTCACATTTTGTAAATACACCCATGGGATTTGAAACAATCTTCAACATAATTAAACCAATGTTGTCGGCTAAGCAACAAAGTCGGGTGAGTGGATTTTTAGGTTAGGTTAGAAAAAATTGATAAATGTAGGGAGGGCTACAAAGAAAATGGGCAACCGTCTGAAAGTCCATTCATACTTTCTCCGAATTATCAAGTTCGGTTGACGTTTGCGAAAAGTCTATAATACAAAAGTAACCTAAGACAAGTTGCGTAACTGGTATAGAAAAAATTTTGAAACCATGGAAACAATATTTTACTGTTTTCCTTGAGAATCTTAAGATTTTCTTCTCCCATTTTTATAGGAAATTTAGTCTAAGTTTCATTTTTAAGGAAAACTAGCTGAACCGGCCCCTTTGGTTTAAGGGGAGTTTATGGGTTGAAGCGCCCACCAAATACTTGTCCCCTAAATTGGTTATCAAATTCGTTTTCTAATCTCAAATACCTTGCACAAAATACATGGTCCCACATTTGGATAACAGGTTTGTATTCTACTCCCAAATACCTTTATTTGAGCCCCATATTGCGATGGTCAATAAATAATTGCTGTATGTGGAGTGTTTTGGGGAAGGGGTAGACCCCCAGAAAATTTGTCCCGAAAGTGGATATAAATTTCGTGCTCTACTTCCCAATACGTTTTATTTGAGACACACATTAACATGGTCGATAAATTTTTCCGATTTAGGGGTGATTTGGGGAATGGGGTGGTTCCCCAAACACTTCGCCTTAAAATATTTCTGCATCGTGCGCCACTCTCAAATATCATTTATTTGAGCCCCATAATGCCATTGGCCTTCAAGATTGGATATCAAATTCGTTTTCTAATCTCAAATACCTTTCATTAGAGCACCATATTGCAATAGTCACTAAATATGTCCGGTTGTGGTGTGTGCCCTAAAAACGATCAATATGGAGCTCCACTCTCTGTAAGACCCAAATTGTCATGGTGAGCAAATACGTCCTATTTGGGGGTTGTTATGGGGGTGGGACGTCCCCCAGACAGTTGGTTCCAAATGTTGTTATCAGATTTGTGGTCTACTCCCCAATACCTTTCAATGAACCCCATATTCCAATAGTCGCCAAACATGACCGGTTTGAGGATGTTTTCGGGTATGGCGCTTAGTGACTTAGCCCTGAAAATATATATCAGATTAGTGTTCCACTATACAATACCTTTTATTTGAGTCCCATATTGTAATGGCCAGCAAATTATGGGGATGGGGTAGCTCCATAGACACTTTTTCCTGAATATTGATACCATATTCGTGCTTTACTCCCAAATAGCTTTAATTTGAGCCCCATATTGCTATGGTCCTAAATTTGTCCTCTTTGGGGGTGTTTTTGGGGAGGGGCTGCCCCCAAACATTTGGTCCCACATTTGGATATCCGATTCGTATTTTACACTCAAATACCTTTTATTTGAGCCCCATATTGCCACGGTTAGTAAATAAATCTTTTTTGGGAAGGGCGACCCCCAACCACTTTGTCCCACATTTGATTGGTATTCTACTTGCAAATACCTTTCATTTGTGTCCCATATTGCCATGGTTGTTAAATAAGTCCGATTTAGGGGGGTATTGGGGTGATCCCCCAAACACTTGGTCCGACAATTGGATATCATACGCGTTTTTTAATTTTTAATACCTTTCATTTGAGTTCCATATTGTCATGATTGCTCTATATATAAATTTGGCAGGTGGGGCGGTCCCCCTAGGTAACTCACCCGAAATTGCCATCCAAAATTTGTTTCTGGGTTACTATAAGAGAGCACACAAAATTTCGCTTAAATTGCAACACCCATCTCTGTGATATGGCGTGTGTGAAAATAAGGGTTTGGGGGAGGGTCCGTCCCCCCTTCAGATATGAAAAAATGTAGTACCCAATTTTCATCTGTGAAAATTTCAAGAAAATCGGTTAAGCCGTTTTTGAGTCTATACGGAACATACAAACAAACAAACAAGAACATGTTGTCTTGGCATAGGCGGAGCGATGAGGACCACGCTCACTAGGGCACTGGAAACTATTCTAGAAATCCGACTGATTGAAACACAGATTAAATGTGAGGCTGCCACTGCGGCTATGAGACTTTTGGCGATGGGAGAATGGATTGAGAATAGGAGCAGCTCATACCATCGCGGTATAATAGAGGCCACGATAGGAAACCTGGAAGGAAGGGAAGAGGTTCCCGATCGGATACCTGAGATGAACCTTGAGGTCGAGTGCGAGGCACTGCTGCCAGCGGCACAGTCTTGGATTGACGGAACTCTAGTATTGAGGTCTAAATTTGGAACCCGGGGACTGAGATCTGTTTTAGACTGCCTGACCATAATACGGTCCTGCAGGCGGAGATCCGGGCGATCACGGAATGCGTGAAGTGGTGTGGTGCTAACGCGAGGACGTCGAGTTTGAACTTCTTTACGAACGGCAAAATGGCCATAAGGGCAATAACAACCAGGACGGTAAAGTTACGAACAGTCTTGCAGTGAAAGAAGGAGATTAACGCCTTCTCTGAGGATGGCAAAATCCGCATCGATTGGGTGCCGGGCCATAACGGAGTAAAGGGGAATGAAAGGGCAGATGATTTGGCGGTGAAGGCCAGAGGACCGCCGTCAATAACCTTGATTTAAATCCTATGGGGGGATCCAGATCGTGAGAAGACGATGCTATTACTGAAAGGAAGTAAGAAGGAGGCCAGTATAGCTTTCGGTATCATGACGGGACACATAGGACTACGAGCTCACTTATATGAAATCGGTGCGGCAAGTGATAGCATGTGTAGAGCTTGCGGGTCTGTTGCCATTGCCCGGCTTTCGCGTCTAACAGATACCAGCTCTAAGGTGGGGACACTAAACCAGACATGAACCAACTTAGGGGAGTGACATGGAAAACAATCAAGGATTTTGTAACTGCACGTAATTCCTAAGATTTTCTTTTTCGAGGTTACTTTTTTTTGTATTTAGAGCTTACAACAAGCCGATAACTGGCCTAGGTGTACGTCCATACTGGCATGGGACGGATAAATATCTGCACCCTCTTTTCAACCTAACCTAACCTAATCCCAACAAACAAACACAAATTGATTTTTATTTAAAAGATTTTGTCAAAACTTCGGTTCTATAGGAAATTTTGTCAAAATTAATTTCATTTTTATAGAAAATTTTGTCAAAATTTCATTTCTATAGGAAATTTTGTCAAACTTAATTTCTATAGGAAATTTTGTCAAAATTTCATTTCTATAGGAAACTTTGTCAAAATTTCATTTCTATAGGAAACTTTGTCAAAATTTCTCCTTTCTGTGGGAATTTCTCCAAAATTTCCTTTTTGTTGGAAATTTTGTCAAAATTTCCCTTCTATGAAAAATTTTGTGAAAATTTCATTTTTACATGAAATTTTGTCAAAATTTCTTTTTCTGTGGGAAATTTTGTCGAAAATTTCCTTTCAATAGGAAATTTTTCAGAATTTATTTTGTATGGGAAATGATGTCATAATTCTATTCTCTAATAATTCTATTCTCTATGGAAAATTCTGTCAAAATTTCCTTTCTATAGGAAATTTCGTCAAAATTTCCTCTCTCTCGAAATTTTGTCAAAATTGCTTTCTTGTAGGAAATTTTGGAATTCCAATAGGATATTTTGTTAAAATTCTCTCTCGTTAGGAGATTTTGCTAAAATTTGATTTTTACAGGAATTTTTGTCAAAATTTCATTTCTATACAACTTTTTGTAAAAATTTTATTATTTAGTAGCATAGCTAACTTTGTCAAAATTTCATTTATGTGCAAATTTTGTCTTTCATAAAAAATTTCCTCAAAGATTAGTTTCTGTAGAATCTTTTGTGAAATTTTCATTTCCGTTTGAATAAAACACAAAGAAAATAGCACAGAACTAGTGCTATTTTCTTGGGCAAAACTGTGCTTAGTTTCTCCATGGTGCATATTTTATGCATCGCTTATCTTCTAGAGGCATTGCCTCAAGTTCAAGTGCTTGATTGACTAAATTTGATAATCATTTAGAATTCGAGCAACTATTGCCAAGTCCATGCTTATCGCATAAACGTTTATTTCTTCGATAATTGATATGATTTGGATTCGCTTTCAATTCCAAAAAAAGTTGCACCACTTCAATGTTAAGCAATTGAAGTTTAGTTCAGTCGTTTTCTATTCACACTCAACAAAACATGGCCAACATAAGACCGCTTAACAAGGATTTGCAAAAGGCTGCTGCTGAACTGGGTGAGGTGCCATCGCGTCTAGAAGAGGATTTGGCTGCTCTCAAAGAATGGATAAAACAACAGCCCCATTTAAGCGCCAATACAGATGATCAGTTTCTGGTTGCCTTTCTGCGTGGCTGTAAATACAGTTTAGAGAGAGCCAAGGCAAAGATAGACAAATTTTATACTCTTAAGAGTAAATTTCCGGATGTATTCTCTGCCACTAATGTAGATGATCCCAAATTTAGAGAACTGTTTAGCTTGGGGTATGTCGAACGAAAGAAATTTGTGTAAACTGTCAGTGTTTATGTTTTTTGTGTACATTTCTTTAAAGAATGTGGCTTTATTTGCCTACACCCCTCAATGAAAATGGTCCTCGCATATGCATAATGCGCAGTGGTCTCTATTCAACCGAAAAATACAGTGGAGAGGATGTAATGCAATTGTTCCATGCACTGCAGGAAATCATGATTCTGGAAGACGACTATGCCAATATAAATGGCGTTGTCTTTATAGGTGATTTTGAGAAAGCCACCTTAGCTCATTTCTTCCAGATGACACCGTCTTTATCGAAAAAGATGACGGTGTTCTCGGAAGAGGCAATGCCATTGAGACCCAAAGGTTCACATTTCATCAATACACCCACGGGATTTGAAGCAGTCTTTAATATGATTAAACCCATGATGTCAGCTAAGCAACAGAGTAGGGTGAGTAGATTGTTAGGCATGCCTAAAATAAATTGACATTTTCATAATATATGATGAACAGCCGCCAGAATGGCCTTCCAAGCTTCCTCTAATAATCAAATTTGTTTAACAATTGCAAAAACATGTCTCCAAACCTTGTTTCATTTTTTCATTTCCTACGAAAGTTCTGCTCTATCCAAACAATTTTTCAATTTTTCCCCCTATCTTTTTATTTTTCAGCTCTTTGTACATGGCAACAAAATGGATTCCCTAATTCAACAAGTTCCTTTGAAATACTTACCCAAAGAATATGGTGGAGAAAATGGCTCTTTAGATGAAATCTCAAAAGAATGGGAACAGAAATTGGATAAATACAGAGAGTATTTCAAAAAGAATGCCGAATATGGCACCGATGAAAAATTGAGACCGGGCAAAGCTATTGATTTTAATAGCATTTTTGGCATCGATGGATCCTTCCGCAAATTAGATGTCGATTGACTTATAGATGAGATTTTTAAGGATATTTGTTGAATGGACCGGAAAAACAAATGAACTGAACAACAACTAAACGTGAATATGAGAAAATAAATGTGAATTGAGAACAAACAAAAATTTTAAAATGCTTGCTTTAGTACTTGACAAGAAACGTGTAGCCATTGACAATCTTAATTTTATTGACATTAATGATTGCAATTCATGCTGACATTTTTAATGTATTTGAAATTGTTGTTTTTAATCAAAATCAAGATAAGATTTCAATTTAGATTAGATTTACGAAACAAAATTGCCGATATCTTTTAATAATTTAATATCTGCAAATGCAAATTCGCCCATGAACGTTCCATAAAAGAACAGGAGCAAACTTCTTACATATCACAAAGTGCTTTCCGATTCAAATTTAAGCTCAATGATAAGTGGTCTCCTTTTTAAAGACGAGTTCGAAAGTTTTTTACATGGCAAAGTGCCTCACAAATGTCGCCAGCATTAGGAGGGGATAACTACCGCTGAAAATTTGTTTCTGAGGTTTTCGCAAGGATTCGAACCCAAGCGTTATTTTATGGTCCCAAGAACTTATATCGCGAGATCGATATACATGGCAGCTATATTCACATATAGCCCGATCTCGACCATACTCGGCACGAACGTCGAAGCGCCTAGCCGAACTCCTTGTGCTAGGTTTCTAGCAAAATCGGTTAACAAAATTCAGTTATAATGGGCTTAAAACCTTAATTTGGGAGTTCGGTATATATGGCAGCTACATCCAAATGTGGTCAACTGGAGCTACATCTAAATCTGAACCGATTTTTTCCAATTTCAATAGACTTCGTCTTTAAGCTTAAAATCATGCCTGTACCAAAATTGAAGACGATTGGATGAAAACTGCGACCTGTAATTTGTACACAAATTGATATGGATAGACGGACAGAAAGACAGACAGACGGACAAAGCTAAATCGAATCAAAAGTGATTACGAGTCGGTCGGTATACTTATCAAAAAAATGCACTAAGTTATAATACCCTCAGGATTCACTAATAGAAGGTTAGGTCACATGCAAAACACAAAGTGGATAGGCCCCATAAACATCATTAAGGATGTCAAATCTGACGATTGAAAATGTCATCATATAGGAGAAAACGTAAACAAAGAATGAATGTAAAAAGAGAACAAGTTGACATCCTCAATGCCAAGTACTGCCAAATATTAAAAAAAAGTATATCGGCTGATCGCTTGGCTTAACCTTATTCAGTGAATCCTGTAATACCCTGTACCACAGTAGTGGTGTAGGGTATAATAAGTACACATAGTAGGCATTCGTAATACTAGGTAGCAATTGTTGTTGACGCTTACGACTCTCAACGCCTAAAACATAAAATACTACAATCTGCAATCTCCGATCATTGAGCTCGTCTCGAAAGAGAAACAATTTAAAATTTAATGATCTCCGCCCTAAACTTGAAGAGCCGTTGTCTTTGTCTAGCGTTCAAAGCTATTAATACAACTTGCAACAGATGCACAGAATCATGTGTACCACGAAGTAGTGTAATTGCCACAGAAAAAAAAAAGATTCTCATCCAAAATTAAAAAAGCAAGTGCAAAAAACAACGGTATATCTATGCCGCCCCACAAAACTTGATGTCTCATTTCTCTGCTTGCTTTGGCTTCTTATGACACTCATCTGAGTGGTGTTAACTATTAAACAACTCACCATGTCCATCGACCAAATTGAAAATCACATCCACTGAACGATTACTAAAACGTTTGCACATCTCTCACTCTATAGTATATGTGTGTGTGTTTCTAGCTAACTTTGTTTTTATGTGGCATGCGATACAGACAATTGCTTTGATTAAAGTAGCTATTGATTGCCAAATTTTGGGTCTCATGCAGTTCTTTGTTCTGCACATACTCTGCAATTCCATGGGCAGAGCAGTGCAAATATCGAGTGGGAGCAATGATATTGGTTAGGTGGTATGCCATTAACTTATAAACTTTCTTAAATGTATACCACCAAGTCAAATAAACTACCACCCTGTAGGGTTTGAGTATAAAACAATGCACAGTAACTCTGAACGTCCTTGACCGATTGTAATTCGAACATGGTTTTTCTCGTTCTAGCTAAAAATTCTTGCAATGTCATAAGTTTTTATCTAACAAGTTTGCTTATATCATACCTACTCTTCTAATATTACGGTATGGCCAATACTTATCGCCCATTCATTGCTATAGTTTATTGATAACAATTGATTTTATTATTCTCAAAACATTTAACTAACTCAGATGGGCTTTTAAATTCAGTTTTCTACTGTTGGGGATTGATAAAACATGGCAAATATCAGATCTTTAAGTGAAGAATTGCAAAAGACCGCTGAAGAATTGGGTGAGGTGCCGGCACGTCTGCCTCAAGATTTGGCAGCGCTAAAAGAATGGATTCAACAGCAGCCGCACTTAAAGGCGAATATGGATGATCAATTTCTGGTGGCCTTTTTGCGAGGATGTAAATACAGTTTGGAAAGGGCCAAGGGTAAAATTGATAAGTTCTACACCCTAAGAACCAAATACCCGGAAATATTTTGCACCTACGATGTGGATGAACCCAAATTTAGGGAAATCTATCGCATGGGGTAAGTGAGATTAAGAGGTAACAAATGAGACATAAATTACCGTCGTACGTGGTTGTCTAAACATAAGTAGGTCTTGGCATCAACCTCCACCAACGTAACCTAACACACTTCTCATTATAGAGTCTTTCTTTATTTGCCCCAACCGCTGTATGATGATGGTCCACGTCTGGCCATTATGCGTAATGACAAATTTCCCATTGATAAATACCCCGCGGAAGATGTTATGCGAGTTGCCTGTGCCTTACAAGAAATTCTACTGCTGGAGGATGATAGAGCCATTCTCAAAGGCATTATTGTCATCAATGATGTGGACAAAGCAAGCTCGGCCCATTATTTGTACATGAGTCCCTCGATGGTTAAGAAATTAACAGTGTTCAGTGAGGAGGCGGTGCCTTTAAGGCCCAAGGCCACACATATTATCAATGCTCCCAGTGGCTTTGAGAAAATGTTCAACATGTTTAAACCTTTGCTTTCGGAAAAACAACAGAAGCGTGTAAGTGATTTGTTAGGATGTTTGTCCATAGCAGTAAAACAGATTTTTTGAAAGAAATTCCTTTGAAATATCTACCCAAGGAATATGGTGGTGAAAATGGCTCCGAAGAAGAAATTCTTAAAGAATGGGAGAAAAAGTTGCATGAGTATAGGGAACATTTCAAGAGGAATGCTCATTATGGTACTGATGAAAAACTACGCCCCGGCAAAGCTATTGATTTTAATAGCATGTTTGGCATTGATGGCTCTTTTCGGAAATTGGATGTGGACTAGGGCATTGAATTAAAAATCTTAAACAATTCTGTCGAATCTGCGAAATGATAAAAATAATATAACTTCTTTAAGGCAGAAAAAATCTCAATCTAAACCAGTAAGGAAAGGCAAAAGTCGGGCGTTGTCAACTTTATATTTAATTCCCTACACCTACCCTATAAGTACAAACAGGAAGATATATCTAATTGTGAACCATTTTTTAATGGATCTTGGCGGATGTTTCCAGATGGATTATTAAACAATGCTAACAGGTCGATAGTGTTAATGACGCCGCCAAGATAAAAAAGTTTCTCTGAAAAACCTATGTCCAAACTGAAACTTTAGTACGCCTCAGCAATTTGGTTGACTGCTATGGAGAAAAATTGCAAGAACCATACAACAGGTTCAGAGAACATGTTGTCTTGGCATAGGCGGAGCGATGAGGAGCACCCCCACTAGGGCAATGGAGACTGTTCTAGATATCCGACCCATTTACCTACAGATTAAGTGTGAGGCAGCCACTGCGGCTATGAGACTTAAGGCTATTGGAGAATGGATTGAGGATGGGAGCAGCTCATAATCGAGGCGACCTAGGAAACCTGAAAGGAAGGGAAGAGATTTCCGATCGGATACCTGAGATGAACCTTGAAGTCGAGTGCGAGCCACTGCTGCCACCGGCACAGTCTTGGATTGACGGAACCTTGTATTGCCGTTTGGAAGATCATGTTACACGGATGGATCATACCTGGAGGACAGAGTGTGCCTAGGAGTTTACATTGAGAACCCAGGGACTGAGATCTGTTTTAGACTGCCTGATCGTAATACGGTTCTGCCGGCGGAGATCCGGGCGATCACGGAATGCGTGAGGTGGTTTGATGTTAACGCGAGGACGTCGAGTGTCAACATCTTTACGGACAGTCAAAATGGCCATAAGGGCAGTAACAACCAGGACGGTAAGGTCACAAACAGTCTTGCAGTGTAAGAAGAAGATTAAAGCCTTCTCTGAGTATGGCAAAATCTCTGAGGATGCCGGGCCATAACGGTATAAGGGAATGAAAGGGCTGACGATTTGGCGGTGAAGGCCAGAGGACTGCCGTCAATAAACTTGGTTAACCCGAAGCCTTTCGGATCGACGCAGTCTGAATTAAGGGAGTAGGTGATGAATACGCATGCAACATGCGGAACAGCGAAACGGTCGGTAGGATGGCGAAAATCCTATGGGGGAATCCAGATCATGAGAAGACGAGGCTATTACTGAAAGGAGGTAAGAAGGAGGTCAGTAAAGCTATTGGTATCATGACGGGACACATAGGACTACGAGCTCACATATGTAAAATCAAAATCAATGCAGCAAGTGATAGCATGTGTAGGGCATGTGGGGAAGATGATGAGACGTTGGAGCATTTCCTTTGTCATTGTCCGGCTTTCGCGTCTAACAGATACCGCCACCTAGGTGGGGACACAATAACAGACATGAACCGAATTAGAGGAGTGGTACTGAATACAATTAAGGATTTTGGAAGTAGCTCGGAATTCCTAACTTAAAATTTTCTTTTACGAGGCTACTTTTTAGTTTTTAGAGCGTGGCTTGGGGCGGATTAATGTCTGCACCCTCTTTTCAACCTAACCTAACCTATATGGTGCAGATCAGTCTATATTTGCATATAGCTGCCAAGAACACCAATATTGTACTAAAACTGAACACTGAATTGTATTTATTAGACCACACCATGTCCGTGTCGAATTTGGTCAAAATCAGACAATATTTCGATATAGCTGCTATGGGGCATAAATTATGCATTTTTCGCCGGATTGTGACGAAAGATGGTTAACATATATAAACGAGGGTATCCAAAGTTCGGCCGGGACGAATTTAATGCCATTTTACTTGTTGCTAATAAAAACATGGATCTTTTCCGAAATTGTTAAGGTGTTATTTAAACGGATAACCTTGAATATCATATGCAATGGATAATTGCAATAATTTCTAATGCTCTTTTCCGAAGTCCATCTGCTCTAACTAATTAAATTACATATAACAAGTAAAAGCGTGCTAAGTTCGGCCGGACCGAATCTTGAGAACCCACCACAATGGTTCCCGCTAACACAACACTATGTGCAAAATTTCAGCTAAATCGGATGAAAATTGAGGCTTCCAGGGGCTCAAGAAGTCAAATCGGGAGATCGGTTCATGTGGCAGCTATATCAGTTTATAGACCGATTTGGACTTTAGTTGTTGGAAGCCATAATGGAACACTATGTGCAAAAAATTGAGGCTTCCAGGGGTTCACGAAGTCAAATCTGGAGATCGATTTATATGGAAGCTATATCTAAATCTGAACCGACATGGCCCATTTGCAATCCCCAACGACCTATATCAATATTAAATATCTGTGCAAAATTTCAAGCGGCTAGCTTTACGCGTTCGACCGCTATCGTGATTTCGACAGACGGACGGACGGACATGACAAGATCGAATAAGAATGTCGAGACGATCCAGAATATATATACTTTATAGGGTCCCAGATCAATATTTCGAGGTGTTACAAACGGAATGACTAGATTAGTATACTAGACTAGATTGGTATAAAAAACTTAATCTGCGTATGGAAACAATAAGATTTATTCAAATTTCACTTTCTATACCCTCCACCATAGAATGCTAATTTCGTCATTTTGTTTGTAACTACTCGATATATCCGTCAGAGACCCCACAAAGTATGTATATTCTTGATCGTCATGACATTTTATGTCGGTCTAGCCCTGTCCGTCTGTCTGCCTGTCGAAAGCAAGCTAACATTCGAAGGAGTAAAGCTAGCAGCTTCAAATTTGGCACAAGTACTTCTTGTTTGTGTAGGTCGGTTGGGATTGTAAATGAGTCATATCGGTCCATGTTTTGATATAGCTGCCATAAAAACCGATCTTGGATCTTCACTTCCTGAGCCACTAGAAGGCGCAATTCTTATCCGACATGCCTGAAATTTAGCATGACGTGTTTCGTTATGATTTTCAACAACTGCGCCAAGTATGGTTCAAATCGGTCCATAACCTGATATAGCTGTCATATAAACCGGTCTGGAGTCTTAACTTCTTGAGCTTCTAGACGGAGCAATTTCTATCTATCTTTGAATTTTACGACGATGAATAATATATATACTTTGTATGGTAGAATGTGTATATTTCGATGTGTTGTCAACGCAATGACTAAGTAAATATATCCCATGTTGATGGGTATAATGGTGCATTAAATCAGATCAGGCCAAAGTCTTAGAGTATATCTGTAATGAATTGATTGAAATTGCAAAAATTAAGGAAGTATAAGACACGCGTTTTTCTTACAGTTGTAAGATAGTATGGGTGTATACTTATTTCGTCATTCCATTTGTAACACCGTGAAGTATTCGTCCAAAATCCAATAGAGTATATATATTCTTGATCGTCAGGACATTTTAAGTCGATCTAACCATGTCCGTCCGTCCGTCTGTATGTCGAAAGCATACTTATTTTCGAGGGAATAAAGATAGGCACTTGAAATTTGCTATAAATAACACCTATAGGAATAGGTCGGTTAGGATTGTAAATGGGCCAAATTGGTCTTTGTTTTGATATAGCTGACATATAAACCATTCTTGGGTCTTGACTTCTTGAGCTTCTGTAGGGTTCAATTCTTATGCGATTTGGCTGAAGTTTTGCATGTGGTGTTTTATTTTGACTACCAACAATTGTGCCGAGTTTGATCTTAATCGGTGCATAACCTGATATAGCTCATATATTGGGTTGCCCAAAAAGTAATTGCGGATTTTTCATATAGTCGGCGTTGACAAATTTTTTCACAGCTTGTGACTCTGTAATTGCATTATTTCTTCTGTCATTTATCAGCTGTTACTTTTAGCTTGCTTTAGAAAAAAAGTGTAAAAAAAGTATATTTGATTAAAGTTCATTCTAAGTTTTATTAAAAATGCATTTACTTTCTTTTAAAAAATCCGCAATTACTTTTTGGGCAATCCAATAAATTTCATTCAAAGAATTGGACAAATGCAATCCATGGTGGAGGGTTTATAAGATTCGCCCCGGCCGAACTTAGCACGCTTTTACTTGCTCGCTCTCTTTTAAAGCCCAATCGACTAATCAGTCGATTCAAAGTCTATTGCAATGGTCAAACGTAAATTTTAATTTTAATTTATTCGCACGGCTTTTATATGGGCAATTATAACTGTTAGTATTGTTATGTGGTACGTTTTATTTAAATGCTGGATTTAACCGCTGGCTAAGAAGCAGTCTGATTGTATATCGCCAACACTAAAGATGGTCAATGTAGCACCTCTTAATCCGGAATTGCAGAAAATCGCCAACGAGGAATTAGGCGAAGTGGCAACCAGGATATCGGAAGATTTAAATGCTCTGCGTGAATGGATAAAACATCAGCCTCATCTGAAACCAAGGCAGGATGATCAATTTCTCATACAGTTCCTAAGGGGTTGTAAATACAGTTTGGAAAAGGCTAAAGATAAGCTAGATTTGCATTTTTCATTAAAAACTAAATACCCGGAGATGTTAAATGTCACCAATGTGGATGAGCCCAAATTTAGGGAAGTTCATAACCTGGGGTGAGTATAGCAAAGTTGTGGCATTATCTGTAATCGACAATTATCTCTTGTTCTTAGCTGCTTTCTGGAGTTGCCCATACCCATAAATGGCTGCGGGCCTAGAATTGTGGTTTTCCGTTTTAACTACCCCACCAACAAATATAGCATAGATGATATCTTTCAGCCCGGTTGTGCTGTTCACGAATTGATGCTGTTAAAAGATCCATATGCCTGCATCTGTGGTCTCTCCTATATAGTAGACTTTGGCCTGGCTACAGCGAGCCATTATATGCAAATGACACCAAACTTTTGTAAGAAAATGGTATCGTTCTTGGAGAAATCTATGCCTTATCGCATCAAGTCGGTCTATTATATTAATGTGACACCCGCCGCTCAGCAGTTTTTTAAGATTCTCTTCCCATTTCTTTCGGAAAAACTAAGGCAAAGGGTAACTTTTGTGCGAGCATAGCCAAAGTAAGAGATTGATGTTATGTTTCTTTGTCTTTTAGATAAAGGTTCTGGGGCAGGACATGCAAGAGCTCTACCAATATATCGCTCCCAAATATTTGCCCAAAGATTATGGCGGTGAGCTGGCTTCTTTGTCAGAACTGGCTGCAGATTATAACAAGGTTTGGGATGCCCATAGAGATTTTTTCAAGGAAAATGCTAACTGTGGTAGTGATGAAAGCCTGAGACCTGGCAAACCTTTAGATATTGATGGCCTCTTTGGTGTTGGAGGTTCGTTTAGAAAAATTGTTGTAGATTGATGAAGGTAACTTACAATTTAGCACAAAGTAAATTTAATTATTTGTACAGAGGTTAAATAAAAGGAAACTGGTTTTAAATCTGCTACTTAAGAGAACAACCGGAATATTTTCGAGAAATTGAAACTGTCGTTAAAAAATATTTATCTTCAATAACGTTGTGGAATAAAATTTATAAGCAGAGAAGGTATTTCTAAAGAAACCTATACCGTAGTTTAGAAAGTATCGGGAGAAAAGGAGAGAGAGAAACGGCTTTTCCGCAGAAAGAAAAAGGAAATGGAAAGACGTGAGTGTGAGCGAATTGAGATGAACAGGAGTCAAAATGAAGTGCGGAAATTCTACCATAGAATTCAACATCAAACCGATGGCTTTAGGGCAGGCACTTCCTTCTGCAAAGACAAAGAAAGACATCTGGTAGATACCATGCTGAGGATATGGAAAGAACATTTAGCCCAACTGCTAGTGTCCGACGATAGCGGCGAAGAGGATACAGCAGAACCAATCAATGATGATGGTATATAATGTTTACCTCCTAGTCAGAATGAGGTCCAAGTAGCTGTGACCCGACAGACGAACAACAAGGCAGCAGGAGCCGACGGGTTAGCCGCTGAACTATTTAAGACCAGAGGCGACACTCTAATAAGGCGTATGCATCAGATTGTCAGCGCGATTTGGCTAGAAGAACACATACCCGATGATTGGAACCTCAGCATACTATGTCTCGTTCACATGAAAGAAGACAAGACGGAATGTACGCATACAAGGTATTCTCGAGCGTACTGTGCAGCCTTTGAAAGAATCGAAAGAGAGTCAGTGAAAATGGGTCTGGCAGTAAATGGAGATAAGACGAAATGGATGGTTACAAGATTAAAACCCAAAGTCAATGAGATAATTGGGCCCTACCAATGCTCCAAATCCTGGAAAAGACCTGAGAAGGACAAATCAACACCTACCATCTCTTTGTTGGCTACAAAGCCGCTTTCGACAGCCCTATACGTTCAAAGGTATTTCAAGCCATGTCTGAGTTTGATATCCCTGCAAAATGGATAAGACTCTGCAGGATAATACTTGCTGGTACGCGTTCCTCAGTAAGAATAGGAAAGAATCATTTAACACCAAACGAGGTTTCAGACAAGGAGACAGCCTATCGTGTTATCTCTTTAATATCCTGTTGGAGATGATTATACGAGGTGCAGATGTGAATAGATATGGCACACTAGTCACAAGAGAACACATGCTACTCGCCTATGCCGACGACATCATGATGTCGAGGTCGGTCGCCGGATGTATAGCTGTTGCGTTGAAAGAATCGAAAGAGTGTCAGTGAAAATGGGTCTGGCAGTAAATGGAAGATAAGACGAAATGGATGGTTACAACTCCCAAAACACCTTGTACAACCGAGCAGATAAAGAAAATGGAGAAAGTTGGGAACCACAACTTTGAGATAGTCAGTAACTTTATCCACCTCGGCAACGCCGTAACCGAAACGAATGACACCAGTTTTGAGATAAAGCGAAGAATATGACTGGCAAATATATGCTACTTTGGACTAAGTAAGCAGTTTATAAACAAGGTCACCTCTCGACAGACAAAGATTACACTATACAAGACACTGATATAACCCGTGTTGTTATATGGTTCTGTGGCATGGGCACTTATGAAAGCAGATGAGGCAGTGCTTGGAATATTTGAGAGAAAGATTCTTCGTAAAATATATGGACCAGTTTGCGTTAATTAAGAATATAGGCGACGTATGGACAACGAGCTGTAGTTACACGCATCAAAATACAACGGCTGCGTTGGCTAGGTCATATCAAAATGGATGAAGAAGCTCCAGCAAAGAGGCCTTTTGAAGGCAAACACGGTGGTACACGAAAACCGAGAAGACCAAAAGCCCGATGGAAAGATCAAGTGGGGGCAGACACCTAGAAACTTGGTGTCAGAGATTTTAGAATGAGCGCAGAAGATCGAGGCGCTTGGAACACTTTTCTACGTGCGGCTAGTGGAACAAATGTTCTGTCATAGCCAATTAATATAAGTAAGTAGAGTTTTTATAGTTTATATAGTAAGATAACCTATGCGGTGCCATTTCGCATATTTGGGCACCAAAATGTATGCATTTTTAATAGATCATTTAGTCACCAATCATATATTTCTTAGCTCCATCTATGAAGAAAGTACCAAATGGTATAAATTTTGGTACCGAAATGTACGAATGGTGAATATATACATCATTAAGCCACCCATCATATATTTCTTAGTTGTATCTACATGCCAATTTTAGGCCTATTGTTCTATCTGAACAAAAAGTACCAAATGGTACCAAAACGTACCATTTTTTAATAAAGCATTTAGTCACCCATCATATACTTCTTAGTTACATCTTAATGCTAATTTTCAGATCTCAAGCTCCATCTGAGCATAAAGTACAAAATGGTACCAATTTTGGTCCCAAAATGTTAAAATTTTGAATAGATAATTTAGTTCTCCATCATTTATTTCTTAGCTGTACCTACATGACAAAGTTCAGATCTCTAGCTGCATCTATAAAAAAAGTACCAATTAGTACCAATTTTGGTACTATTTGGTACTTTTTCTTAGTTGTACCCAAATGACAAATTTTAAACCTCTAGTTCTATTTGCACAGAAAGTACCAAATGGTATCAAAATGTACGAATTGTAAAACAATCATAGTCACCCATCATATTTTTCCTAGTTGTACCTGCATGCCAAATTTCAGACCTCTAGCTCCATTTATAAAGAATGTACCAAAATGGTAAAAATTTTGTTACCAAAATGTTCGAATCTTGAATAAATCATTTAGTCACCCAACATGTATCACATGCCAAATTCCAGACCTCTAGCACCATTTGTAACGAAAGTACCAATTGGTACCAATTTCGTACTAAACGTACGTTTTCTCCCGTTACCAGTACAATTTTCCATCGAGGGGAGAATGTTCCATTTACAGAAAGCGCAAAATACCTGGGTGTTTTGCTGGACAGGAAATTAAACTTCAAATCCAACATTTTGGAAAGGGCAAGAAAGGCAACTCTTGTCCTATACACTTGCAAGAGAGCCATTGGTAAAAGTTGGGTGTTTGGACCGCGTGTCAAGCATTGGGTATAAACTGCAGTTGTCAGGTCTGGTGGACGGCGCTTCAAAAGTCCACCTACTTCTCAATACTTAACTGGATCCAAAGGATGGCTTGTTTGTGCATCACTGCCGCACTGAGGACGACACCATCTGACGACACCACCAGCGGAAACTGCAGTGACCGCTGCCGTGAGGTTAAGGGAGCTTTCCCATTGGTCATGTGGCGACTACGGACACTGTGTTATCCTTGATACAATATCCGATGTTCCAGGCAGTGTGGATTACACCCTACCTAAGCCGCTTCTTGATAAAAAGTACTATACTACTATTGCTGATAGAACCGATTGGAACTACGTTATCCGTGGTAACAGAAGTTACATAGACTTCTATACGGATGGTTCCAAATTAAACGACCAGGTGGACTTTGGGGTGTACTAAATATAAAGAGCTACAACTGGTCATACCGAAAAGGTTGCCCGACCACTGCAGTGTGTATCAAGCAGAGATCCTTGCAATTAAGGAAGTGGTGGAATGGCTAAGATATAATGCCTCGACTGTCGCAGATCTCTCAACGAGATGGCTGAACAGTTCAAAATTCACGTATTCTGGGTGCCGGACCACAGAGATATGCCAGTTAATTGTAATGCGGACGAGCTTGCGAGACTACACATTCCAGGGATACTGAATTCTGTGGGTAAGCCTCTAGCGATATCTAAGCTAAGTTATCAGGATCAGACCCGAAGGACAACGAATGATAAATGGTCACAAAGAGGGGGCTGTGAACATTCCAAACCTATGTGACCTAATCTAGACTTGAAGAGGTATACCGCTTTGCTGTCATTGGCTAGAACAGTCAGTCATTGTGTCCGTCATGACAGGTCACTGTCTTATTGGAAAACATGCTGACAGACTGAAGGTTGCCAGCAACACCTCTGGCAGAAGCTGTGAGGAGCAGGAGGCCACCGTAGCGAAGAGGTTAGCATGTCCGCCTATAACACTGAACGCCTGGGTTCGAATCCTGTCGAGACCATAAAAAAAATTTTCAGCGGTGGTTTTCCCCTCCTAATGCTGGCAACATTTGTGAGGTACTATGCCATGTAAACCTTCCCTTCAAATAGTTATAGCATTGCGGCACCCCGTTCGAACTCGGCTATAAAAAGGAGGCCCCTTATCATTGAGCTTAAAACTTGAATCGGACTGCACTCATTGATATGTGAGAAGTTTGCCCCTGTTCCTTAGTGGTATGTTCAAATTTTGTTATTTGTTGTTGTGAGGACATCGAAAAAGAAGAGACTATAGAATAACTTCTGTGTGTGTGTCCTGCACTAGCAGTCAGAAGGAGTTCCACTTTAGGTTCTCATTTCTTTGAGAACCTGTCTGATTTAGCGGATTTGAACATTCGCAAGTTGTTGGGCTTTTTGTAGCGATCGGGATGGTTCAACGGTAGGAAATCGAAGGGATCTTCCTTCTTCTGTTGCTGTGACCGAAAACGTCTAAGTGAGTCTGATGGCAGACTGCCACTTAAACCTAAACTAACCTAGCTTTTAAATGCAAACATTTATCATACCACATCTTCTGCATACTGCTTACAAATACTTGCTCAACTTTTAGTGAAAATTATTTTTCTATCGTTATCATAGTTGCACATAAACAACAGCAAAACAAATTAAATTTGAACGCCCATGAAAACTTGTTTATAGAGGCAAATATGATTTATTAACAAAAACAATTTCAAACATTGATCTCTCTTAATCCCATCTAGCGCAATGTTTGATGAACCTCAAGTAGAGCAGGTTTCTTAAAACTTCCAATGTGTTTGTCTGGAACATGAAAATGTGTTTCTTAATGCACAGTCTAATATCACAACGATCAAAGATAAGATGGCAAAAATAGAAGCTCTGAATGAGGAGTTGCAGAAAATCGCCAACGAGGAATTGGGTGAAATTACCCAAAGGATACCCAAAGATCTGGATGCATTTAAATTATGGATACAACATCAGCCTCATTTGAAGGTGCGGGATGATGATCAATTCCTCATTCAATTCTTAAGAGGCTGTAAATATAGCCTGGAAAAGGCTAAAGGAAAATTAGATTTATTTTTTTCCTTGAAAGGCAAATATCCAGAATTGTGTAATCTCACCAATGTGGATGAACCCAAGTTTAGAGAAATGAATGGAGTGGGGTGAGAAATTTTCAAAAACAAAAAATTTCTGATTTTAAGTTTTTTGTTTTCTAACAAAAAGTTTTCAGTTACTACCCAAACCTTTAAATGGCACAGGACCAAGAATTGTGGCTGTCCGCTATAATTTCTCCACCTCCAAATACGCCATTGATGATATTTTCCATCAAAGCTGCGCCTTGCATGAAGCAATGATAATGAATGATCCATATGCCTGTATTTGCGGCCTCGTCTACATTGTGGACTTTAGCCAAGCCACTGCTAGTCACTATCTACAAATGACACCCAGTTTTTGTAAAAAGCTGGTGATCTTTCTGGAAAAATCCATGCCCTTACGCATAAAATCGGTTTATTATATAAGGACTGCAACGGCAGCTCAACACTTTTTCAAAATGTTACTTCCTTTCTTTTCAGAGAAATTACGCCAAAGGGTAAGTTGTTTGGGTTCAATGACAGCATCCTTGACTTTCTATTTTCTATTTTTACAGATCCATATTATGGGTCATGACTTAAGTGACCTGTTACAGGACATACCTCCTTCATATTTACCTCAGGATTTCGGTGGTGAATTACCTTTATTGGATGAACTTGCTTCGAGTATGGATGATATGTGGGACAAACATAAAGAATATTTCAAAATGAATGCTTTGTGTGGATGTGATGAGAGTTTACGTCCTGGCAAGCCCCTAGATATTGATGGCTTATTCGGTGTAGGTGGATCATTTAGGCAAATTATTGTCGATTAAACTTTTCCCGGGTATTAACAAAACCTAATATAGATTTGAAATAGTTTGAGATGACAGAGTTCCTTTATTGAACTGTCAAATAAACCTATTTTAAGGTTTCATTAAGTTTTGTGAATAAGGCCATATTAACTTATTTTAGTTTTTACCCATTTATCAGTATATCATGTGGAGGTGAAAATCGGAATAAAATATTGAAATATTTCTCTCTAAAAAAGAGGCGAGCTAATTGCCTAGAAGAATGCTGTAAGTGAACAAAGATTACTTGTTGAGCTAAATGAACACTGAATCGAATAGCACATTATTTTCACGTCAATGAAAATCTATGCAATGTTTTTGGAAAAATTTGTGCCAGCTGCAACATTCCTACTCCCAAGCTGAAATCTATTCACCGAATGGAGAATATCTATTCTACCAAATAGAGCAATTCAACCGATGTCTTTTTAATATTGCCACGTTTATATCTCCTTATGATAAACATTTCTTCCTTAAGTCACTGTCTGCTTTCAAGAAAAAAAGCTGAGATTCCCCCGTCCACCGTTTATTAAGTTTTGACTAGGATCTATATATATAAAAGAGTTGCGTGATTGACTGATTGCTGACCCATACGGCTAAAGCTACAATAGAATTTTGAACGAATGTTGGTCTTGGGTCATAACCACGGGATAAGGCTGGATTTGGTGATATTCGTACGTTTAGATACTAAAAAGCAGAAATAGTACGCTTAGTACCGCTTTTCGTACTATTTGGTACTTTCTTTGTAAATTGAACTAGAGCTTTGAATTTTGGAACTGAAGTACACTTTGGTAACCTTAATTGGGTGACTATAAGAGTTTTTGGAATTTGTACATTTAGGTCTAAAAAAAGTACCAAAAAGGTACGAAATGGGTAAACTTTGTACACGGCGGATGGATTGAGATACAATTTTGAAATTTGACTTCAATGACATCTGGTGCAAAATGATAAAAAGAAAATATGGAAAAAAGTACTGGTAACGGGAGAATAAGTAGTAACTGGTACCATTTGGTACTTTCTTTACAGATGGAGCTAGAAGACTGAAATTTGGCATGTAGGTAGAACTAGCAAAGATATGATGGATGACTGAACTTTTTACAATTCGTACTTTTTGGTACCAAAATTGGTGCCATTTGGTACCTTGTGGGCAGATGGAGCTAGAGTTACTTTTTGGTACCAAAATTGATACTATTTTCTTTCTGATGGATGGAACTAGCAAAAACATGATGGGTGACTAAATATTCTATTCACAACTCCAACATTTTTGTACCAATTGGTACTTTCTTTACAGATGGAGCCCGACGTTTAAAATTTTGCATGTATATAAAGGAAGGCAATATATAATGGGTGACTAAATGAACCATTAAAAATACGTACATTTTGGTACCAAAAAAAAGAAACGTTTAGTACTGAAATTGGTACCATTTAGTACTTTCTTTACAAATGGAGCTAGAGGTCTGAAATTTCGCTCGTAGGTACAGCTAGGAATTATATGATGGGTGACTAAATGATCCATTTAGAATTTGTACATATTGGTACCAAAATTTTTACCATTTGGTACTTTTTTTACAAATGGAGCTAGAGGTCTGAAATTTGGCATGCAGTTACAACTATATAATGGGTGACTAAATAATCTCTTTACAACTTGTAGATTTTGGTACCATTTGGTATTTTCTGTTCAGATGGAGCAAGATGTCTGAAATTTGGCATGTAGGTACCACTATGGTGGTTGGTGACTAAATGACCTTTTATAATAAATAAAATTTTATTTACATTATTGCAGTCTTGTATGAGGTATTTAATTTGACGTCCTCTTATGTGTGCAAAATTTATATAGCTCTGATAGCTCCCAAATATATCTTTCATCCGATATGGTCTTTTAAGGCTGTAGAAGGCACAATTTTAGTTCGATCTCTACAAAATTTAGCGTGAGAGATTTTGTTTGAACTTCTTATGCCTGTGGAAAATTTCGTCAAAATCAGGCAAGATTTACATATAGCTTCCATACCTATCTTTCATCCGATATGGCCTTTTAAGCTTGTGGCAGCCAAAGTTTTAATCCGATCTGTACAAAATTTAGCGTGATGCGTTTTATTCGCCGTCTTCATGTGTGTGCATTTTGTCAAAATCGGTTCAGATTTAGATATAGCTCCCTTATATGTCTTTCATCCGATATGGACATTTAAGGTACATTCTTTACGAATTGAGCTAATACTCTTCATTAACAGTGAAACTGTTTGTCATTTAAATCGAATCTCTGTTTAAACCTAATAATGAAATTTTGCTTTGAAAATGGTTGAGACCCAGCCAAACTTATGGGCACTATAAAATTTTGTTTGAGTTTGGTATTTTTGACTACACAAGCAATAATCAGTACTAACAAAGATCAGTTTAAATTTGTTTTTATCAGAAAATGTGTGAATGTTTACAAAATAAATACTGAAATAAACGTCACGTTCTTAAAATATATATTTTTTTTAAACGAGCGGTGCTTATTGAATAACTTTTTGGCTAAAGCAAATAGAAATCTATTTCGGGAAACTAATTGTATAAGGTTATTTTTGTTTTTATTGAAAACAGATGTACAACAGTTTTAATTTTAATTTTCTTCTTCTATATATATAACAAGTAAGGAGGCGCCAAAGTCGGGCAAAGCCAACCTCTTGATACCCTACAACATGTTGTGTATGCGGACTAAGCCATCAAAATTTACATAGTTGAAGTTATAAAGGGAATCACAGTGCAATTTTGAGAAAATTGCTGAATAAATGCTCTTGTGTCATAGGCGGAAATGCTAACCTCTGCGCTGCGGGCGCCTCCTCAGATTTAGATATAACTCCCATACATATGATCATCCGATCCTATATATGAGAGCTATATCTAAATCTGAAGAGGCACCCGTAGCGCAGAGGTTAGCATATTCGCCTATGACGCTGAACGCATGGCTTCGAATCCTGGCGAGAACATCAGAAAAAATTTTCAGCGGTGGTTATCCCCTCATGTTGACAGACTGAACAGACTGAAGGTTGCCAGCAACGACTTTTGCAGAAGCTGTAGGGACATCGAGGAAGAAGAGACTATAGAACACCTTCTGTGTGTGTGTTCCGCACAAACAGTTAGAAGCAGTTCCACTTTAGGTTCTCATTTCTTTGAGAACCTGTCTGATTTAGAGGATGTGAACATTCACAAGTTACAGTGCTTTCTAAAGCGATCTGGATGGATTAAAGGTAGGAACTAGAAGGATTCTTCCTTCTTCTGTTCCTGTGGTATCACAATGCACGAAAACGTCTAAGTGAGTCCGTAGGCAGACTGCCACTTAAACCTAACCTAAGCTATCCCCTCCTAATGCTTGCGACATTTGTGAGGAACTATGCCATTTGAAAAAATGGTATAGCAGCCATGTAGAAACTTCTTCCCAAAGAGGTGTCGCACTGCGGCGCGCTGTTCGGACTCGGCTATAAAAAGGAGGCCCATTGTTATTGAGTTTAAACTTTAATCAGACCGCACTCATTGATATGTGAGAAGTTTGCCCAGATTCCTCAATGGAATATTCATAGAAAATTTGTATTTGCATAACTAAACCTGAACCAATTTCGAACAATATTCGGAAGTATTGTGGGAGTTGCAAACGATTTGAGAAGATTGGTGATAAACGCATTTGCTAAAGCTTTTAAGTAAAAATAGGGCGATACGTATACGAAGGCTGATATATAAGTTTTTAGCCTAGGCAACATTAAGTGTTGAAAGAGGCAATCTGACATTACTATTGGAAAGCCTACATTTTCTAGCATAGGCGTACTCAGAACGTTTTTCGTGGTAGACTATCACGACATCAGTGCATTGATTACTTTAAATCTTTGTATGACGATGAGGCACCATCTTATAGCGCTGTGAAAAATGGTTTTAAGGAATTCGGTCGTGGCCGACGTTCGCTGACATTCGAATGCCGCGAAGGTCGTCCAACAACGGTCGATGTACCATAGAACATTCATGCCATACGTGAACTTATAATGCAAGATCGTCATGTGACATACCGAAAGATAGAAGCAGCCTTAAGCATTTCATCTACCAGCATACATTCGTTATTGCGTGAACACCTTGCCGTAAAAAGAGGGTTGGCTTTCGTTGGATTCCGCACAATTTGACAATCGCTCCGAGGAAGACTCGTGTCTATTAGCGCGAAGAAATGCTGAAAAAAATACGATTAGGGTGCTTTAAATTATGTCACAGGTGGCGAATCCTTGATCTATGCGTATTAGCCCAAAACGAAACAACAATCGACCGTGTGGGTCTTCGAAGTTGAGCCAAATCTAACGAAATTTCTTCGTGGAAGAAGCTTCTCGAAGCAAATAGTCGCCAGTTTCTTCGCCAAAACTGGCCATGTGGAGACTGTTCCCCTTGAGCAACGTAGGACGGTAAATCCTAAATTTTACACCACATTTTGATTGCCTGAAATTTTAAGAGAAATTCGAAAAACGAACAAAAGAAGGCGAATCATTGTGGGAGCTCTCACACATCGGCTCAAACCATCGCCTTTTTAACCAGCCAAAACCTTGAATTGATGGGTCACCCGTTGCAGAGCGGTAGAAAATCGAAAAAAATTGTAAAATATGCCGTGTGTGAACGGGTAGAGATATCTCTTTGAATAGGTGGTCCGGTAATCTCTTGATCCACCTTTCAAATTGGTCACCTCGGCACTTCGAAAAATTTTTCAGGCTACCAAATTTTCATTTGTGGTCCGATTTCCAAAATTCTTTTTCTTTGCTGGATAGTGCTCAAAAACCCTGCATGAGGTTTACAATATCTCCACGGGTTTCGGGAATATATGAGTTTTAATTTTTATTTGTTGATATGTTGGCTGCGATTGGCTTCGTAATTTGCTAAACATTTTAAATTTGCTTTAACCACCGTAGTGCAGAGGTTAGCAAGTCCGCCTTTGACGCTGAACGCCTGGGTTCGAATACTGGTGAGACCATCGGAAAAAATTTTCAGCGATAGTTTTCCTCTCCTAATGCTGGCAACATTTGTGAGGAACTATGCCATGTAAAACTTCTCTCCAAGGAGGTGTCGCACAGCGGCACGCCTTTCGGACTCGGCTATAAAAAGGCGGCCCCTTATCATTGAGCTTAAAACTGGAATCGGACTCCACTCATTGTTTTGTGAAAAGGTTTCCACTGTTCCTTAGTGGAATGCCCATGGGCAAAAATTTTCATTTGCGAGCATCGCCTCTTTGACAGCCAAAAACTCGAATTGATGGGTCACCCGTCGTACAGCCTTGACTTGGTACCCAATGCCTTCTTTTTATTCATGCGCATTAGATAAAAGTGCATGGTCAATGATTTTCGACGCCAGAAAACGCGGTTGAAGCGTTCAATAACTATGGTTTGAAAGTGTCTCAATTGGAGCAAACAAAAAACTTTGACAATTGGTTTGAGCGCATGCGAAAGGGAATAAGTCATTCTGAAGGATAATAAAAAAAAACAAAATCACCAATTTTAATGATAAAATTTCCACATCCATTATTAGGCCAGAAATTTATATTACAGTGCTCGTATATGGCTCTATATCTAAATCTGAATGTATTTCTATCCGATTCAACATTAATGTCGAGAGTCATAAGAGAATCCCTCGTACAAAGTGAGAATCGGTTAACAAATGACGATGTTATTACAATATATAACATATATATGGGAGCTATATCTAAATCTTAACCGATTTCTTCCAATTTTAATTGGTTTCGTTTCTAAGCCAAACAAGATTTCCGTACAGGGTATAATAAAAAAAATATAATAGGTGTGTTCGCGTACTCAAAAATTTGTGCAAATTTGCATAAATTGTTACAGAAAGTATTTCGCGTACTTTATTTACCAGCAGAAGAGTGCGGGTGAGTGCGTGAGAGCAAGCAAAATTTTAAGAGTTTGGTAACTGAGGGCTTACAAATTTTTACTGGAAGTTTTTTTCCAGCAGAAATTTAGACCATCGCAAAGCTGTTTTAGGAAATTCAAAGAAATAGCAACAGAGACTAAATGCTGTTCTTACTTTCCTGCCAATTTGTACCGGAAAAGTACGTGAACACACCTATTATATAGATATAATATAATAGAAATATAACATCATTTACAAGAAGCGATAGCAGATCATCTATACCTATACAACTGTGTGCCAGAAATTACCAAAGCGGCAAAAAATCAGTTAAATATTTGCCATACCAGCTCTATTGGGACATTAGAGAAATGTTATAAGTCATTGATATTTGTTCAAATGGTTTCAGTTTAACTATTATGACTCGTTATGAAAGTTATGTGGATAAACCTTAAGTGTGGCCTAACATGTGTCTTTCATTGCTGGAAAATAAAATTTAGTTTAAATTTAGTCTTACATCAGAGGGACAACATTAAAGATGGCTGTAATCTTACCACTAAACGAGGAATTGCAAAAAATTGCCATTGAGGAATTAAACTAAGTGCCATCAAGAATATCTGACGATTTGGCAGCTCTACGGCATTGGATGCAACATCAGCCGCATCTTAGGGCACGAGATGATGATCAGTTTTTGGTGCAATTTCTGAGAGGTTGTAAATACAGTTTGGAAAAGGCTAAGGAGAAGATTGATTTGTATTTTTCGCTAAAAATCAAATATCCTGAAATGATGAATGTTACCAATGTGGATGATCAAAGATTTAGAGAAATACACAGGCTGGGGTATGTAAGAAATTCTATAAACTTATTAATCATAAATAAAAACAGCTTGGATACATTTTAGGGAAAACATGTCGGAAAATTTATTTTACCCTTCACCTTAGGATGGGGTGTATAAATTCTTTGTTATGCCACTAGCTATATAAATCAAGTAAAAGCGTGCAAAGTTCGACCGGGCCGAATCTTTGTGTAGTTTAGTTTCTTTCTTAGAAAAATAGTGCAAAGAACTTCACACATGCGATCCATGGTAAAGTGTATTGAAGTTACTGCACGGCCGAACTTAGTGCATTTTTACTTGCTATATATGGCAAGAAGACAGATTTCGTCAAAATGTTTCCATAGATCAATATTGTGTTATAGTTTTTGTTTTATTCATCTACATTGCTTAGTGTTTTTCTTTATATTTTTTATCTCCTTCCAACGCATCCTGCCACTAAACACAAATCAATACGTCGGAATTTAATCTTTATGTAGGTATTTAAATATTTGGTGCAGATTTGAATTCTTAATCAGATTAATTAGGCCTCACAAACAAATCAAAACTGATTACGTATTAGTTTCTCATAGCATGTTCTATACACCAAGAGAAAAAGGTTGCCAAATGTGCTCATTTCAGTAGCATACGATATTGATTGGAAAGCAACACTGTATGGAATTAAAGCAATACCGCATGGTATGAATAAAATGTAAAATGATTGGTATCGTTTGGCATAGGACTATTAATAGAACCTGTATTGCTGTTAATGCCAAAATATTGTTGGTTTTAGTACCAAACCTTTATTGTTTTAATACCAATTTTGTTATGACTCTAATATTCCACCCCTATAAATCAAATAAAAACTGTTGAAAATGATTTTATTTTATTTCGATTATAATTATTATGATATCCTTTTTATACTATCAAGTTTTATTTAATCGCGTTATTGGCAAATATTTTTACTACCATTTGGTATAAATTTAATACGGGAGAAGGTAGGCTTTTTAGAATTAACAGCGTCACAAAATCGAAAACGTGATAAAGCCTCTTGTGTGACAAACGGTGATATGTTGGTGTATTCATATAAAACCATTTCTGGGAATCAATGGATATAGAATCAATGGTTAATACAAAAATCGAGGTAGGTCACAGAGTAACATAATTTATTATATTTTAATTATAAAAATAAAACAAGAACGATTTGGTACCAAAACCTTTAACGGCTTGGTACAAAAACCAGTTACTAATTGGTATTGAAACCAGTGCCTATTCGGTAATAAAGCTAGTACCAAATGGTATAAATCACTTATATCAACCATTCTCTGGGTGTATACAATAAATAATTATAAACAAGTAAAAGCGTGCTAAGTTCGGCAGAGGCGAATATAATATACCCTCCACCATGGATCGCATTTGTCAAGCTCTTTGAATGACTTTTCAAATAGAAAAACACTACCTGCAAAATTTCAGGCGCTCCAGAGGCTCAAAAAGTCAAGCTGTGAGATCGGTTTATATGGCAGCTATATCAGGTTATATACCGATTTAGACCATACTTGGAGAAGTTGTTAGAAGTCATACCAAAACGACATATGCAAAATTTCAAACATATTGGATAAGAATTGCGCCCTCTAGAAGCCCAAGAAGTCTAATCGGGAGATCGGTTTATGTGGCGGCTATATCAGGATGTGGACTGATTTAGACCATACTTAACACAGTTAATGAAAGTCAAAATCAAACACTTGGTGCAAAATTTTTGCCAAATCGGATAGAAAATGCGCCCTTTAGAACCTCAATAAGCCAAGACCTAAGATCGGCTTATATGGTAGCTTTATCAGGTTATGGACTGATTTAGACCATACTAGGCACAGTTGTTGGACAACATAACGAAACACGCCATGCAAAGTTTCATCCAAATCGGATAGGAATTGCGCCCTCTAGAGGCTCAACAAGTCAAATCGTGAGATCGGTTTGAATGGCGGCTATATCAGGTTATGAACCGAGTTCAACCATACCTTGAGCAGTAGTTGGAAATCATAACAAAGCACCTCATGCAAAACTTTGGCCAAATCGGACACGAATTGCGTCCTCTAGAAGCTCAAGAAGTCAAGACCCAAGATCGGTTTATATGGCAGATATATAAAAACATAGACGGATTTGATCCATTTACAATCCCAACTAACCTACACTAATATGATATATTTGTGCAAAATTTCAAGGGCCTAGTTTTATTCTTTCGAAAGTTGGTGTGCTTTTGATACGTGGACGGACGGTCGGACGAACAGACATTGCTAGATTGACTTAAATCGTCATGACGTTCATGAATATATATACTTTATGGGGTCTTAGATGCATACTTCGAGGCGTCACAAACGGAATGATGAAATAAGTACACCCCCCATCCTATGGTGGAGGGTATAAAATGTTAATGTTATACCGTGACCAAAATCGGTTCTTTGCATTCAGCAATAGATTCCACATCCATTCAATCCAAGTAGCGCTTCTCATATGAATACACCAACACAGCAAACAAAACATATTTTTTTGTAATGGCGTTCAAGCTAAACAAAATTTTTGCCGCGATGTTAAGACTATATATTTATTATGAAGCCCACTCTTCGGCTGGCATTAAATTGATACCAAAAGGTATTTAAAATATTTCCCAATAACGCAAAATAAATATAATATCAACCAATATTGGCAAAGTATCACCTTTTTCCATCAGTGTACGACAGCGATTCTAATACATGCATCATCATTTCTGCTGGAGCTTTAATTTCTTAGATATTCATAATCAGTTTGTCTTTGTATTGGCTACGGAAAAGATGGTATCACTTTTACCTCTTAATGCGGAATTGCAAAAAGTTGCTAATAACGAATTGGGCGAAGTGCCTTCAAGACTAGCAGATGATTTGGAAGCTCTGCGACAATGGCTACGTCTCCAGCCTCATTTAAAGGCACGCGATGATGATCAATTTCTTGTACAGTTCCTGAGAGGTTGCAAATTCAGTTTGGAAAGAGCAAAGGAGAAAATTGATTTGTATTTTTCATTGAAATCTCAATATCCGGAAATGATGAATGTTACCAATGTGGATGATCGAAAATTTCGTGAAGTGCATCGTTTGGGGTAAGCATATTAATCGATGTTGCGATTTTAAAGCAATCTTTTCTAAAGTCATAAGTGCAGTAAAATTTCCTTTAAATACAAAATTTCAAAGAAATTTTCTCTGAAGACAAAATTTCAAAGAAATTTTCTCTGAAGACAAAATTTCAAAAAAATTTTCTCTAAAGACAAAATTTCAATAAAACTTTCTCTGAAGTAAAAAGTTCAGTGATATTTTCTCTAAAGACAACACTTCAATAAAAACGTTATTCAAATGTATTCTTAAAGAGTCGTATAAGAATAAGAATTTACCCATACCAGAAAGCAAACAATACCACTTCAATTTATTTTTATGGAATTTTTTTTAACCAAGCACTTTATTATCATTCGCATATAAAGTTGTTTTGATTTTATTGTCTTGCACAAGATGCAAATTTAGACTGTGGTCTTGTTTGGGAGCCAAATTAACTTTAATAGCAAAAAGTTATGGAGATTTCTAAAAATAAGAAGAAGGTGTGAATGCTTATGGTTCCTACTATACGAGTTTATTTAAAATTTCGAATCGAATATTTTGGGTAAAAACCCTGTTCAAATTTTTTCGTTTCTTATCGTTTGAAAGATCACTAATCTGCTTTATTCGAAAATGATCACATTTGAATCGGGTGATTGATTTGTATGGCAGCTATGTATATCCAAATGTGGTCTAAAGAGGAGTTTTTACTGTACTATAGAATATCCTACCAGAACCAAATATATGGACTATGGATTTCGATCATGATTTATTCGGTGTGAAATCTGGTGAAGGGAAGAGATTTAAAAACTGATTAGAAACTAGACTGATCTGTAATGCCTATGCATCACTGAAAAACTTCTACAATCCCAATATTTGTGCAAAATTTCAAGTGGTTAGCTTTACTCCTTCGAAAGTGAGCGTGCTTTCGACAGACTGACCAACGGACGGGCGGAAAAACGGATGAACATGGCTAGATCGACACTGCCCTTACCCTAATTTTTGAGAAACGCCAGATCTCGAAGATGGGTGGTGCGATTTAAGCGAAATTTTGTGTACTCTCTTATAGTAACCTAAAAACAAAAATTTGGTATTAAAATTTCGGATGGGGTATCTAGGGGGGCTGCCCACCCCCAAAACACATAAATATATATATATAGACCAATCACGACAATATGGGACTCAAATGAAAGGTATTTGAGAGTAGAATACGAATCTGATATCAAAATGTGAGACCTCCACCAAAACATCCCCCAAAGAGGACAAATTTACCGACCATAGCAATATGAGGCTTAAATGAAAGTTCTTTAGAAGTAGAGAAAGAATCTCATATCAACATTCGGGAAAAGTGTCTATGAGGCCACCCCAACCTCCAAAACACCCCTAAATCGGACATTTTTATCGACCATGGCAATATGGGTATCAAATAAAAGTTTTTTGTGAGTAGAACACGAATCTGAATCAAAATGTGGGCCCAAGTGTTTGTAGGGCCGCCCCTACACGAAAACACCCCCCAAAGAGTACAAATTTATCGACCATTGCAATATGAGGCTTAAAAAAAGGTCTTTGGGAGTAGAGCCCGAATCTGATATCAATATTCGGGACGGGAGTAGGACGTATTTGCTGACCATTGAATTATGGGACTTAATTAAAATGTATTTTAAAAAAGAACACGAACCTAATATATATTTTCAGGGCCAAGTCACTCAGTGGCTGCCCTATTCCTCGATACACCCCCTCAAACAGGACATGTTTGCCGACTATGGAAATATGGGGCTCAAATGAAAGATATTTAGGAGTTGAGCACGAATATGATATCAACATTCGGTATCAACTGCATATGGGACGTCCTAACCCCACAACAACCCTCAAAGAGGACGTATTTACTCACCATGACAAATTGAGGCTCAAACATAGTGGAGCACGATGTTGATAGTTTTTGAACCAACCCCGCCAAACCTGACATATTATCTGACCATCGTAAAATGGGGCTAGAAAACGAATTTGATATCCAATTTTGGGGCCAAGTGTTTGGTCCTCTGAAACCAATGTCAATATGGGGTTCAAATAAATGATAGTTGAAAGTAAAGCACGATAATGATATTTTTTCAGCAGTATGAGGCTCAAATAAAAGTTATTTAGGAGTAGAATATCCAAATGTTGGACTAAATATTAGGGGACCGTCCATCCCCTAAAACACCCACAAAGAGAACAAGTTTATTGACCATGGCAATATGGGGCTCAAATGAAAGGTACTTGAGATTAGAAAACGAAATTAATATCGAATTGAGGGGTCCACGCCCAAAACACCCCTAAATCGGACATACATATTTTAGGACAATGGCAATTTGGAGCTCAAATGATAGGTTTTTGAGAGTAGAGCACGAAATTGATACCCACATTCGGGATCACGTTTCTGCGGGTCCACACCACCCCCTAAACCCACCAACCCCCACCCCTGGGCCTTTCCCACTCCCGAAATCCCCATGATAATATTGCGTTCTAATAAAGTATTTTAAGAATGGAGTACATCTAACGTCCAAACTTAAATGACCCTTAACCCTTGGAACAAATGCAAAGGCCATTAAAGATCATATGAGATTCACATTAAGACATATTTTCAAATCAAGCGACATACATAAGCGTGATATTTCACTAAAAGCACTTTAGTTGTCGGAGATAAATATTCAAAGGATAATTTTGCTCCATATACTATAAAAAAAGGCGCAGTGGAGCGGGCCCGGTTCAGCTAGTAATATAAAAGTTAGAAGAACGGTCTATATGGCAGCTATATTTAAATATGGTCTGATCTGGATAATATTCCGGTCGTACGACGGGAGGCTTAAAACAACTCACTGATTCAAATTTCGACACAATCGGACGGCTGCGGACTCAGATGCGGCTTATGAGCTTAAGACCCTAAATCAGTCTATATGACAGTCATATCTAACAAATAAAAAGGTATTAGGTTCGGCCGGGCCGAATTTTGGATACCTACCACCTCGGGTATATATGGAAACCACCTTTCATTCTAATACGGTGAAAAATGCATAATTTATAATAATTTATTTAATCCAAATATGATCCCATTTGGAACTGAATTCCAGGGGTCTCATGCAACTCAAATTAGACCCCTCACACCTTTTAACGGCCCCAGAACTTAAAACGAAAGATCGGCATATGTATAAACATAGACCGATCTGAACCACATAGGGTACTGATGTTCAAAAACCTTACACAGCCCACTGTGTCAAATTTCAGCGAAATCGGCCAATTAATGCGCCCGACCTTAATCCAGGAAATCGGCATTGAAATATGGAGCGATCTTGGCCATATTGAACATTGGTGTCGAAGGGCCTAACACAGCCCGCAAATTTCAGCGAAATCGTGTAATAAACGTAATTTTATGGTCCCAAGAACTTAAATCGAGAGATCGGTATATATGGCAGCTATATCTAAATATAGCCCGATCTTGACCATACTCGGTATGAATGTCGAAGGGCCGAACTCATTGTGCTCAATTTCAGCATAAATTCACCTTTAATGGGCCTAAAACCTAAAATCGTGAGATCGGTATATATAGAAGCTTCATCCAAATCAGGACCGCTCTGGGCTAAATTGAACTAGAATGCCGAAGAGCGAAGAGAGATTGTGAGACCAAGACCTTAAGTTGACAGATCGGTCTATATAGCAGTTTTATCGAAATATACTCCGATCTTAACCATACTTGTTACGAATTCCCAGGGGCCTAATGCAACTCATCGTGCCTTATTCCAGCAAAATCGGTTAACAAATTTACCCTTTATGAGCATAAAACCATAAATTGGAAGATTGGTATATATGACAGCTATCCAAATCTGCACCGGTATGGGCCGTTGTGAACAGCGTTGTCGAAGGATCTAACACAACTCGCTATACCAAATTTCAAAGAAATCGGAATAAATGTGCCTTGGGTGGGTCCAAGACCTTAAATAGAGAGATCGGTCTATATGGCAGCTTTTTTCAAATCTGGACCGATATCGGCCAAATTAAATTAGAATGTTCAGGGGCCTGACATAACTTACTGTTCCAAATTTCAACGAAATTGGACCTTTTATAGGGCCAAGACCCTAAGTCGAGAGATCGGTCTATATGGCAATCATATCCACATAGACCTATCTGTCCCAAATTTTAGGGAAATCGGACAATAAATGTCGATCTATGGGCACAAGACCTGAAGTCGAGAGATCGGTCTATATGACAGCTGTATCCACATATGGACCGATCTGGGGCGTGTTGAACAAGGATGTATCTAGCCTATTTCCATCCGTTTGTTTGTTGAACTCACGCTACAGTCCTTCAAGATTGAGAGATGATGAGATGAGCTGAAACTTTGGGCAGATTCTTTTTTTTTGTCCATAGGCAAGTTAAGTTCGATGATGGGCTATATCGGACTATATCTTGATATAGCCCCAATATACACCGATCTGCCAATTTGAGGTCTTAGACCCATTAAAGCCACAATTATTAACCTATTTTGATGAAATTTCGGACCGTGAGTTGTGTTAGGCCCACAAACATTCTTGTTCAACAAGGCTCAGATCGGTCCATATGTGGATATAGCTGTCATATAGACCGATCTCTCGATTAAAGGTCTTATGCCCATAAAAGGCCCTTAACTACTGCCCTAAATCCAATCTGGACCATATTCTGTTAGGATGGCCCAAAGCAACCCATTGTTCCAATTTTCAGTGAAAGCATATAATAAGCGCGCCTTTTCTAATTTTCAATTCCGTCTTTCAGATGTTTCCAGCCTCTACCCATACCCTTAAATGGAAATGGTGCAAGAATTGTGGTCTTCCGTTTCGATTATCCTGTCAATAAATACAGTATCGATGAAATACTGCAAGCAGGCATTGCCATGCATGAAGTCTTAATGATGCACGATCCCTATGCGGGTATTCATGGCCTTATTTACATCATTGATTATGGACATGCCACTGCCAGTCATTATCTTCAGTTGACACCGAATTTTTGCAAAAAGTTGGTATCATTTCTGGAAAAATCAATGCCTTTGCGTATAAAATCGCTGTACTACATCAATACGGCCGCAGCGGCTCAGCAATTTTTTAAAATTCTTATACCATTCTTCTCGGAGAAGATGCAAAAAAGGGTAAGTAGGACAAAGGGTTTTAAGACTGATAAATGAAGAATTTCTAATACCTCATTCCAGCTCCATGTGATGGGCCATAAATTAGATGAAATGCTTAAGGACTTGCCTGCCCAGTATTTGCCCAAGGATTATGGCGGTGATTTACCTTCTGTACAGGAACTTGCTGCCGAATATGATAAGACTTGGGATAATAATCGTGAATTCTTCAGAGCTAATGCCTACTATGGGACGGATGAGAAGCTGCGACCAGGCAAACCTTTGGATATAGATGGCTTATTTGGTGTGGGTGGTTCATTTAGAAAATTAAATGTAGATTAAAACATTAGTGAATAGTGTCCTGTGTAAAGGGACCTAATGCAGTTCTCAGTTCCAAATTTCACCTAAGCACATCTTTAATAAGTGCTCAAGGCAATTAGAGAAGTCTTGGGCTTTTCTTTACTTGTTTTTAAGTGGTCCTACGTTCCGAATGATTTTGTTTTTATATGTTGTTTCTATTTTCTAATTTGAAAATTAGTGTTAATTTAAAATTATCCCACCAATAGCAAACATTCTGGTTCTAGTTTCTGTTGAGTTATTCAAATATTTCTCACAATTTGAATTGATAATCGAAATATTAAGCTAATTTAAACAAAACAATGCAGAATTTTAGTTTAAATTACTATTGAGGGTATCCACATGCGCCGGAAAAAAAATTTCAAGTTTTTTAAGATTAGAAACTGCATGAAATCTGAGATTAAAAACCAAGTGGAATAATCAGTTTGATTCTATATCGACTACCGAAAGGATGGCATCACTCGTACCTCTTAGTGCCGAATTACAAACAGTTGCCAATGAGGAATTGGGCGAAGTACCCTCGAGAATATCGGAAGATTTGGAAGCTCTGCGACAATGGCTACGACTACAACCTCATTTAGAGGCACGTTATGATGATCAATTCCTAGTGCAGTTTCTTCGGGGCTGCAAATACAGTTTGGAAAGAGCTAAAGAAAAAATTGATGTGTATTTTTCGTTGAAATCCAAATATCCTGAAATGATGAATCTAACGAATGTTGATGATCCAAAGTTTCGGGATATATATCGACTGGGGTAATGACATTTGCTTGTTGTTGTTAATAAGTTTAATGGAAAAATACCTTGTTGGAACTTGTTTAAAATATTCAAATGTGAAGAAGAGTGTGTATGTGTTCCAGTTTATCGTAAATTTCTATTGTGCTCCAGTTCGGTTCGTGTGTTTATTAAAACGTCTGTTTATATTTGTCTGTGATAACATATGATTGCAAAATGAGCCTTCTATAGGCTAGAGGCTCAGAAATTACGATCTAATATCAAAATATGGACCGATATGACTCATTTACAATCAAGATCGACCTATAGTGATAGGTCCAGTTCCTACTTTTACTCCTTCAAAAGTAAGCGAGCTTTGGACAGACATACAAATGGACTGAAAGACGAAAGGATATGGCTAAATTATATGTCATATAACGCCCTTGCTGATTTTCTCCATCAGAGCGTGTGTAGCAGTCTCGTTCCGGTGGAGGTTTATCTGGATTACCTCAATCATTGGTCCTCCAGTAAATGAGCATCTTGGGAGTAGATGATGATCTCATCGTCTGCCCCCTGTTATTTAGACTGCATTGACTTTAGTGTCGATGCATTGCCTGATGTCATCGTTTTGGGTTCTTTGCCTATCTTAGTCCTCCGAATCTTTATAAAATCGGTAATGGTTCCATCGTCGGGTCCCTGTTCGTTAGGCCGTATTGAGTTTCCATTCCCTGTACTGCCTGATGTTTCAATATTAGGATCTTTGCCTATATTCTTCTAAATCTTAAGTTAATGGGCTTCTTGGGAGTAGGTGATGGCTCGTCGGTTCCCTGTTCGCTATACTGTATTGAGACACCTGTCGCTGCGCTGCCTAATGATTTAATATTATTACTAAGTCGGTGATGGGTCCGTCGTCGGTTCCCTATTTTTTAGGCTGTGTTGGATTTCTCGCCACTGCGCTGTCTGATATTTTGGTATTAGGATCTTTGCTTCTCCTAGTCTTTCCAACATTGAGAGAGGCGGTGAAACTCGTAACGGAGATTTTATCAATGCCAACCACAAGGAGAGTTCTTTCGTCCTTTTCCTCCCTGTGGAAGACCTTCCACTTCTCTGCGACCAAATCCCAGCATGCGTTCCGTCGGAAATTTACTGCCCGTCCCTTGATGAAGACCGACGCCTTTGTGAGCTGGGGGATGTCCTTTTTCTTACCAGGTCGAGCTTTGCGCACTCCCAGCTCCACCTGGTTAAGGTTTTGCTTGCCCAAGAATCCCAATATGCGTTCCGTCGCAAATTTACTGCCCCGTCCCTTGATGAAGACCGACGCGTTTGTGAACTGGGGGATGTCCATCTTTCTCACCACGGGGATGTCCACTTTTCTCTTTGCACCCTCCCAGGGAGCGTGGATACTTCTGATGAGCTGTTTGACGGTATCAATACATACCGCCGACGAAAAACGCCGCGTTAATATGTCCTCTCTAAACTCGCAGCTCATCATTTGTATGGGTGGACCCTCCACTGAGTTCCACACATGTTCGAAAATCCGATCGTTAACCAGATCCTACCGGATGCACTGCCGATATTGAAGACTGCATAAGTCAGCTCATCTCAGTTGTGCTTCCTTGCCTCTCTGGCGTAAGAGGGCGGCTCCTTACCATTCTCAGCGACCATCTTCCCTTTCCGTGATGGCTGTGGCCTTCTTTTGGAAGTCACAGTCCTCCGTGAAGACTCAGGGGCCGACTTTGCCTACGTCCGCAAGACACTGTCTGGAGTCTCCATTGCGGGATGGCTGGCTTGATTTTCCCAGAATACTTGAATGCGGGGAGCTCTTTTTCTTCTTCAGCATTTTAGCAGAGTTATGCTCTTCGGGAGTTCTGATTCTATATTCACCCACCGCAGGAGTGCGTGGAATGTCAGTCCTATCCCTTCCAGCATCCTACACTTCCGTCAGATTGTGCTGCCGGTACATACTCCTCGTTGTGCCCCGGATCGCTTTCTCAGTCTGCTTGTGAGCTTAGCAAGGCCAACGCTCACTTTTGCTGTCATCCCGCTGCCCTCATCTCTCGATTTGGCTGCGATAAGTGTTTCATTGACACCGTCGCTGTCTGAATCCGAGTTGGAAACACCACCTTTATTTAAAGGCTGGGGACGAACTGTGCATCCCTCTGGCTTATCCGTCTCTTAATATTTATTTATTTAATGAATACCTGCACAACATGATTAAATCTTATATTTATAGTGCAGGCTTATAGAACATTCATGTATCCTTCTTCTTTCTTCTCTTCCTCATTAATTAGTCAGACGACTAGTTGTGCGCTTGAAGCATTACTCTCGACTACAGGTGCCAAGGCACCCACACCTATAGGAGGGGAGAACAACCCGCTACTGTCTGACGCCACCACCGCGGCTGTTAGGTCTTTGGAGTCCATTTTTAGCCTACTCCAAAAAGGCTTTAACATTTTTTCGAAACCGGTAGTACCTATTCCGAGATACGGATATATTTTGTTTTTTTAAGGACCGAAATAATAACACGTCCGATAATTTCGTATTCATTGTATTTAAGCCTGACCTTCAATAAATTGGTCATTTTTCATCCAATTTCGACGAAATTTGGCACTGAGAGTTCTGTGAAGTGTGGTTCAGTTCGGACTTTATTTGGATATAGCTGCCCGCCCGATCGCGCGATATGGGGTATTGAGGCCTTTAAAGATCCATTTATTCGATGAAATTTGGCACAGTGATTTCTGGTAGACCTCTACCCATTCCTGTCAAATGTGGTTCAGATCGGACCACATTCGGATATAGCTGCCATATAGACCGATCTCCCGATATAGTGTGTTAAGCCTATAAAAGAAGCATTTTTCATCCTATTTCAATGATGAAATTTGGTACAGCGAGTTCTGGTACCCCTATAAACCTTTTTGTTGAACATCTTCCAGATCGGAGCATATTTGGATATAGCTGCCATGTAGACCGATCTCCCGACATAAAGTATTGAGCTCATAAAAGGAGCATTTTTCATCCGGTTTGGATGAAATTTGAAACAGTGTGTTTTGGTACCCCTCTAAACATTTTTGTTGAACATCGTCCAGATTGGGCCATACGAAATCATCAAACAATTTTTGAAAAATGTTTTTATACCCAAGATATCTGCAAAATTATAAATACCCAGCTTTTGGGTATAAAAGGGTAAATACACGGGTATTTATTCAATTTACCGGGTAAATATCTTTTGCGTATTTACCCATCTCTACATATGGTATAAGGGGCAATGAAAGAGCAGACGATTTGGCAGTGAAGGCCAGAGGACTGTCGTCAATAAACTTGGTTAACCCGGAGCCTTTCGGGTCGACGAACACTGTAGAAAAGCGAAAAAGACGTAGGATGGCGAAAATCTTATGGGGAGTATCCGGACCCTGAGAAGAAAATTTTCCTTTTACATTTTTTTTTGAAAATTTCTATTGGCACAAAATCTTTTTATATATTTCGTCTAAAGATTTTAAATTATTTTTTCACAATTTAGATGTTGCCTAATGCTACCCAAACCCCTTAACGGAACTGGTGCCAGAATTGTGGTCTTTCGTTTTGATTATCCCGTCAGTAAATACAATATCGGTGAAATTCTGCAAGCGACATTAGCCATGCATGAATTACTAATCGTGAATGATCCCTATGCATGTATTAATGGTTTGATCTACCTCATGGACTATGTCGCAATTGTAATTCAATTTGGTTGAAATTTGCAAATGTCGTTTTGGTATGACTTTCAACAACCGTGCCAAGTATCGTCCAAATCTGTCTATAACATGATATAGCCGCCATATAAACCGATCTCGGATCTTGATTTCTTGATCCGCTAGAGGGTGTAATTATTATCCGATTTGGTAGGAACTTTGCATATGCCGTTTTGGTATGAATTCTGACAAAAATATGGTCAAAATTGGTTGATAACCTGATATAGCTGCCATCTAAACCGATTTCCCGATTTGACTTCTTGAGTCCTAGACGGCGCAATTCTTATCCAATTTGGCTGAAATTTTGCACATGTCGTTTTGGTATGACTTCCAACAACTGTGACAAGTACAATCTAGATCAGTCTATAACCTGATATAGCCACCATACAAGCCGATCTCCCGATAAGATTTCTTGGTCTTCAAGAGGGCGTATCGAATTTGGTAGAAATTTTGCATATGCCGTTTTGGTATGACTTAAAAGGCGTATTTATAATCTGATTTCGCTGAAATTTGATACAGTGACTTATGATAGGCTTTTCGACATCCGTGTCGTATATGGTTCCGATCGGTCTATATTTGGATATGGCTACCAAAAAGACCAATATTATGTTCTACAACTAAATTAAACAATGACTTTTACTTATTACTGCACTCAATGTCTGTGCCGAATTTGGTCCAAATCGGACCCTATTTCGATAAAGCTGCTATGGGGGTATAAGTTATGCATTTTGTCATTGGATTATGACGAAAGATGATTTACTTCAAGAAAGGTGGTTTACATATATACCCGAGGTGGTGGGTATTAAAAGTTCGGGCTGGCAAACTTAACGGCTTTTTACTTTTTTCAAATTAATTATACTCTACACTACTTCTGTGGTACAGGTTTTTATAACTAAGTGCATGTACTTGTAGCACCCAGAAGGAAGGGAAATAGACCGATTGATAAGTATACCGATCGACTCAGAACAACTTTTCGATTCGATTTAGCTATGTCCGTCTGTCCGTCCGTCCGTCCGTCTACATTAATTTGTGTACAAACTACAGGTCGCAGTTTTCATCTGATCGTCTTCAAATTTGGTACAGGCATTTTTTTCGGCCTAGAGTCAACGCCTATTGAAATTGGAAAAAATCGGTACAGATTTAGATATATCTCCCATATATATTTTCGTCCGATGTGCAGTAATAATGCAATGAAATGGTAATTTGTTAACAGATTTTCTCGAAATTTGGCAGGGAGAATTTTCTTATGACTCTCGACATTACTGGTGAATTTCATAGAAATCGGTTCAGATTTAGATACAGCTCTCATATATATATCGCCCGATTTTCTCTCCTAGAGCCATTGCAGACGCATTATTAGACAAATCTTCCCAAAACTGTGTATAGCGATATGCTCGACTACTTTTACAACCGATGAGAACATGAAAAACAAGTACAAGAATGATAAGATCGGCCGGGCCGAATCTTGGGAACCCACCATCATGGATTCTGCTAAAAATATATATACAAAATAAATTTAGTTGAAGGGCATTATTTTATTCTACATACCAAAATTCTGCCAAACCAGCAAAAATGAAATCTCTAAATCTGCAAAATTTAAGTCAAATAGGACAAAATTTTGGCTCCCACGGGGTCAAGAAGTCAAATCAGGAGATCAGTTTATATGGGAGCTATATCGGGTTCCTGACCGATTTGGACCGTACTGGGCACAGTTGTTGAAAGTCATAACAGAACACCATGTGCAAAATTTCAGCTGAATCGGATGAAAATGTAGGCTTCCAGGGGCTCAAGAAGTCAAATCAGGAGATCGGTTTATGTGGGAGCTATATCAGGTTATAGACTGATTTGGACTGCACTTGACGCAGTTGTTGGAAGTAATAACAGAAGACTATGTGCAAAATTTCAGCCAAATCGGGCATAATTTTCGGCTTCCTGGTGCTCAAGAATTCAAAACAGGAGATCGGTTTATATGGGAGCTATATCCATATCTGAAGTGTATTGGCTCATTTGTAATCTCCAATGACCTACATCAATATTAAGTATCTGTGCAAAATTTCAAGCGGATGGCTTTACGTGTTCGACCGCTATCGTGATTTCGACAAATGGACACGGCTAGATCGACCCAGAATGTCGAGACATCAAGAATTTATATACTTTATGGGTTCCTGGATCCATATTTCGAGGCGTTGCAAACGGAATGACTAGGTTAGTATACGCCCATCCTATGGTGGTGGGTATAAAAATGTTCGGTGATGGTGATGTTCGCTTAGTGCTGGCGGCACTTGTGAGGTATTTTAGGAAATCAGCCGTGTAAACTTCTCTGCTAAAGTGACGGCATTCTGGAGCAAAGCGATTGAGCTCGGTAATAAAAAAGAGGTCCCTTATCATTAAACTAAAACTTGCATCGGCACTAATTGATATGAGAGAAGTATCCCCGCTGTTACTTAATGGAATGTTCTTCCGCAAATTAGCCTTTGCAATATCTCTTCGAGAAGGACCCATGGGCCTTAAAGTCTTGATACTCTGGGCACTGATTTCATAATAATTTTTTTAAGCCACTTTGGGGTGTATCTACAGCGGTCAAAAAAAGTATTCATCATTCAATGTTTTTTTTTTTAATAAGTCTACAAAAGACAATTGGAATAAAAACATATTAAACTAATGATGCAGTAGTGCTTGTGTGATATATATGTACACAATTTCATTGTTTTTAAAGAAAAAAATAGTATTTATTGGAACAAAAAGGGCCATTTTACAGCTGAACACAAAAAATTAAACAAAAAAAGTATTCATCATTGCAAAAAAACAAAAAAATAAATAACATAATTTAAAAAAATTAATACTTTGTTATTCGACCACCGCGTCTTATAACTTCTTTTAAACGGTTTGACATTGATTGGACTAATTTAGCGGTTATATTTTGGTCTATATTAGTCCATTCCTCCATTATCACCTGTTGCATTTGACTCTTGCTCGAAAAATTGCGCGTTCTCAATTTGGTTCAAGTCGGGACTTTGAGGAGGAGTTTTAATGACTTTGGGGCAGTTATACAGCATCCACATCTTGGTATTTAAAGCAGAATGTTTGGGGTCATTATCTTGATAATATTGAAAGTTATTACCAAGCCCAAGTTTTACAGCACTATCTTTTAAATTCCTCTTTAAAATGTCAATGTAATACTTATGATCCATTACTCCATTAATAATTTCAAGATTTCCCGCTCCTGAAGCCGCCATACACCCCCAAACCATTAAACCACCTCCACCATGTTTTACAGTAGCAACTGTGTTTCGTTCTTCAAGCTCTGTATTTGGTTTTCTGTACACTATGACCTTTCCATCGCACCCAAAAAGATTAAACTTGCTCTCGTCTGCAAAAATGACTGTTTTCCAAAATGATTCGGGCTGTTTTACATACATTTTTGCGAAGTTTAGCCTTTTCACTCGGTTTATTTTATTTATAAAGGGCTTCTTACGTGCAGTTCTTCCTCTGTAACTATGCCTTTTGAGTGTATTTCGAATTGTTTGTGTAGTAACTTCCTTCCCTAAATATTCCATAGTGTTTTTACGAAGAATGGTCGCATTTGTCTTCGGAGTTTTCTGAACTTGCCGCACTAGCCAACGCACATCTCCAACTGAAAGTGCTTTTGGTCGACCAGATCTTGGTTTATTGTCAACAGTTTTCGTTTCTGTCCACTTTCTGATGATGGATTGTATAGTAGATCGTGGTCTATTTAATATTTCACTGATAGTTTTTTGAGTTAAACCATTCCTGTGGTGTTTTATTATCAAAACTTTTACCTCATCAGAAACCTCGTTTTGCTTACGACCCATTTTGACAAAAACTATATTTTCAATGAAATTAAATATTTGCTGTCAAGGGCAAAGCCTCCTTTACTAAATAAAACAGAAAAGGGGGATTCCAAAATAATATTTGAATTTGACTTTGATGATAGCACATCAATGATGAATACTTTTTTTGTTCTGTTTTTGGTGTTATTATATAAAATTGCATTTTTTGCGCTAATTAAATTTATTTTTGATTGATTTTTCAAAAAAAGTATTCATCATTAGCAAAATTGATAATAAATTCACTTATTTTGGGTAATTGAAGAAAATTTAAAGTAAACAAATAATGCAGTTTTATGCAATAGTTTATTTTTCGTAATATGTTTTAAAATAAATTCAAAAAATAAATTTAATTAGCGCAAAATATGCAATTTTATATAATAACACCAAAAACAGAACAAAAAAAGTATTCATCATTGATGTGCTATCATCAAAGTCAAATTCAAATATTATTTGGGAATCCCCCTTTTCTGTTTTATTTAGTAAAGGAGGCTTTGCCCTTGACAGCAAATATTTAATTTCATTGAAAATATAGTTTTTGTCAAAAACTATTTAAAAACTAAATTTAATTAGCGCAAAATATGCAATTTTATATAATAACACCAAAAACAGAACAAAAAAAGTATTCATCATTGATGTGCTATCATCAAAGTCAAATTCAAATATTATTTGGGAATCCCCCTTTTCTGTTTTATTTAGTAAAGGAGGCTTTGCCCTTGACAGCAAATATTTAATTTCATTGAAAATATAGTTTTTGTCAAAATGGGTCGTAAGCAAAACGAGGTTTCTGATGAGGTAAAAGTTTTGATAATAAAACACCACAGGAATGGTTTAACTCAAAAAACTATCAGTGAAATATTAAATAGACCACGATCTACTATACAATCCATCATCAGAAAGTGGACAGAAACGAAAACTGTTGCCAATAAACCAAGATCTGGTCGACCAAAAGCACTTTCAGTTGGAGATGTGCGTTGGCTAGTGCGGCAAGTTCAGAAAACTCCGAAGACAATTGCGACCATTCTTCGTAAAAACACTATGGAATATTTAGGGAAGGTAGTTACTACACAAACAATTCGAAATACACTCAAAAGGCATAGTTACAGAGGAAGAACTGCACGTAAGAAGCCCTTTATAAATAAAATAAACCGAGTGAAAAGGCTAAACTTCGCAAAAATGTATGTAAAACAGCCCGAATCATTTTGGAAAACAGTCATTTTTGCAGACGAGAGCAAGTTTAATCTTTTTGGGTGCGATGGAAAGGTCATAGTGTACAGAAAACCAAATACAGAGCTTGAAGAACGAAACACAGTTGCTACTGTAAAACATGGTGGAGGTGGTTTAATGGTTTGGGGGTGTATGGCGGCTTCAGGAGCGGGAAATCTTGAAATTATTAATGGAGTAATGGATCATAAGTATTACATTGACATTTTAAAGAGGAATTTAAAAGATAGTGCTGTAAAACTTGGGCTTGGTAATAACTTTCAATATTATCAAGATAATGACCCCAAACATTCTGCTTTAAATACCAAGATGTGGATGCTGTATAACTGCTCCAAAGTCATTAAAACTCCTCCTCAAAGTCCCGACTTGAACCCAATTGAACATCTTTGGGAACATCTCGAACGCAAATTGAGAACGCGCAATTTTTCGAGCAAGAGTCAAATGCAACAGGTGATAATGGAGGAATGGACTAATATAGACCAAAATATAACCGCTAAATTAGTCCAATCGATGTCAAACCGTTTAAAAGAAGTTATAAGAGGCGGTGGTCGAATAACAAAGTATTAATTTTTTTAAATTATGTTATTTATTTTTTTGTTTTTTTGCAATGATGAATACTTTTTTTGTTTAATTTTTTGTGTTCAGCTGTAAAATGGCCCTTTTTGTTCCAATAAATAAAATTTTTTTCTTTAAAAACAATGAAATTGTGTACATATATATCACACAAGCACTACTGCATCATTAGTTTAATATGTTTTTATTCCAATTGTCTTTTGTAGACTTATTAAAAAAAAAACATTGAATGATGAATACTTTATTTGACCGCTGTACATCGAGCCAACTTTTTGCCGTGTATAACCATGTTTCAAGTTGATCGAACTTTGGGACTTGATACTATCGCAATTTTCCAACTTTGCAACAAACACACATTTCTCTATTGCCCCAATAATTTTTATAGAATATTCAACAAGATAATTAACCACCTATGGATTAAACTTCAAATAACTAGTTGCATTTTTAATTGCATATTTAAATGAATAATTAGAAAATCGTATGCGCGTAGTCTTTTTAAACTTTTTCTCGTATTAACTTGATCAATAAAAATCGATTGGCTCTAAACCACTAGGTTTTCATTTAGAAACTTTGTATAATCGTTTTTTTTTCCCCAATTACTTATAATTCATAAATCATTGTTGTCATGATCACCATTGAAAGTCTCAGCCAGTTTTATTTTTTTTTTTTCATGTTAATGATTAATAGAAAGAAATGTCGTTGCACTTGTAGGTTTCATGTATTGGTAATAATATGAATTAATTTGTGTAACTAAGGCGTTTGTATTGTGATTATACTTCAATTCAGTACAGTATTGGATTTAGAACAAATATTAGTACAAGTTTGTAACAAGCAGAGTGAGGATGGCAAATATAAAGCCCCTAAGTGAAGAGTTGCAAAAAATTGCGTGTGAAGAATTAAATGAAGTTCCTTCGAGAATACCCGAGGATTTGGCAGCTCTAAGACAATGGCTTCAGTTACAACCGCATCTCAAGGTGCGAGACGATGATCAATTTCTGGTGCAATTTTTAAGAGGATGTAAATATAGCCTGGAAAAAGCCAAAGAAAAAATCGATTTATTTTATTCTCTGAAATCGAGATATCCTGAAATGTTCAATACAACTGATGTCAAAGAAGAAGAGTTTAGAAAATTCCATCGATTGGGGTAGGTAGAGTTTGTGTTTATTCTGCATAAGAATAAAAATATTTCTTCTTCTCTCTTTTTAGATGCTTTCAGATTCTTCCTAAGCCTTTACATGAAACTGGTCCTAGAATTGCTTTTGTACGATACAATTACTCCACCAAAGACTATAACATTGAAGATCTCACAAAACTTATTGTGGCTATGGTTGAGTTATCAATAATTCACGATCCCTATATTTGCATCAATGGCATGGTCTACATAGTCGACATTGGATCAGCCTCGCCAAGTCATTTTCTACAAATTACACCGAATTACTGTAAAAAATCCGTATCTTTTATTGAAAAATCTATGCCGTTGCGTATAAAATCTCTTTACTTCATCAATAATTCAACGGCAGCTCAGCAAGCATTCAGAATTCTCATACCTTTATTTTCAGAAAAATTGCAAAAGAGGGTAAACGTTTTGTTTTAGCCAATTCAAGAACGTCTAATGCATTATTTCCGCATTTATTTCAGATTCATTTCATTGGACATAATCTGGAAGAGCTATACAGCGAAATACCCATTAAGTATTTGCCAAAAGAATATGGCGGAGAATTGCCGTCGCTAGAAAGTATTACCGCCGAATATGAGAAAACATGGGACGAAAATCACACATTTTTCCAGGAAAATGCTCAATATGGTACTGATGAAACTTTACGCCGTGGAAAACCTTTGGACATTGATGGTTTATTCGGTGTAGGTGGCTCATTTCGTAAAATAAATGTTGATTAAATACAAACGAGTTAAATAAAATATTCTCCAAGGACAGAATTTCTATGCAACATTCATTAAAGTCAAAAATTCAAAGAAATTATCTGCAAAGACTACCCAGCAAACCAATTGTCTGATGTCAGACAAATCTGAACAAATTCTGAAGTCTTCCGAAAAGATCTAACCGAATTCTGTTCGACTTTCTGAGGGAATTTTTGTTCCGACATTTCTGAAAGATTTCTAATAGATTTCTGACCGCGTTTACGTATGGGGTTTTTTTTTGAAATTTTCTTCCGACAGTTCGGAAGGAGTTCTGAACAATTTCTAAACTGTTTGAAAGAAGTTTTATTTCGACAGTTCTGAAAGAATTCTGAACGATTTCTAGCGGTCTTTTCATATGGTTCTTTTTTAAATTTTTCTTCCGACGGTTCGTAAGGAATTCTAAATGATTTCTGCACTGTTTGTCGGAAGGAATTTTCGATCCGACAGTTCTGAAAGAATTCTGAATGATTTCTGAACGCTTTTTCGTATGGTTTTTTTTGAAATTTTCTTCCGACAGTTCGGGAGGAATTCTTAACGATTTCTGCACTGTTTGTCTGAAGGAATTTTTGTTCCGACAGTTCAGAAAGAATTCTGAACGATGTCTGAACGTCTTGGCGAATGTTTATTTTTAAACTTTCTTCAGACAGTTCGGAAAAAATTCTTTACAAAGTCTGAACGGTCCGATATCATCACCACAGCTGTTGCATCTTTGGGGTCCATTTTGAGCTTATTCCTGAAAGACTTGAAAATTTTTTCGTAATAGGTAGTACCTACTCGAAAATACAGATATTTTTCTCTATTCAACGGTTACATATCTTTATTTGTTTATCATTATGTGATCAATGAAAAAAATAAATTCAGATTCTTGATTGATCTATATACGAAGTTTCGGAAGGTACATCCGATTTCAATACGAAATTCCTTCAGAAATCTTTACGAAGTTTCGGAAGGTACGTACGATTTCAATACGAAATTGCTTCCGAAATGGTTCAGAATTCTTTACGAAGTTTCGGAAGGTCGATCTTCACTCCAAAATCGTCAATTCTGCGTATTTACGTACCCGTTGAGCCAAAAATGAGCTTCGTCGATGAAATGGAAGAAGCTCACGATGAACTTTCGTAACAGAACACGCATTTTGATAATAAAGTTCAATAATTTGCAAACGTTGTTCGTTTGTAAGACCATTCATGGTTAAATTATAAACCAAACTGAAGATGTTTGGCAGTAAAACAAAACATGAAACGTGGGTGAGCTGTTTAAGCCAGTGTTGCCAAAAAAGATAATAGCTAAAAAATCACCCTTTATATCCAAATAAAGACCGATCTGAATCATTTAAGGCAAGGGAGGCAAAAACACTTGTATAGCCGACTGTGATAGATTTCAGCTAAATCGGATAATAATTGAGCCTTTTATGGGCCCAACAACTTAAATCAGGTCATATGGCAGCAGTGCATAATTTCAGCAAAATTCGGATAATAAATGCGTCTTTTAAATGCACTATTTCTTCCAAATTTTATCTTTAAAGAAAATTTCATTGAAGTTTTTTCTTTAGTGAAAAGGCATTTTCCGCATGATACGACGGGACACGCGGAGACACCGGAATCTTGAAATGATGAGATTGATCGAAGGCTTACCATTACAGAGTTTATGGTAAAGGAAGCCTTGAGGAGCTTCAAAGCATTTAAGTCAACCGGACGTGATGGAATATTTCCGGCGTTACTACAGAAGGAGGCGGACTATCTGGCGCCCCATCTATAAGCCTTAAGTCCTTTCAACTCAAAACTATGAAACGTGTTGTGGACACCATGATAAAGAGTATCACATCCAGTGAACTGCTCAAATTCAGTCAGCATGCCTATGGAAGGTCGGTGGAGACTGTCTTGCGCGAGGTTGTTCATAAAATAGAAGAATCCTTCGATGCCAAGGCGTACACATTGGCGGTATGCATTGACATCGAAGGTGCTTTTAACAATGTGCGGACTGACACATCCTTAGACCGGTACCGGGATAGGGGGATAAATTGTGGGTTCCATGATATAAATATGAGGGAGAAAGTGGCACAAGGCACGCCACAGGCGACATTTTATCGCCACTTCTTTGGGTGATCACCATAAATGACCTAATACGGATGCTGACTCAGAAACGATTTGAACACGTCTGCTGCGCAGACGATGTTAAAATACTTCTAAGCGGTAAGAATCCGAACGAGCTATGTAGAAGATCCAAAAGGGCCTCGCAGATGGCATACGGGACCTAGGGATCTCAATGTTAACCCAGAGAAGACCGAAATCTGCTTGTTCACGAGGAAGATAAAGGTGGGACAATTTCACTCACCACGTTGCTTCAATAGAACGATTTCGATATCTGCCAAGGTCAAATACTTAGCCTGTGATCTTGGACAGGAAACTGAATTGGAAGTGACACATTCAGGAGCGTACCGAGAAGGCTCAGAGATGTTGGACACTATATAGGCGGGCCGTAGGCTCGAAATGGGGATAGTCCGAGGTTAGTACATTGGCTCTAGAGGAGCGTGATTAGACTAATACTCACTTATGCCTTAGTAGTTTGGTGGACTGCGGTGGAGAAAAAGTGCAACGTTAGGATAATACAACAGGTTCTGAAAACATGTTGTCTTGGCATAGGCGAAGCGATGAGAACAACGCCGACTAGAGCAAATGCAAATTTCCCCATGAACATCCATTAAGGAACAGGGGGAAACTTCTCACATATTAGTGTTGTCCGGTTCAAGTTTTTTTAAGCTTAATGATAAGGGCCTCCTTTTTATAGCCGAGTCCGAATTGCGTGCCGCAGTGCGACACCTCTTTCTGGTGAAGTTTTTACATGGCTGCCATACTAAATCGTACCAAATGTCGCCAGCATTAGGAGGAGATAACCACCGCTAAAAATTTTTATGATATTCTCTATTGCCAGGATTCTAACCCAGGCGTTCGGCGTCATAGGCGCACATGCTAACCTCTGCGCTACGGTTGCCTCCGGTGGCTCACTAGGTCACTGGAGACTATATCAGACCCATAGACATACAGATGAAGTTAGAGGCAGCCATTGCGGCTATGAGACTTAAGGCGAAGGCAGAACGGCTCCCCAAATACACGGCTCTTCATTTGGATATCGAATTCGTTTTTTTTTTCTCCGAAGCACCTATCGTTTGAGCTCTATATTGTCGTGTTTGGTATACATATCCATTTGGCGGGTTTTAGGTGGCCCCAAGGCACCCGATACCAACCATAGAAACCATGTTTTGTTTATGGTGACTGTAAAAGAACACAAAAAATTTCGAACGAATAGCATCACCAATCTCCAAGATCAGGTGTTTTTGAAAATTAAGGAACTGATAAATGCATTTTAGGGAAGGGATGGCACCTCACACATTTCAACTCAAATTCGTGCCCCATTCCCAAATCCCTTTAATTTGAGCCCCATATTGCCAGGGTCGTAAATATGAACGGTTTAGAGGGTTCTCACCGGCATTTTGCCCTAAAAAAGATGTCAAATTCGTTCTTTACTCCCAAATACCTTTGATTTGAGGTCCATATTACCACAGTCAGAAATGATATTTAATTTAGGGGATGCTTTAGGGCGCACCCGCAAATACTGGCTTACAAAATTGGATATAAAATTCATTTTCTACTTTCAAATACCTTTCATTTGAGTCCCATATTGTCATAAGGGGTCAATCAACCTATTTGACGGGAGGCCACCGTAGCGCAGAAGTTAGCATGTCCGCCTAAAACACTGAACGCCTGGGTTCGAATCCTGGCGAGATCATCAGAAAATCTTTTCACCGGTGGTTTTCCGCTCCTAATGCTGGCGACATTTGTGAGGTACTATGCCATGTAAAACTTCTCTCCAAAGAGGTGTCACACTCGGGTTCGCCGTTCGGACTCGGCTATAAAAAGGAGGCCCCTTATCATTGAGCTTAAACTAGAATCGGACTGCACTCACTGATATGTGAGAAGTTTGCCCCTGTTCCTTAGTGGAATGTTTATGGGCAAAATTTGCATTTTGCAACCTATTTGACGTATTTTTAGGAGGAAAAGCGCCATCTAGACTTGAACGCAAATTCTAATGTCATATTCGTAATCTACTCCCAAATACCTTTCATTTCAGTCTCTTATGCCATGGACAACTGATATGCCCATTTGGGGGTGGGGCGACCTCCCATTACTTAGACCTATGTTTTATGCCATATTTGTAATCTAATGCCGAATTCTTTTTATTTGAGTCCCATATTGATAGGAACACTGAATATATCTGTTAAGAGGAGGGGGCGGCCCCTTCCGTTATTAACAAATTATAAAGGCTTTTTCTCCTTCCTGTCCATATTTGCAATCTACTACCGAACACCTTTCATTTGAGTCCCATATTGTCATGATCATCCAAAAAACCTATTTTAGGCGGTTTTGGGGCTGGGGCGGCCTCCCAGTTACTTTGACCCAATTTTTAATACGAAATTCGTACTCTACTCCTCAATACCTTTCATTTGAGCCCCATATTGTCCCGATCGGTCGATTTTTATTTTTGGGTAGTACTTTTTTGGTGAGGGGGAGGGTCCGGCCCCCTTCCGATATCAAAAAATTATATAGCCTATATTTCCTTCCAGACAAACCTACACAATCTGTGAAAATTTCAAGTTAATCGGTTCAGCCGTTTTTTATATATAAGATTTACGGGGTCGGTAATCTTTTAGGGGTTACCGGTTATTGCAAAATATCATTATACCCTCCACCATAGGATGGGGTATACTCATTTCGTCATTCTGTTTGTAACACCTCGAAATATGCGTCTAAGACCTCATAAAGTATATATATTCTTGATCGGCGTGACATTTTAAGTCGAACTAGCCATGTCCGTCCATACGTCCGTCTGTCTGTCGAAAGCACGCAAACTTTTGAAGGAGTAGAACTAGCCGCTTGAAATTTTGCACAAATTCTTCGTAATGGTGTAGGTCGATTGGGATTGTAAATGGGCCAAATCGGTCCATGTTTTGATATAGTTGCCATATAAACCAATCTTGGGTCTTGACTTCTTGAGCCTCTAGAGGGCGCAATTCTCGTCCGATTTGACTGAAATTTTGAATATAGTGTTTCGATATCACTTCCAACAACGGTGCGAAGTATGTTTTAAATTGGTTCTTAACCTGATACAGCTGCTATATAAACCGATCTTGGGTCTTGACTTCTTGAGCTTTTAGAAGGCGCAATTCCTATCCGATTTGGCTGTAATTTTGCACGTGGAGTATTGGTATCACTTCCAACATTTATGCGAAGTATGGTCCAAATCGCTCCATATCTTGATATAGATGTCATATAAACCGATCTGGGATCTTGAGTTCTTGAGCCTCTAGAGAGGCACAGATTTTGTACAACGGCTTCTCCCATGGCCTTCAACATACGTGTACAATATGGTCTGAATCGATCTATAGCTTAACACAGCTCCCATATAAACCGATTTCCCGATTTTGCTTCTTGAGCCCCGAATCGGACTATAACTTGTTTCTATCTTATATTGTCTCAAAACCTGTGTTTAATACGTGTATAGTTTCATTTTAATAGACTTACCTGTTACATGTCAAGCTGCAATTTTGTTGATTGATGAATATGAAGAAATTTATATGATTTCAATGTATTTGATTTAATAATTAATTTTTTTGCTTAATTTAAAATAGTTTTATGGTAACAGAATAAGAAGAAATAAGTAATACTTATCGAATCCAAGTACATGTCATTTTCATCTCACACTCTCTCCCTCTCTCTCTCACTTTGCATAAAAGCAACAAATATAAACAAAACAATGGATACACACACGACGAAGCGCAAACGGAAAAACGCAGGCAAACATAATAAAGTTTAGTTTTTTGTTGATTGTTTTCTGGTAAATTGCAATACATTTTAATCGGATTTTCTTAAAAATCTATTTATATACAAGTTGCACTACACATTTCTTTTGATTTTTTCATTTTTAAAAAAGTTTTATTGGATTTAATCACCTTTAAAGTTAAAACTTTGATGAGGGCTTAATTTGGCAAGCGACCGATTGAAGAATTTTGGCGAAACTGAGAAAACAATGAAGAGGCAAAATAACTACACTGGTGAGAGCCAAAATAGTTACGTTCTCACCTCGGTGTCAGTGCAATGCAAAGAGCACCATGGTTGTTTATATATGGCACCATAAACGCCAAAAGAGTTCACAGGAAAAGACTTAAGGAATTCATCTCAATTTGAAAGCAATGAAAATATGAACAAAACTTGGGAGAAAAGATAGTCAGATCTTATCGATTTCAATCTTAATCTTTAAGATACCTATAGGAGTTTCACCACTTTGTCAATGACTTACATATTTATAGCAGTCAGGGTTCGAAGTCTTATTGAAAGTGTGCTTGTTTGTTCCATATATAAAGGCTCGAATACAGTTCAACCGATTTTTTCGAAACTTTCACAAATTTTATGGGATGGGTCTGAAAGAAATAAAAGGTGAACATTTTTTTATAAATTTCCCCGTTTGTAACACATCGAAGCTTATATATTCTTCATCATCTTTACATTCTAAGGCTATTTAGCCGTCCCCGTCCATCTGTCTGTCTATAGCACGCTAACTTTCGAAGTAGTAAAGCTAGGCGCTTGAAATTTTCGTAAATACTTCCTGTTAGTGGCGGTCGGTTGGGATTGTAAATGCGCCATATCGATCCATGTTTTAATATAGCTGCCTTATAAACCGATTTCGGAACCTTGACTTCGTGAGCTTCTGGAATGCGCAATTCTAATCCGATTTGACTGAAATTGTGTATAAGGTATTTTGTTTTAATTTCGAACAAATGTGCGAAGTATAGTCTAAATGGGTTTATAACCTAACGAAAATTCAAATTTTGCCCATGAACATTCCACTAAGGAACAGGGGCAAACTTCTCATATGTCAATGAGTGCAGTGCGTTTCAAGTTTAAACTCAATTATAAGAGGCCGAACGGCGTGCCGCAGTGCGACACCTCTTTGGAGAGAAGTTTTACATGGCATAGTACCTCACAAATGTTTGCCAGCATTAGGGGGGAAAATCACCGCTGAAAGTTTTTTTCGGATTGTCTCGCCAGGACTCAAGCCAATAGGCGGACATGCTAACCTCTGCGCTACGTTGGCCTCCTTCGTCATAACCTTACGCTGCTTCCATTTAAACCGATCTTGGAACTTGACTTTTTGAGCCTCTAGAGGGTGCAATTCTTATCGGATATGCCCGAAATTGTGTACAACTTCTTTTCCTTAAACATAAAGGCAAATATAGTATGGTTTCAACACATCGAAATATCCATTTCCGATCCTATAAAGTATATATATTCTTGATCGTCGTAAAAATCTAAGACGATCTAGCCATGTCCGGCCATCTGTCCGCCTGTCTGTTGAAATCACGCTACAGTCTTTAAAAATAGAGATATGAGCTGAAACTTTGCACAAATTATTTTTTGTCTATAGGCAGGTAAAGTTTGAAGATGGGCTATGTCGAACTATTGTATATCTTGATATAGCCCCCATATAGACCGATCCGCCGATTTAGGTCCATAAAGGCCACACTTATTATCCGATTTTGCCAAAATTTGGGGCAGTGAGTTGCGTAGAGCCCCTCGACATCCTTTTTTCATTTGGCCCAGATCGGTCCAGATTTGAATATAGCTGCCATATAGACCGATCCCTCAATTTAAGGTTTTGAGCCCGTAAAAGTAGCATCCGTAAAAGCGACATCCTCCTTCAATTTGGCCCAGATCGGTCAAGATTTGGATATAGCTGTCATATAAACTGATCTCTCGATTTTAGATTTTGAGCCCGTAAAAGGAGCATTTATTATCCGATGTCGCCAAAATTTGGGACAGTAAGTAATGTAGGCCCCTCAACATCCACCTTCAATTTGACCCAGATCGGTCCAGATTTGGATATAGCTGCCATATAGACCGATCTCTCGATTTAAGGTTTTGAGCCCGTAAAAGTAGCATTTATTATCCGATGTCGCCGAAATTTGGGACAGTAATGTTAGGCCCCTCGACATCCTCCTTCAATTTGGCCCAAATTGGTCAAGATTTGGATATAGCTGCCATATAAACTGATTTCTCGATTTTAGATTTTGAGCCCATGAAAGGCACATTTATTATCCGATGTCGCCGAAATTTGGGACAGTGAGTTCAGTTAAGCACCTCTACATATTTCTGCAGTTTGGTCTAGATCGATCAAGATTTGCATATAGCTGCCATTTAGACCGATCCCTCGATTAAAGGTTTTTGGGTCCATAAAAGGCGCATTTATTGTCCGATGTCGCCGAAATTTGGGACAGTGAGTTGTGTTTGCCTCTTCGACATTTTTCATTAATATGACAGATATCGGTCCAGATTTAGATATAGCTGCCATATAGACCGATATCTCGATTTAAAGTCTTGGCCCCAAAAGAGGCGCATTTATAATCCGTTTTCACTGAAATTTGACACAGTGGCTTATGTTAGGCTTTTCGACAACCGTTTCGTATATGTTTGAGATTGGTTTATTTTTAGATATAGCTAGTAAAAAGACCAATATTTTGTTATACACAATTGAACAATGACTTGTACTTGTTAGTATTTGGTCTAAATCGGAACATATTTCGATATAGCTGCTATTGGGCGGATTTCGACGAAAGATGGTTTACATATATACCCGAGGTGTTGGGTAACCAAAGTTCGGACCGGCCGAACTAAACGCCTTTTTACTTGTTTTATTTTACATCTGGTCGTAAACTACTTTGCTCCCGAATTGAGGGATGAACTGGTTTCAAATATGCTAATGTGAAAAATATACCTTCAAAGAATTCAACGGACCGGATTCTCGATGCAGATTTTATGAGATTCGGTCTGGGCGATTTTCAAGCTCATATACAGTATTTGTTTACTTCCAAATTGGTTGCCCATTTTAAAACCAATACAAACATTTGCAATCAAATGTTTTTGTTTTGTTAATAAAGTCAATAGACGTTAATAAAAATGGATATCAGCTATAATCGTTGAACTGCTATGAAACGTCAATGGAAAAATATCAAACAAATTAATTCATTGGAACTCAATAATTTCTCATCACACAAATATTAGTCTCGTTCAAAGATAGGCAAAGTGAAGATGGCAAATATTAAACCTCTTGATGAGGAGCTACAAAGAGTTGCCATTGAAGAGTTGGGTGAAGTTCCCAAAAGAATTCCTGAAGATTTATTGGCCCTAAGACAATGGCTGCAGCGCCAGCCACATTTAAGATATCGTGACGATGATCAATTTCTGATACAATTTCTCAGAGGTTGTAAATACAGTTTGGAAAGAGCCAAGGAGAAACTAGACATGTATTACTCATTGAAAACCAAATATCTTGATATGATGAACTTGCTCAATGTGCATGATGAGAAATTCAGAGCAATAGGTCGTTTGGGGTGAATATACATGGGAAAAACCGAACGATGTAATTGTTGTGATTTGGTTTCTCTGCAGATTTTTTCAGGCCATGCCGAAGCCTTTAAATGGCATTGGGCCCAGGATAGGCATTCTTCAATTCAATTTCTCGGCCCACAAATATAACATAGAGGAAATGTTCCAAATAGTTACAGCCATGCATGAACTGATGATAATGCAGGACCCCTATGCCTGTATCAATGGCATCATCTACATTGTGGACTATGCCAAGGCCACGGCAAGTCACTATTTGCAATTGACTCCGAATTTTTGTAAAAAGATTTTATCATTTATGGAAAAGTCCATGCCATTTCGTATTAAATCTGTTTACTATATCAACACCTCATCCGCAGCTCAGCAATTTTTCAAGATAATAGTGCCATTTATGTCGGAGAAGCTACAAAAAAGGGTGAGTGATGATTTTTTTAACGAATATAATGACATCTAAATTGAAAAATTATCTCTCAAATGTAGCTCCATGTAATGGGTGACAATTTACAAGAGATGCAACAGGATCTAACTCTTCAATGTCTGCCCAAAGATTATGGAGGAGAAATGCCCTCGGTGGCGGAACTTGCTTTGGAATATGACAAGACATGGAATGACAATGAAGAATTCTTCAAACAGAATGCTAATTTTGGTACCAATGAAAGTTTGCGGCCTGGCAAACCTTTGGACATAGATGGTTTATTCGGTGTGGGGGGAACTTTTCGAAAGTTGAATGTGGATTAAGTTAGCAAAGATAATAAAATTAATATTTAAATAAATTAAAAAATAATGAGCAGCATTTTGAAGAAAAGTCAAAGGGATCTGCATAAGGCTTAGAACAAGGGCAAAAGTCGGGCAGTGCTGACTATATAATACCCTACACCTACCCTATAAGTTTAAAGTGGTAGCTATTTTTTATTCTGAACTAAATTTGATAGACCTCGCCGGATGTTTTCATATAGGATATTAAACAATTCGTATCACATTTCGAGGGAATATATAACTACGGTTACCAAATGAGCGCCTTATTGCAATATTTCCAAAAATCGGACGAACATATATATGGGAGCTATGTCTAAAGCTGAACCGATTTCGACCAAACTTCTCAGATATTGTGGTAGTCGTCGAGGAAAGTGTGGTACAAAATTTTGGAAAAATTGGTCAATAAATGCACGATATCAATATATATATATGAGAGCCATATTTAAATCTGAACCAATTTCTATGAAATTCACAATTAATGTCGAAAGTCATAAGAAAATCCTTCCTGCAAATTTCGAAAGAATCGGTTAACAAATGAGCACCTTATCGCAATATTTCCAAAAATCGGACGAACATATATATTGGAGCTATATCTAAAGCTGAACCGATTTCGACCAAATTTCTCAGATATTGTGGTAGTCGTTGAGGAAAGTGTGGTACAAAATTTTTGGAAGAATGGTCAATAAATGCGTTTGCAGTGGCTCTGGAAGTGTAATCCGGCGATATATATATATATAAATGAGAGCTTTGTCTAAATCTGAACTGATTTCTATGAAATTCTCCAGTAATGTCAAGAACCAAGAGAAAGTGATTCCTGCCAAATTTCAATTCGGTCAACAAATGAACACATACAATAAACATTATCGCAATATTAGTTTTAATCAGACAAACATATATATGGGAGCTATAGCGAAATCTGAATCGATTTTCCCAAAGCTTATTAACTTTGTCTCTAGGCAGAAAGACATGCCTGTGCTAAATTTGAAGACCATCTTACAAAAAATGCGACCCGTAGTTTATACACAAATTAACATGGATAGACGGACAGACGGCCATAACTAAATCGAATCACTTCGTCTTATGCAACCTCCTGCGGCTGGAAAGGTCCCTGGAGTCCCTTTTTCATTTTCAAACTGAAATTACTCCTTGATGGTCCATGGGAAGTATACCCGATCCCCACATGTATTCCAAGGAAGTTTTATCTAGAATCGTTTCATAGCGACCCGACCAATAGTCTAGTTTCTATTGAGATTTACATGTGTTTAATAGGGGAACGTGTGAAAAGGTTCGTTGGTCCCTTTGTACTGAAATTTTAGGAAATCGTCAATAAGTGCACTGTCTTTTGGCTTGTTTTCCGGGAGCTGTAGGAACCACATATGATCCCTTTACAATATTCCGCTCGCTCATCTCCGAAGATATGGCGTGCATCGAAACACGCGAATCAAATCGGAAAGGCAGGGAAGTGAACTCTGCATGGAATTTGGCAAATCCAACTAACACAAAGGAATGGAAATCAATTACTTTGAAAGAGTTCGATGCTTTTTTGAATATTATTTTGTATGCTGCACTTACTAAATCGAATGGTGAACCTCTTGAAGAGTTTTCGGGCCCAACACGATGTCCCATATATATAAAGCTGCATTATCAATAGATCGTATGAAGTCCACAAAACAATGCTTTAGATTCGACAATGAAAATACGCGATAGCCGCTACTAATCAACAGCAAAACTGCGGCTAATGATGATATTTGGCAAATGTTGCAGCCTTATTAGGTGGCAGCTTACACTCCGCATGATGCAGTTGACCGTTGATGAGCAGTTATTCTCATACAGAGGCCGCACCCGCTTCATACAGTACATTCCATCGAAGCCTGCCAAGTACGGTGGTTGTGCGACTCAAAATCATTTTATTCTGTCAAAGCAATGATTTACTCTGGGAAATTGCCTGACCAGGCATGCGAGGTGAATCAGGGGTAAAATCTTGTACTTCAACATTCGGAGAGATTTTTGAATACAGGAGCGCACAATTAATGACGAAAATTTTTTTCACAACTTTGGATTTGGCGCATACTTTGATCAGAAAGAAAAACCGCATATGTTGGAACAGTGCACTCGAATAATACATGTGTTCTTCGGGAATTCCAAAAAAGTCATACGCGTCCTGTCAACAGCACATTGTTCAGCTTCAACGAAGGCGATATAGCACTATTTTCATAACCGCATATCCAAGGATACGGAACGCAATGGAAGCGTTTGATGAAAAGGTACGAAAAATTAACTCTAATGTTCAAAAGCAGAATAACTACATAATTTTGTTCTTTTTAGATATTATCAAGACCGGCAGAAGGAGCAACACCGTCGTTTGCGTCTAGAACTAGCGGACCGTTCTGTGTACGGACGGCAGCGGAAAACAAGGGTCTATTGCCATTCCTGTACCAATCCAGTTTGTGCAGAGCATTCAACACTTATGCATGGATGCTACATCTGCACAGATAATATGTTGGACGAGGGACAATCTACTCAACAATAGTTTTTCATATAAACATTATAACATAATACAATATAAAAAAAATTGTTTCTAACATTCATTATACGGGTGGCTGATGAATATTGCTACAATGATGAATATTGCTACATATTTTTTTCGGTGTATGGAATACATTTTTCTTTTATTCATGTTAAATTAAATTATTAAATTAATTATTAAATTATTATTAATTAAATTAATTAATTAATTAATTAAATTAATTATTAAATTATTATTATTAAATAGAAAAAAAGTTATTACATTTTTTTTTGGTAGCGGCTTTCATCAGCCACCCTATACATGAATAATTAGTAAATAATAATAAATCTATAAAAAAAATTTAAAAAAAATGAGCCAAGGTGGACCTTGTACCTTGGCTCTTCCCATTTTAAATTTCATATTTTTGTACCCTCCAATAAAGCATGGGGGTATACTAATTTCGTCATTCATTTTGTAACACATCGAAATATTGATCTGAGACCCAACAAAGTGTATATATTCTTGATCGTGTTGACATTCTAACTCTATTTAGCCCTGTCCGACCGTCTGTTCGTTTGTTCGTCCGTCCGTCTGTCGAAAGCACGTTAACTTTTGAAGGAATGAAGCTAGACGCTTGAAATTTTGCACGAATACTTCCTATTGGTGTAGGTCGGTTGCGATTGTAAATGGGCCATATTGCTCCATGTTTTGATATAGCTGCCATATAAACCGATCCTGGATCGTGACTTCTTGAGCCTCTATAGTGGTTTGTTTTGGTTTCCAACAACTGTGCCAATTATGTTCTAAATCGGTTCATTACGATCTTGACTTCTTGAGCCGCTAGAGGGCGCAATTATTATCGGATTTGGCTGAAATCTTGCACAAAGTGTTTTAATCTACCGCCCAATAACTGTGGTTAGTATGGTTTCAATCGGTTCATTACCTGATATGGCTCCCATATAAACCGATCTCGGATCTTGGTTCCTTGAGCCGCTAGAGGGCGCAATTATTACCCAATTTGGCTGAAACTTTGCATAGTGACTACCACTTTATTCTCCAACTGCTAAACCAAGTATGGCCCCAATCGAATCATAACCTGATATTGATCTCATATCATCACGGATCTTTACTTATTGAACCGCTAGAGGACGCAATTTTTACAAGATTAGGCTGAAATTTGGCATGAAGTGCTTTATTTTGATATCCAACAACCAAGTATGGTCTAAATCGGTTCATAACCTGATATAACTGACAGAATGTGCCCAATCCGGTCCATGGTGGAGGGTATATAAAATTTGACCCGGCCCAACTAAGCATGCTTTTGCTTGTTTTATTTTTTAGAGTCTCGAATCGAAATGTATTGTCTCTCATCCTATGGTAGCAGCTGCAGTATATTATAAGTATCATATTCTCTAATTGCTGTTTATGAACTGCAGATTAGAAGAACCAGATTATTGGGACAGAACAATTCATGGGTAATAAACTGAATACACTTAAATTCAATCTCACCAAACCGAAGTACTGCAAATCCATAAATAAAACCTGATAAACGGCATTGCAGTAAATTGCCATATTTCTTAGATCTTCAGTGATTGTAGATTGAGATCAACCTTTTATCTTTTGCTCTAATTTTTTCATTTAGTCTGTCATTAGAAAGTCAACAACGAAGATGGCTAATATACTACCTCTTAGTCCAGAATTATAGAAAATTGCCATAGAAGAATTGGGGGAAGTGCCTTCAAGAATACCTGAAGACTTAGCGGCTTTACGAGAATGGATAAAACTTCAACCCCATTTAAGAGTACGTGACGATGATCAACTACTCATACAATTCCTTAGGGGTTGTAAGTACAGCTTGGAAAGGGCAAAGGAAAAAATTGATTTATTTTATTCATTGAAATCCAAATATCCTCAAATGATGAATGCCACCGATGTTAATGATCCAAAGTTCCGAGAGATTTGTCACCTAAGGTAAGTTTGTGAAGAAAATTGAAGAGAGTGAAATTAACCTTCCATATGGCTGAAAATATGTCAAATTACCGGTTACCGGTTTGCTCTTGAAGAACAAAGAGCTGGACCTTTTCTATTTAACTTTAATAAAAATCTCTTTTATCAGCTGCTTTCTGCCATTTCCAATACCGGTCAATGGGAATGGTTCCAGAATTGTTACATTTCGCTTCCGTTACCCCACCAGCAAATTCAACCTCGAAAATGTGTGTCAGCCAGGTATAGCCTTGCATGAACTATGGATGTTGACGGATCCTTATGCATGTATCAACGGTCTTGATTATATCGTTGATTGTGGACCCGCTACCGCTAGTCATTATATGCAAATGTCACCGAATTTTTGCAAGGCTCTTGTTTCGTATTTAGAAAAATCGATGCCTTTTCGCATAAAATCGATTTACTACATCAACACGTCAACAGCCACACAGCAGATGTTCAAAATGCTATTGCCATTCTTCTCAGAGAAGTTGAGAAAAAGGGTATGTATATCAAAATTTGTTTCTAAAGTTATGGTATGAGAATAATTTCTTTAATTTCAGATTCATATTATGGGAAATAAGTTGGAAGCATTGCACAAGGATATATCACCCAAGTATCTACCCAAGGATTATGGAGGAGATTTGGCTACAATCGAAGAAATTAATGATGCATTAGACAAAACCTGGGATACCTATAGTCAATATTTTAAGGATAATGTCAACTATGGCACCGACGAGAGTTTAAGACCTGGCAAACCGCTTGACATTGATGGTTTGTTTGGTGTGGGTGGTTCATTTAGAAAACTTAATGTTGATTAGGTGAGTTTGAAATGTTATTATAAAGAAATAAAGAAAAACATTTGGGCTCAACAAAGAATAATAATAATTTTCTTAAAAATCGTTTCATTAAAAATTCAATTTTTTTATAAACAAGTAAAAATGTCTTAAGATGTTTCCATTTATTTTTAATATAGTCGGATAAGCATTGCTTTCTGTAAGTGCTACCGGCCCACACGGGATAACTATGGGCACCACACAGAAAAGTTCTGCCCCGACTTGTTGGTGTCCATCGTTATCACGGGAAGCTTAGCTGAAAGCTAAAGCGCGCGTCCACAGGTAGCGGATAGTGGAAAGCTTCGTTTTTATGCGGAGTTGCTGCAAATGCGGCCGCGGGCAATCATCGATTTCGATAGGAAGATCTCAGTGTGGGGTCAGGTGGCACTAACTCTTACTTAAACGCTGAGTGCCAATGACACTCGAGTTATTTGCGCCTTCAAATAACCAATGGCAATCATCAGCGTCTGCTCCCAGTTTAGGGGCGGCTGGAGGCAAGCGTCGGACCATGGGGCAAGCTTCTCGCGAAACCCAGGGGTACATATGCGTTCCCACAAAACACATGCGCAGCGCTGGGCTAGTAACCTGCTCTCGTGACACAACAATCACTCTGAGAAACAAAAGAATTCTAAAAATGGACTCTCCCAACGTTGACGAACCACGCAAATAAAAAAGGGCAATGATTTGCGGATATAGTACAATGTAGATATTACCGCCTTACAGAATGTGCATTGGGCCGGTAATGGCGTCATAACAACTCAAAACGGTGACCAACTATACTATATCGGCCAAATACGAGTCATGAATTTGGCTGTTGATTTGTGATTAGTCGGAGACTGAAACACCTTGTCCCAAACTTTACTCCGGCGGATGAGAGGCTAGCCGCAATCCGCATAAAAGCCATTTCCTTCAACATTAGCCATATTTAGAAAATAAGGAGTCAACATGCATCACAATAAATGGAAGCCAGGCGGGCAAGAGAAGTTTTCTCCTATCTGCCATTTCCAGCCCATATTTTAGTCAAGAATGGCGAAAGGACTGTGTGCCTGGAAATAATTTAGACAGGAAAAAAGATGTTCATTTAGCCATAGTCCAGCAGCTACCCTACGTCAAAGTCCGGACCTTGCAATAGCTTGTAAGGACCCTTATCAGTAGTGAGAGCGGCAGCTCCACATGTCGGAGTGGTTCCTTGAATACACCAAATTACCTCATATTGGTGAATGGCACCAAATTTATCATTCGGTTTAAAACGGCAAACCCGTTGGCCAATCTTGGTAGCATACTATATGCACTATGAACGGCCATATACCAAGATTAAATCGTCATCCTCGTTTCCAGCAAACTTCAACCCATTCCTTTTCAAATTATTTGAAAATCCCACAATTATCCAAGAGACTTAAAAAGGGGTACAAACACCGTCCTTGTGGTGATTGAACTCTAATCACAATATTCCTATTTGAGCCCTTTGCTAGTTATCCTGCCCATCGAAATAGTGTGAACTCAATTCAGGAGGAAACCTCATGCTCAGCATCATGCATTTGACATTTGTGATGTGTGGTCCCTGGTTATAATCGAGCACACGCCTATGAATTTGGAAACAATTTCAGCTCAATTGGAATTGAGCCAGAACTACCCTGGTCTGCACTTGGTAGCTATTTTACCGGTACAATAACCTAGTGAAAAACTCTTCAAACCTGCAATCTAGGTGGTTTTGTGGGTAAAGCCTCTGGAGCTAATGGGAATTTTGAACACTTTATCATTTGTTTTTTCTAGTTTGACACTCAAATATTAATATTGCCGTAAATTTTAAATGTCACGGCGAATGGAATTTTTTTCGCCCTGTATACAAATTTTGACATATCAAGTTCCCAAAAAAAAAGATGCTTTGTTGTAGTAGTTCGCCGTTGCGGCCTTGGTGACTCTTTCGCATCCGCGGATCTTTCGCATCCTCAACTATTTCGCATCCGCGGCTAGCTCGCATCCGCGGCTCGTTCGCATCCACGATTCGTTCGCATCCGCGCTTAGCTCGTATCCGCGATCCGTTCGCATCCTTAAATAGCATAACCGGCCGTAGATAGCTTGTTGTCCCATGCACCCTTGCTGGAGATCTTTTCATCCCGTAAACCTTGTAGTAGTGATACTTGGAATCCTAAATACATAGTGGTGTCTTTATACCACCGAACCAGAATCGAAGAAGACGATCCGGAGGGCAGCCAGGCCAGCGCTCAGTTACACAAGGTGAGTTCGACAACAAGGCGCCCGCTATCTATCCCAAACACCATTCATTGCCTGCATCGACACCTGACGCCTTCCACCAACGCCCACCGAAAGTTCACGATAAACTATAAATTGACTGCCGTCGGCAACCACACCGACCAAAAGCACTTACAAGGGGGAATTGAACTTGCGAGAGCCCGCCGTAGAGACAACACCAGCCGAGCCCATATTAACACCCTCAAACTCAACCATGATCCAAGAAACGCTTCTATAACCGAACCTATCCTAGTGAAAAACTATTCAAACATGCAATCTAGGTGGTTTTGTGGGTAAAGCCTCTGGAGCTAATGGGAATTTTGAACACTTTATAATAAGTTTTTTCTTGTTTGACACTCAAATATCAATAAACTTCTTTCCTCTTGCTCTGATTGGTTGAAGCAAATTTGCCGTAAATTTTAAATGTCACGGCGAATGGAATTTTTTTCGCCCTGTATACAAATTTTGACATATCAAGTTCCCCAAAAAAGATGTTTTGTTGTAGCAATTCGCCGTTGCGCCCACCTTATAAATACGCCTTGGCTCCCTACGCCTTGGCGACTCCTTCGAATCCGCGGATCTTTCGCATTCGCAACTATTTCGCATCCGCGGCTAGCTCGCATCCGCGCTTAAATCGCATTCACGCCTATCTCACATACGCGCTTAGCTCGCATCCGAGCTTAGCTCTCATCCGCGGGTCGTTCGCATTCGCGATTCGTTCGCATCCACGATTCGTTCGCATCCGCGCTTAGCTCGTATCCACGATCCGTTCGCATCCTTAAATAGCATAACCGGCCGTAGATAGCTTGTTGTCCCATGCACCCTTGCTGGAGATCTTTTCATCCCGTAGACCTTGTAGTAGTGATACTTGGAATCCTAAATATATAGTGGTGTCTTTATACCACCGAACCAGAAGACGCCGTAACAGTATCCGCCAGAACTCAGAACCAAAGAAGACGATCCGGAGGGCAGCCAGGCCAGCGCTCAGTTACACAAGGAGAGTTCGACAACAAGGTGCCCGCTATCTATCCCAAACACCATTCATTGCCCGCATCGACGCCTGACGCCTTCCACCAACACCCACCGAAAGTCTACCATAAACTATAAATCGACTGCTGTCGGCAACAACACCGACCAAAAGCACTAACAAGGGGGAATTAAACTTGCTAGAGCCCGCCGTCGAGACAACACCAGCCGAGCCCACATTAACACCCTCAAACTCAACCATCATCCAAGAAACGCTTCCACTACCGAACGCTCGTAAGCATGAGCCGAAGACTAAAACCCACACTGAAAGAAAAATGTTCATACTATGAATGATTTTGATGGTTGTATTAATGAAATCTAACGTTAATATTGAACCAACGTAGAGTTTCATTAATACAATGAAACCTGTTATGTTGTATTTACAACCAGGATCAATTGTAAATATGAGAGGTTAATCGTTATATTTACGAAACACAGTCGTTGCATTAATGACGACTGTTCATTGTATTAAGGATAAAAAATTGTTTAAAAATTAGTTTTCATTGTATTTACGAAATGTAATTCGTTGTGTTTATTACATAGAATTGTTGTATTAATGAAATCCAATCATTGCATTAATTAACGAAATTGTTCAATTTACAAAAATGTAAGTGTTGTATTGATGATCACAGATCATAGTATTGATGATAATCGATCATTGTATTGATGAAAACTGCGACCTGTAATTTACACACAAACTAACATGGACAGACAGACGGACATAGCTAAATCGAATCAGAACGTGATCAGGGTATTTTGTGTCGTTAATAAAATGATTTTTCGTTACAAACACGGTCATTTCTTCTAAATAAAAAATCATTGTATTAACGTATTTGGTTGTTGTATCAACGAACTCAACAATAGTAATAATACTAATACTACTTACTCCCCTCGTGTCGAAGTCAATCGTTCAGATAATGAACTGGGTTGTTGTATTAATGATTGCAATTCATTTTAATTCATTGGTGGTTGATCGTTATATTAATGAAAATTTTTCATTAATTTTTGTATGGTATTTTCAAATCTCAATCTCCGTCGTCATATCTGCCTAAAAGTTAAAAATCCCTATGGAGTGGAAAATGTACGATTGTTTCATGGCAAAAGTTAAGAATTTCTCAGTTTTTTCTTTAAAATATGGAAAATAAAAATTTCGTAATATTGATGAGCAGGAATTCGTAAATACAACGATTGACGAAATTCAGAAAGACAACGTCAACGATTGAATTCATTCTATTAACGAAAATTTTCATTGTACTAATGTAAATTTTCGTTGTATTATGCAAGTCAACGAACGCTGTTCGTTAATATGACAATCGGTTTATCATTCAGCGTACTCACCTTTCACCACATTGAATTAAACTAATAAAGTCCCCTTTTTGTCAACCCTCGATTCTAATTAATTTGTGTTATCACTTAAGGTTTGTGTGTCCTTAAGTTGATCCTAGAGACGACTGAACTTACCTCAGCTTTCGACAAAACCACATTACATTAGTTCGCTTGATGTCCTACTCTTTATCGTGGTATTCACAACACGTTCGATGGTTTTGAATAAATTTTGACAAAATTTCCTTAAAATGTAATTTAACAGAATTGGTGAAAAAAAATCTGAACGAATACAATATTGATTACTTTAGAAAAGAAATTGAAAAAAAAAAACATAAAACATATTCTATTAGTCATGGTTGCCTAGTTGCGGCTTGGCCATTGTTTTCCCCTTTGGGAGCTTAATAAAGCAATAGGACGAACCGCGTCCCATAATGGTTGGTGTCTGTAACGATATATGGCTTTCCTTTTCCATTTGCGAAGAAAATCTCCGATCATTGAGCTCGTCTCGAAAGAGAAAAAACTGATTGCTCTGACAAAAAGATTAAAAATGAAAAAATTCGGCACAGCCCGGCCGGGATTCCAACCTGGGTACACGGAGCACGACGAGAGTCGTTGACGTTGTCTAGCATTCGAGGTCATCAACACAACTTCCAATAGATGCACAGAATCATGTGCACCATGTGGAAGTAGTGTAATTGTCGCAGACAAAAAATATTTCATTACAGAAAAACACATGCATTGGGGAAGGTATAGCTATTAGGCAGAGTTGTCGAGCGTGGTTAATGTGGTGTTTGTATCATAGAGGGGTTTTCGTACGTACGTACGGCCCTTGAAGCCATCACACCTAATATGGTTGAAAGTCTTCTAACTAAAGACGAAACGCGGTCCATAGTGGTTGGTGGGTTGTGATGTCTGGCTTTCCATTTGCAAAGATAATCTCCGATCATTGAATTCGTCTCGAAAAACATACAAACAATAACTATTTAAATTAGACCAAAATCCTTAAAAATAAAATTTTGACAAAATTTCACAGAGAAATGATAGTTTGACAAAATTCCCTATGGAAATACAATGGTTAGAATTAATTATTTAATTAATTTGTTTTAGTGTCGTGACGGTTAGATGTTTTGATTTTTATACCCTCCACCATAGGATGGAGGTATACTAATTTCGTCATTCTGTTTGTAACATCTCGAAATATGCGTCTAAGACCCCATAAAGTATATATATTCTTGATCGTCATATCATTTTAGTCGATCTAGCCATATCTGTCCGTCCGTCCATCTGTCTGTCGAAAGCATGCTAACTTCGAAGGAATAAAGCTAGGAGCTTGAAATTTTGCACATTTTACAGTGTAGGTTGGTTGGTATTGTAAATGGGCCAAATCGGTCCATGTTTTTATATAGCTGTCATATAAACAGATCTTGGGTCTTGGCTTCTTGAGCCTCTAGAGGGCGCAATTCTTGTCCGACTTGGCTGCAGATTTTCTCGTGTTGTTTGGATACCAACAACAACTGCGCTAAGTATGATACAAATCGGTCCATAACCTGATATAGCTGCCATATAAACCGATCTTGAATCTTGATTTCTTGAGCCTCTAGAGGGCGCAATTCTCGTCCGATTTGACTGAAATTATGAACGTGTGGTTTTGGTATCACTTTCAACTAATTGTGCTAATGTGACCGATAGTTCAAATCGGTCCAAAACCTGATATAGCTGCCATATAACCCGATCTGGGGTCTTGACTTCTTCAGCTTTTAGAGGGCGCAATTCTCAACCGATTTGGCAGAAATTTTGTACAACTGCTTCTCCCATGACCTTCAACATACGTGACCAATATGATCTCAATCGATCTATAGCTCGATGCAGCTCCCATACAAACCGATCTCCCGATTTTGCTTCTTGAGCCCCTACGAGACGCAATTCTTATCCGAATTGATTGAAATATTTTACAATAACTACTACAATGTTCAGTATTCAATCAATTTATAGTTCGAGTCGGACTATAACTTAAGATGGCTCCATTAGCATGACAGTTCTTATTCATTATTCATACTTTGTCTAAAAAGAGATACCGCGCAAAGAACTCGACCAATGCGGTCCATGATGGAGGGTATATAAGACTTGGCCCGGCCGAACTTGGCACGCTCTTACTTGTTTTTGTTTACATTGTCACGAGAATAGTAAAATTTTTTTATTTAAGTAGAAAAGTTTTTCGATTACGATCCAAAAAAAAAATCGCATCTTTAACAAAATCACAGATTTTGTATTTTTTTTTTGTATCTTTAGGTTAATTATACACCATTTTGCTTTAGTCCACCTCAATTTTTCTAAAAGAGCCACCAGCACCAAATTCTCCAAAATCACTGAAAATAGATCCGCCCAAACGCAAGTGCTCATCTACACCATATTTGGAGTTTTCTTTGAAGTACTCTCTATACTGATCCCAGACTTGATTGAATTCCAGGCATAACTCATCTATGCAACCATTTTCTCCGCCATATTCCTGGGGTAAATATTTTTGCGGCAAATGTTCACCCAAAGTGGTTACATCTTTGCCACAAATAAAAATCTATTTTAAAAGCATTAAAATATGAAACCAATTAAAATAGATGCCTTAAGCTTCTTTTAATTAATCAACTTACTCTCCGGCGTAACTTTGTAGGCATAAAGGTGAGGGCTAGTTTTACCAGTTGCTCCTGATATGGTGCTAGGTTTATGACATAGAAACCTTTTAATCGCATAGGAAGGGCTTTTTCTTTGACCGAAATAAGCAGTTTCATCATTGTGGCATTTATATCCTTCATATGATCTCTTGTGCATTGGGAAAAGTCCATGATAAATACGAAACCATTGATGGCAGCAATGGGATCACTAATGGCAAGGACTTCCATCATTGCTGACATATAACGAACGCTGTCCTTGCTACAAAACTCTTTTCCAGAGAAGGTGAAACGAGCCATTATTAAGCGTGGTCCAAAACCATTAAGAGGTGTGGGCAATGGCATCATGGCCCTGCAGAAATATATGTAAGGATTAAAAAACAAGCATACAAAAGGAGTGACCAATTTTCCATAGAAATCAAATTTTGACAAAATTTCCTACATTCTGCCAGACGAACATATTGAAACAATATTGAAATCAAATGTTCATTTTGGTTTTGCTTGTTTTTTCCCGCTTAATATGCAAGGGTTTGTTCTTTTTTTTCCAACACTCACCCAGTATTGTGATATCGTCGAAATTGCACATCATCCACATCGGTGAATTGAAAATATTCATGGAATTTCGTTCTCACAGCCAAAGCGTATTCCAGCTTACTTTTGGCTTTCTCCAGACTATATTTACATCCTCGTAGAAATTGTATAAGAAACTGATCGTCGGTACGTGCTCTTAGATGGGGTTGTTGTTTAATCCACAACTTAAGGTTCTCCAGATCCTGTGGTATTCTTGAAGGCACTTCACCCAATTCTTCAATTGCAACTTTTTGCAATTCTGCACTTAAAGGCATGAGTTGCAACATCTTGGAGTTATGGTCGTCTTATTGGTAGCTGTTTACGTTGCTAAATGATCCGCCAACATTGTTGTTCATGCTTGACTTAAGAACACGTTCTAAATGCGAATTATCTCATATGTGGCCAAATATTCTTTGATGTTGTTTTTATCGTATGCCAACTGGTTTGATTGGTTCTGTTTTTTAGACTTTTCACCAGCCACTTGAGATTGAAAGTCGTTTAACCTTATGGGTCATTATCCCAAAGTTTAAAATGGCTGCGAACCATTTATGTTGTGGACATAAACAAATTAACAATGGAAATAAGTCTAGCCAATCTTTTTAAATAAAACGCCATCAGGTATCATACTCGTAATATTGAAATATTTGTAATAGACTAAAATTAGCAGTTGTATTATAGACTTCCTGCTTTCCCAACACCATGGATTCTGCCAAAAATGTTCTTTCTGTTTGTATAAAATCGGGCATTGATTGAAGCTTCTAAGGTTTCAAGAAGTCTTATCGGGGTATCCATTTTTAAGGGGCCCAGTTCCATTTATAAATCTCTCGGGGAAGAATACTTGCTTGTACAACAGGTGAGACATTTGACTGGTTGAGGGAATGTGTCCAGAATACGGGCCTGTGACATGGACCAGACTAAGACTCATTGCAGAAGAGGAGCTCCCAAAAAAGGCAAAGATAAGTGTTTTCATCACGGTTCCAGTCTTACCAGAGGACAGACTGGAAGAAATTATAAGAGTTCAAAGAAATAGTAATTATCCATCATGGGATTGGCACATCTTCAGAATGGATCCTCCCTCTGAGGACGGAAGAAGATTTATTATGGCGCTCAATGACGATCCGTGGATTGCAGAAGAATGGATAGCGAACTAGTGTTGGTATCACTAGTTCGATTTCTAGACCATTATCGAATAAGGTTCGGGTTGGGACCACAACTGAGTTTGACAAAAATTACTGTACCACTATTCCTGATAGAACCGATTGGAACTACACGGATGGTTTCAAATTAACCGACCAGGTGGACTTTGGGGTGTACTCTAAAGATCTAGAACTGGTCATATCGAAAAGGTTACCCGACCCTTGCTGTGTGTATCAAGCAGAGATGCTTGCAATTAAGGAAGTGGTGGAATGGCTATGATATAATGTCTTAACGACGATTGGCATAAATATAATCTCAGACAGCCAGACAGCCATTAAATCCCAGGAGAACGTATTTCTGAAAACAAAAACCGAACTCGACTGTAGCAGATCTCCCAACGAGATGGCTGAACAGTTCAAAATTCACCTGTTTTGGGTGCCGGGCCAAAGAGATATCCCAATGAATTGTAAAGCGGATGAGCTTGTGAGACTAAGAACTACACATTCCAGGGACACTGGAATCTGTGGGTATGCCTATAGCGACATGTAAGCTAAGTTTTCAGGACTAGGCCCGAAGGGCAACGAATGATAGATGGTCACAAAGAGGGGGCTGTGAGTATTCAAAAACTATGTGGCCTAATTTAGACTTGAGAGGAAGAGAAAGAGAAAACAGACGTCTCAGTCATTGTGTCCGTCATGATAGGTCACTGTCTAATTGGAAAACATGCTGACCTATAGCTCCCGTATAAACCGATTTCGGATCTTGACTTTTTCAGCCGATAGAGGACGCAATTATTATCCGATTCGGGTGAAAGTTTGCGTGTAGTGTTTTGATATAACAAATGAGTTAAGTATCGTTGCAATCGGTTCACAACTTGATATAGCTGCCATATAAACTGATATTGGAACTTGACTTCTTGAGCTGCTGAAGGGCGCAATAATGATCAGATTTGGCTGAAATTTTGCACGAAGTGTTTTGTTATTACTTCAAACAACTGTGCGAAGTATGTTTCAATTCGGTTTATAACCTTATATAGCTCCCATATAAACCAATGTTTGATCTTGACTTCTTAAGCCACTAGAGGGCGCTGCTCTCATCCGATTTGGCTGAAATTTTGGGCGAAGTTCTTTGTTATGTTCAAATCGGTCCATAACCTGTTACAGCTGCCATATACACCGATCTGGGATTTTGGCTTCTTAAGTCTCTAGAAGGCGCAAATCTTGTCCGATTTGGCTGAAATTTTGTAAAACATCTTCCGCCACTAACATTCGCGTCAAATATGGTCTGAAACGATCTATTTCCAAATACAGCCTCCATATAAACCGATCTCCCGATATTACTTCTTGAGCCCCTATAAGGCACAATTCTTAACCGATTTAGCTGAAATTTTGCACTTGACTTGACTTCTTCTTTGGTCTTATAGCTCCAATGGCATACAAATTTCAATCCATTATTCTTTGTTTGCCTCAAAAGAATTACCGGGTGGATGGGTATATAATGTTCGGCCCGGTCGAACTTAGCACGATTTTACTTGTTTTTATTCTAAGTCTACTATATATATATATGCAAATGCAATACCCATGAACATTCCACTAAGGAACAGGAGCGAACTTCCCACATATCAATGAGTGCTGTCCGATTCAAGTTTTAAGCTCTATGATAAGGAGGCTCCTTTTTACAGCCGAGTCCGAACGGCGTGCCGCAGTGCGACACCTTTTTGGGGACAAGTTTTAACATGGCAAAGAACCCCACAGATGTAGCCAGCATTAGTAAGGGGATAACCACCGCTGAAAACTTTTCTGATGTTCACGCCGGGGTTTGAACCCAGGCATTCAGCGTCATAGGCGGACATGATAACCTCTGCGCTACGGTGGCCATCATAGTAAATAAGTACATGAAATAAATCTAGGTTCAATCCACATTCACTTTCTATTAGAAAGTAATACACCTATTTAAAATAGTCATTGAATGACCCATATATGTATATGCACAATAGTTGTACATACTCGCATGCATGAGCTGACCCATTGATCATTGTTTGCTTTGATTGCACCATTATTGACAATCTTCATTTCTCTGCTTTCGATCATGACGAGAGAGCATAGCAACAAACATGCACACGCATCACATGTCATTGTTGTTGTTATGATTTTGAATTCTTCTCTAAGAACCTTTAAACCATCGCAGGGATTAGAAGAGAAGCCAGTCAACGTTTAATTGTTCAGTCGTACAAAAGCCAACAAAGTCAGTGGTAGTAGTTTACAAAAGAAAAAAACCCTAGTTAAAACAAAGTCAAGAATAAAAGTGAATTCATCAAATTATGTAACAAGAACTCAAACAAAACGTTTTGTACAACACTTAAAAAACTTTTCTTATTTAAATAACAAAAGAAAAACAAAGGGTAACAACTTAAAAACTAAACATAAAAGCCTAGCAAACCCCTCAATAGGAGCTATATCTAGAGGGTCGATTATGGATGACAACCCAACTGTAGTTCAATATAGATTTCCAACGCCCTCTAGAGGCCCAAGAACCCAAGATCCCAGATCGGTTTGTATGGCAGCTATATCAGGTTATGTACCGATTTGCGCCATACTTAGCACAATTGTAAGAAGTCATAACAAAACACTTCGCGCAAAATTTTAGCCAAATCAGATAAGAATTGCGCCCTCTAGCGGCCCAAGAATTCAAGATCCAAGATCATTTTGTATGGCAGCTATACCAGGTTGTAGACCGATTTAGACAATGGTTAGGTTAAGTAAGAGTGGCAGTCCTTTACAGACTCACTAAGACAATTTTAAGTCCAATGTGATACCACAGACAGACCAAGGCTTGTGGCGGGAATCGAACCCACGACCCCTGTACTGGTAATCCAAGCACGTTACCATCTCGGCTACCGGGGCGATTTAGATCGGACCATAATTGCGCCCTCTAGAGGCTCAAGAAGTCAAAACCTAAGATCGGTTTATATGGCAACCATATCAGGTTATGAACCGATTTGAACCATACTTAGCACAGTTGTTGGAAGTGATACCAAAACACCACGTGCAAAATTACAGCCAAATCGGATAAGAATTGCTCCCTCTAAAAGCTCACGAAGTCAAGACCCAAGATCGGTTTATATGGCAGCTATAGCAGGTTATGGACAGATTTGAACTATACTTAACACACTTGTTGGAAGTAATACCAAAACACCACGTGCAAAATTTCAGTCAAATCAGACAATAATTGCGCCCTCTAGAGGCTTAAAGGCAGCTATACCAAAACATGGACCAATTTGGTCCATTTACAATCCCAACCGACCTATACCAATAAAAAGTATTTGTGCAAAATTTCAAGCACCTAGGTTTACTTTTTCGAAAGTTCGTGCTTCCGGCAGACAGACGGACGAACATACGGACATGGCTAATTCAACTTAAAATTTCATGACGATCAAGAATATATATACTTTATGGGGTTTTTGACTCATATTTTGAGGTGTTACAAACAGAATGACGAAACTAGTATACCCCCATCATATGGTGGAGGCTATAAAATACTGATATTGAATGCAATTGACAAAAGTTTCTAACTTACACCAATTTCTGCTTCGTGTTTTTTCTCCTGGTAACGCAACTGTAGCCGAGTTGCAATCCATAATCGACCAATAAATTTCAACCGATTTTGATGAAATTCAACGGATAAGTAATAAAACACTTCAAATCAAATTTCGTATGAATCGGTTAGAAATTGGGGCAACTACGACCGTTTAAATGAAAATCGGGCGATATTTATATATGGGAGTTATATTTAAATCAGAACCGATGTTTACCAAAAATTAATAGCGTTTGTTCACAGACTAAAAAAGTGATATTTGAAAAATTTCGAAATGATTTGATAACAAATGCTACCTATACCTTGATTACTGACATGGCTAGGTCGAACTAGGAAGAATTATGAGTCGATCGACACACTGTTAACTGCCAAAGTAGTGTGTCTAGGTGTAACTCGTGCTTAGTTAATAATAAGTGCGAAATATGTTTACTTTGAGCTAAAAGGAAATTCTAAGACGTAAAACCCTTCAATTGATTTCAAACAAGTAAAAAGGCGTGAAGTTCGGGCCGAATTTGGATACCCACTACCTTGGCTATATATAAACCACCTTTTGTAAGAATCTGGTGAAAAATGCATAATTTATGCCTCCATAGCAGCTTTATCGAAATTTGGACGGATTTGGACCAAATTCGACATGGATATTGAGTGGTCTAATAAGTACAAGTCATTGTTCAATTTTGCAATACAAAATATTGGTCTTTTTGATAGCCATATCCAAATATAGAACGTTCTGGACCATATAAAAAAGCCTAATATATATATCACTGTGTCAAATTTCAGCGAAATCGGATTATTAATGTGCATTTTTTGGGGGCCAAGACTGATCGGTCTATAAAGCAGCTATACCCAAATCTGAACCGATCTGGGCCAAATTGCAAAAAGATGTCGAAGAGTCTAACATAACTCACTGTCCCAAATTTCGACAAAATCGGACAATAAATGCGACTTTTATAGGCCTAAGACCTTAAATCGAGAGATCGGTCTACATGCCAGCTATATCCAAATCTGAACCGTTCTGGGCCAAAATGCAGAAAGTTTTCGAAGAGCCTAACACAACTCACTGTCCCAAATTTCGGCGAAATAGGAAAATAAATGCGTCTTTTGTGGGCCCAAAACTTTATATCGAGAGATCGGTCTATATGGCAGCTATATCCAAACCTGAACCGATCTGAGCCAAATTCAAGAATAATGTTGAAGGGCCTAACACAACTCATTTTACCAAATTTCGGAGAAATCGGTCAATAAATGCGATTTTTATAGGCCCAAGACCTTAAATCGAGAGATCGGTCTATATGGCAGCTATATCCAAATCTGGACCGATCTGTGCCATATTGCAGAAAGATGTCGAGGGACCTAACTTAACTCATTGTCCCAAATTTCGACGACATCGGAAAATAAATGCGTCTTTTATGGGCCGAAGACCTTTAATCGAGAGATCGGTCTATATGGCAGCTATATCCATATCTGAACCGATCTTGGCCAAATTTATGATGGATGTGGAGTGGCCTAACGCAACTCACTGTCCCATTTTTAGCAAAATCGGATAAAAATGTGGCTTTTATGGACCTAAGTCCCTAAATCGGCGGATCGGTCTATATGGGGGCTATATCAAAATATATTCCGATATAGCCCATCTTCGAACTTAACCTGCTTATGGACCAAAAAAAGTATCTGAGCAAAGTTTCAGTTCAATATCTCTATTTTTAAAGACTGTAGCGTGATTTCAACAGACAAACGGACGAATCTTTTTTAGAAATTTACGCTGAACACGAATATATATACTTTATAGGGTCGAAAATATATATTTCGATGTGTTGCAAACGGAATAACATAATGAATATACCCCCATTCTTCGGTGGTGGGTATAAAAATTCACTTTTTATACCCACCACCATAGGATCGATCGAGCCATGTCCGTCCGTCTGTCGAAATCAAGATAGCGGTAAAGCTAGCCGATTGAAATTTTGTATAGATCGTAATATTTATGTAGGTCGTTGCGGATTGTAAATGGGCCATATCGCTTTTTAGATATAGCTACCATATAAACCGATCTCCCGAATTGACTTCTTGAGCCCTTACAAGCTGCAATTTTTGTCCGATTTGGCTGAAATTTTGCCCATAGTATTCTGTTATGACTTCCAACAATTGTGCCAAATACGGTCCAAATCAGTCTATAACCTGATATAGCTCCCATATAAACTCGATCATCTTTGTTTGTGTATATCGTTAACCGATCGTCACGATATTTCGTTTACTAAAAGGAAAACAATGAATTGATGACTGCTGGGAAATCAAAATTGATAAATTCAATAAATTTCCATTTTTTTGGCACATGAATTTCATAATGATGTAAATTAACGCAAACGATTTGAAGTAACTGGCTCCATATTATTGTACTTAATATGATTTGATGTAATTTGTTTTTTTACAGAAATCAAACATTAAGATTTAACCGAAGTTCAAAATACAGACTAAAAAAACACAACACGTGCCATGGTTTATATTTACAACAAACTTGCATTTTTATATTTTTCCCCCCCATTATTATTAGCAACTACCTTCCAAAAGCTTTTAATATGATGATATCAAAGTCTATAAATAAACCACTAAAAACATATTAATTTGAGATATGGGGAAGGCTTGGACAGTTTAAACTTTAAAACATCAGACATAACAAGATAATGACAAAAATCCAATGTTAATGAAGCTATTAACGCATCGTAATTTTTTTAACCCATTTTCAGCATCATGCTCACTTTGTTTTATGGCTAGTACAAATGGCTGCACAATGGTTATTTATTAAGGTGGGTCATATTAAAAAGTGTGTGTGTGTGTAAAAAATCTAAAAGTTCATAAATAAGGAAAATTAAATAAAATAATATTAAACTAAATTAAATTAAATGAAATGAAATAAAATTAAATGAAGTGAAATGAAATGAATTGAATTGAATTGAATTGAAATGAAATGAAATGAAATGGAATGAAATGAAGTGAAATGAAATTAAATAAGCCCTCTGGCAAAGGGCGAAATCGCGATCCTTGCAGCCCGCACACACCACCACAACACAATTGCTCTTCAAAGTTTTTTGTTGTTTTGTTTCGAAATAGAAGTAAGAAATAACAGGTAAAAGCGTGCTTATTCGGCCTGGCCGAATCTTGGAATCTCTCACCATGGATTCTCCTAAGATTGATACAAAATAAATTTTGTTGAAGGACATAATTTTATTCTACGTACCAAACTTATATTAAACTAGCAAAAATTAAAGCTTCTAGGAACCGAACTAGGATGATCGAGAGACCGGTTTACATGGGAGCTATATCAAGTATAAGACTGATTTGGACCGTACTTGATACACTTGTTGCAAATCCCAACAAAACACTACTTGCTCAATTTCAGCCAAAACGGACAAGAATTGCGGCTTGTAAGGGCTCAAGAAATCAAATAGGGAGATCGGTTTATATGAGAGCTATATCAGGTTATAGACCGATTGAAACCGTACTTGTCACAGTTTCTGAATCAATCACAACGGAACACCACATGCAAAATTTCAGACCAATAGGACAAAAATTGCAGCTTATAAGATTAGTATACCCCCATCCTATGGTGGTGGGTATAAAAATTTAATTAGTGTGGCTCTGAACCAAACCCGTAGCTCTGCATATCTTGATCGCCACCTATTAATTCTTGCCATTATGGTGCTCAAACAAAATCGTGCTCTAGCACAATGCTGATATTATTTCGAGGTCCATCCCCTTAACTCCCTTCAAACCGCCAATGTTTGCCCACTATGGCAACAAACAATAGGTATTTGATAGTAGAAAACGAATTTGTTATCCAATTTTGAGGCCAAGTCTTTGTAGGTCGTCTCACACCATAAACTACCCCCTAAACTAATGGCAGTAGGGGCTCAAATAAAAGCAATTTGAGAGTAGAGCACGATGCTGATATTTTTCATGGCAAAGTGAACTAGACTTATTTGTGGATTATGGCAAAAAGGGGCTCAAATCTCTATAAGTTTTATGACCAAGTGTGTTTGTTAGTCTGTTATTTATAGACTCAAAAACGTCTGAACCGATTTTGTTGAAATTTTCACGGATGGTGTAAAATGAACACATGGTGAAAATAGGGTACTAAATTTTTTGATATCATCCCCCTTATCCTAGTTTTCAGAAACGCCAGATCTCGGAGATGGGTGGTACGATTTAAGCGAAATTATGTGTCCGCTCTTATAGTTAACCAAAAAACAAAAATTTGGTATCCAAATTTCAGATGGGCTACCAAGGGGGGCCGCCCCACCCCCGAAACCCACCAAATATATGAATATATAAACCAATCACGACAACATGAGACTTAAATGATATGCATTTTAAATAAGAAAATGTAATCGACATCCAATTGTGGGACCAGGTATTTGAGGGACTACCCAAAACACCCCCAAATAAGACATATTTACCGACGATGGCAATATGGGACTCAAATGAAAAGAATTTGGGAGCAGAGCACAAAATTGATACCCACTTACGGGACCAAATTTCTGGGGGTATGGGAGAATAGCGGGACAAAGTGTCCGGACCACTGAAATATGGGGCTCAAAGAAAAGGTTTTGTAGAGTAGAACACGAATCTGGAATATACTTTCAGGGCCAAGTCACTGAGTGGCCATCCCATTCCCCAAAACCCCCCAAATCGGACATATTGGGCCAAAAACGAAAGATATTTGCGAGGAGTTAGGACGTATTTGCTGACCATGGCAATTTGGAGCTCAATGAGAGTGGAACACGATGTCAATAGGTTTTACGGGTCCACGCCTAAACCGGACATATATGCCGACACTGGCAATAAGGGGCTCAAATGAAAGGTATTTGAGATTAGATAACAAATTTTATATCCACTTTTGGGGCCAAGTGTTTAGGGGACGTCTCATTGCATAAATTCCCTGTAAACCAATGGCAATATGGGGTTCAAAAAAATGGTGACATTTTTTAGGGCTAAGTGTCTGGGTGACCGCCCCACCCACTGAACACCTCCAAATTGGACAGATTCGCCAATTATGGCAATAAGAAGTTCAAATGAAAGGTACTTGGGAGTACAGAATGAATTTTATATCCACATTCGAGGCCAAATGTTTGGGGGGCAGTGGCATTTCCAGAATCCCTATGGAAATATCGGGCTCAAATAGACGATTTCATAGACCAATAAAGATTATGTGGGATTCAAATATAGGAATTTATGTTGTTATACTGTTAGTCAAGCGACGCACAGTGGAAGAAAATCGAAAAATCGTTCTTACACGGCATATTTTTTACTAGTTTTTGTCGATTTCCTCCCACTGTGCAATGTACATATACCACTTTCGCAGCATGGTATTTAACTAAACGCTCTCAAATTGTTGAAAATAAATATTCCAAGGATGATTTTGTTCCAATTTTTGTAAAAGAAGGCCTTGCGGAGCGGGCGCGGTTCAGCTAGTAGCTCCTATATAAACCGATGTCCCGATAATATTTCTCAAGCCTCTAGAGGGTGCAATTCTTATTCAATATAGCTGAAATTTTACACAACGGCTTCTCGCATGCCCTTCAACAATCGTGGCAAATATGGTGTGAATCGGTTTATAGCATGATAAAGCCCCATATAAACCGATCTCCCGATTTTACTTCTTGAGCCCCTAAAGGGCGCATTTCTTATGCGAATTGGCTGAAATTTTACACATTGACTTGTACTATGGTCTCCATTATTCAATGCAATTATGAACCTAATCGGACCATAACTTGATATAGCACCAATAGCATAGCAAAATTTTACACATTGACTTATACTATGGCCTCCATTATTCAATGCAATTATGAACCTAATCGGACCATAACTTGATATAGCACCAATAGCATAGCAATTCTTCTTCATTATCCTTTGTTTGCCTTAAATGAGATACCGGAAAAGGAACTCGACAAATCGGATCAATATTGGAGGGTATACAAGATTCGGCCCGACACGCTTTTACTTGTTTTAAGAAATTTTATTCGAATTTTTGAATTGATTCTGGCCACTGTTAAGGTCATTATTTCTTACCCACTCTAGTATACATCTGCTTCAACCCTATGCCATTCAATTTGCTTCATAAACAGTTTAAAGTTACAGGTGAAATATAGTCTCTGAAGTAATTCACTTTAATATGGTTCAAGTAAAGCCCCTCAATGATGTGTTACAAAAAGTTGCTATTGAAGAATTAGGTGAAGTACCATCAAGGATACCGGAGGATTTGGAATACCTCAAGACATGGATAAGTCAACAACCACATTTAAGAGCTCGTACCGATGATCAATTTCTTATACAATTCCTAAGAGGCTGTAAATATAGCCGGGAAAAGGCCAAGCAAAAGTTAGACTACTATCATTACATGAGAACAACCAAGAAGGACCTATTTCAGCTAACCGATGTGGATAACAAAAAATTTAGAGATTTTCATAATACCGGGTAAGTTGAATAAAGTAAAAAAAAAACAAAAAGGCTTAATACTTATGGATTTAAAAAAAAAAAAATCATTTTAGAGCCATTTTACCATTACCAACTCCTCTGAATGATACTGGATGTCGTATTCTGATGATTCGTGCTTCATTTAATGCCCAAGATTTTCTTTTTTCGGATGGTCTACGCCAAATTGCTGCTCTGCACGAAATTGCCTTGATTGACGACCCATATGCTTGCATTCAAGGTCTGGTCTATGTCTTTGACTTTTCCAATTTGACCAAAGACTTTTTGGCCCATCTTTCACCAGTCTTGTTGATGAATCTTTTTATGATGAAAGAGAGAGCTGTACCCTTACGTCTAAAGGGTGTTTTCATCATCAATATGCCAAACTTTGTGGAACAATTCTTTAAACTGCTGCTGACATATATGCCAGAAAAGCTACAGAAAAGAGTGAGTAATAACTAGATTCCGGATTTAAATGCAAAATCTAAATTTTCAGATCGATTATTTGGAAAATGCGGTGATATTTTTCTATATAACATTTGTGGATATGGCAAAATTCCGACTTTGCATAAAAATCCGAATCCTAGTAATAAAGTAATTTAGAATATGTTGAAATGCCATTGGGACTTCAAGGCCAAACCAAGCAAAAAAAATTCAATTAAAGGTTTCGAAATACAGAATTTCTGTGAAATTTTCTACACAAGCTGTGAGAACGAGAATATCTGCTGTGTGCATTTCCTTCAGGGGGGAAGGGTTCAATTTTACCTACTTCCTAATAGTATTTTACATAAATGATTGCCATTTCATCAACACTTACATTTTCCCATTCATTTATTCTTCTCAACAGATATTCGTTTGCGGTAAGAATTTTGATTCGTTTGGTGAGCACTTGCCCCTTAAATATCTACCAAAAGAATATGGTGGAGAAAATGGCTGCTTAGATGATCTGTGCAAGGAGTACAATAAAGTATGGGATGAGTTTCGTGAATTTTTCAAACAGAATGCCGAGTTTGGCACCGATGAACATTTTCGCATGGGTGAACCACTGCGATGTGATGATGCTGAATTTGGACCTGGAGGATCGTTTAGGAAAGTAGAAGTGGACTAAAAAAATGGTGATTGGCAATAAATTAGAATAAAAATTAGTAATGATTGATATTTAGGAAAATAAATGAATGGTTAAGAATGATGACAAACGTTGCCCATTTGTATACCCACCATCGTAGGATAGGGCGTATATTTATTTAGACATTCCGTTTGCAGCACACCGAAATATCAATTTCCAACTCTACAAAGTATAAATATTTCGGATCGTTGTAAAATTCTAAGACGATTCAACGATTTCCGTGTGTCTATCTGTGTGTCTGCTGTAATCACTCTACAACCTTCAAAAAATGAGATATTGAACACAGAGACGTCTTTTTGATGCACGCTGGATAAGTTCTAGAACGGGCCAAATCGGACCATATTTGGATATACCTGCTATATAGACAGATTTTCCGCTAAAGGTTCTAATGCTCATTAATTCTTTATTTATTACCCGATTTTGCCGAAATTTAAAACAGTGGGTTATTTTAAGCCTCCCGATATCTGACCTAACTAAGGTTCAGATCGGACTATATTTAGATGCAGCAGCCATATAGACCGATCTGCCGAAAAAGGGTCTAATGCCCATAAATTATTTATTTATTACCCGATTTTGCTGAAATTTAAAACTGTGGATTATTTAAAGCCTCCCGACATCTGACCTAACTATGGTTCAGATCGGACTATATTTAGATACAGCTGCCATATAGTCCGATCTCCCGATAAAGGGTCTAATATCCATAAATGCTTTATTTTTTATTCGATTTCGCTGAAACTTGAAATAGTAGTTTTAGGTCTACTTTTTGTAATATCTGACCAAAATATGTTTCAGATCGAACTATATTTAGATATAGCTGCCATATAGACCGATCTCCTGATAAAGGGTCTAAAGCCCATAAAAGCTTTATTACCCGATTTCGCTGAAATTTTAAACACTGAGTAGTTTTAGGCCTCCCAACACCTGACATAAATATGGCTTAGATCGGACTATATTTGGATACAGCTATCGATAAAGGGCCTGAAGCCCATAAAAGCTTTATTTTTTATCCAATTTCGCTGAAATTTGAAAAAGTGAGTGGTTTTAAGCCTCCCGACATTTGCCCCAAGTATGGGTCAAATCAGACTATATAGATATAGCTGTCATATAGTCCGATCTTCCAATTTAGGGTCCTAATCCCATAAAAAGCTGATTTATTATCTGAAAATTTTACTTGTGTATGAGTTCTCGGGAACTGATTAAAATATGATCGAGACCAGCCCCTATTATGATATAACTACGTATATGGTAGTGGAGTTATAATAAAACAGGATGATTATAATAAGCTTGTTTAATTTGTTCCAGATCGGTCCAGATTTGGTTATAGGTGCCATATAGAAAGAACTCTCGAGCGCATTTATTATCGGATCTCGTTGAAATTTGACGTAGTGACTTATGTAAGGCTTTTTGACATCCCTGTCTTTTAAGGTTCAGATCGGTTTATACTTGGATATAGCTGCCAAACAGACCAAAATTTTTTCAACAAAATTGAACAGTGACTTATATTTATTAGACCACTCAATGTCCGTGCCGAATTTGGGTTCATAAGTTATCCAATATTCACCAGATTGTTATGAAAGGGGGTTTACATATATACCCGAGGTGGTGGGTCTTGTTGATCTACTTTGTCATAGATCTTTGCCTATGTGCTTTCATTTGTTTTTTGTTGGCAGTTATCGTAGGGATAACTACCAAACCAATGCACTATGGGCTCTAATCGTAAAACAGCGGCAAAAGTCAATTTTTCAAAATGAAATGTTTTAAATGTTCTTATTGTATTTGCTTTAGAACACCCTGGAGAGTAAGAATCACAAGTAATTATAAAATTTGGCAACCCTGGTTGTTAGGAAACAGCTGATAATGTTTACAATATTTAAACAAACGGTAAGCAGCAAACTGGGCTGAAATTTCAAGTATTTCGTTTGTTATATATATTTTTAAGGAGTTTGAATTTCAATAATTTTTTAATTGGATTTAAATGGTAGAGGTGAGTACTTAAAAAATGCGGTATACCTTTTCAATATATTTTTGTTTTAATAGTTCTGTTTGGGGTTTATGTTGATGGTGATGTTTCTTCGTGAAAATTTTAACATTTCTTCCATTTTATTTGGAGTAGAACTAGAAATGTTAAGATTAATTAATAATTCCCACTTTGTTGTTCGTGTGATTGCCTAGTTTTACATGGTGTCAAATTTGCCTGCACATATTTGCACATTTTTAAATTACTTATTGTTATTTAATGGCCAAAAAAGGCCATATTGAAGGAAAGATATATATGGGATCTATATCTAAATTTGAACCGATTTTAATAAAATATGACACATGTATTAAGACATCAAAAAGATCTCCTCGTACCAAATTTTGTAATGATCGGACTAAAACTGTGGCTTCCACAGCCAAAAAGAGCAAATCGGACAAAAGATATATATGGAAGCTATATTTAAATCTGATCAGATTTGAATGAAATTTTGCACAGGTGTTTTGTTATCAAATAGAATATTTCGTGCAAAATTTAAAACGGAGCAAATTTATGGCTTCTAGATCGGTAAAGATCGGGTAAAATATATATATGGGAGCTTTATCTAAATCTGAACCGATTTTTTCCAAAATCATTTGTAATCCATTTTTTTAATTAGACACACTTATTTACATGTATATAATTTTTGCAGCTAATTTTGAATTTGAGCCCATAGTGCAATGGTTGCCTCACACCATTTGGTTTTAAATCAAAATGTTTTCCATTTTTTTTTTATTCTAAGAACAAATTTCGCATTTGGGTGAATTTTACTCAAGCTCCTAGGCTCCAAGCAACTTTAGACATACACCTAAACCAGTAATCCGCTTGTCCAGTTTCAGAACCAACTTTCTGGTGGGTCGCCCCAACGACATAACGCCCCCAAAATTGGATTTAGTTACTGACCATTATAATATTGGACTCAAATAGAAAGTATTTTTGAGAACATCACATATATACATATCATCACCCAATTAAACATATTTACCAACCATAGCAATATGGGGCTCAGAACAAAGTTATTACATAGTGAATGAAAGCGAAGCAGAGCTGGCCCAGTATATCTAGTCGTTTGTATAAAATTTCAACTTGATTGCACGAAGTATTTAAAGAATGATGAAGGAATATTCTTGCTCAGGTGACTTACCGGAATGATTTCTTGTAAAATATGCCTGAAAAAAAAACCAAAGTTTATCATCAATAATAACCAATCGTTAAAAATTAATAATAAGTCAAGCGATGTGTACTATATATTACCCTACACCTATTCTATAAGTACAATGTGGGAGCTATATTTTATTCTGAATCAATTTTGATGGACCTCGGCGGATGTTTTCAGATGGGTTATTTAACAATCCGTACCAATTTTCGAGAAAATATGTTCAAATTGTAATAAATACGGTTGACATATGACGACATTGTTGCAAATTGCCCAAAAAAAATCTGATGAGCATATATATGGGAGATTTATCTAAATCTAAACCGATTTCGACCAAACTTCTTAGATATTGTGGTAGTCGTCGAGGAAAGCGTTGGCAAGATTGGTAGCTATATCTACATCTAAATCTGAACCGATTTCTATGAAACTCAACTGTAATATCGAGAGAAAATCCTTCCTGCAAAATTTCTATAGAATCGGTAGACACATGTCCATATTATTGCAATATTGGTACAAATCTGAACCGATTTTTGCAATTTCAATGGGCTTCGTCTCTAGGCCGAAAAACATGGCCGTATCAAATTATAAGACGGTCGGATGAAAATTGCGAAGTGTACTTTGTACCTATTCTTTAACATGGACAGACATACGGACAAAGCTAAATTGCATCAGAAAGTGATTCTGAGTCGATCGGTTTACTTATCAATGGGTCTAGCTCTTTTCTTTCTGGGTGTTACAAACAAATGCACTAAGTTATAAAACCCTGTACCACAGTGGTGGTGTAACCCCCATATAGACCGATCTCCCGGCTTAAAAGTTGTAGTCTCATAAAAGCTGTATTCAGTATCCGATTTAGCTGATTGGCACAATAATTTGCTTTAAGATCCCCGAAGTCTGTGGCTAATTTGTTTTAAATCGGTCAATATCTTAATATACTCCCCATATAGACCGATCTCCAGACTTAGGATTTTAGGCTCATAAAAGCTGTATTTTTATCGGATTTGACTGAAATATGGGAGAATAATTTGCGATGAGATCCCCAAAATCAATGCCGAATATGCTTCAGACAAAAATTTCTAAAAATGTCCACAATGACTTACGATAAGTTTTTCGACATCCGTGCGGAATATGGTTGAAATATGTCCATATTTGAGTATAGCCCCATATAGATCGATTTATTAAACCCACATTTATTACCCGATTTCGGTGAAATTTGGCACAATTACTTGTGTTAAGATCCCTAAAATATGTGCTGAATATGATTTAGATCGATCTGTATATGAGGATAGCCCCTATAGAGATCTGTCTTCCGAATTAGGGTCTTAGGCCCATAAAAGCTATACTAATTACCCTATTTCGCTGAAATTTGGCATAATGAATTGCGTTAAGATCCTGGACATACGTACTGAATATAGTTAAAATCGGTCTACCTCTCAATATAGCTCCCTTTTATACCGATCCTGCGATTTAAGATCTCAGGGCAATAAAACCGCGTTCTTTGTCCGATTGGGATGAGTTGCGTTAAAATCCTCGATATCCGTGGCGAAAATGGTTTACATCGGTCTTTATCTTAATATAGCCCTCATATAGACCGATCTCTCCATTTAAGGTCTCAGGCTCATTAAACCCACATTTATTACCCGATATCGCTGATATTTGGAACAATGACTTGTGTTTAGTTCCCCAAAATCTATGCCGAATATGCCCTAGATCGGTCTGTATCTTAATATTGTCCCCATATCGACCGATCTCCCGATTTAAGGTCCTAGGTCCTTAAAAGCCACATTTATTGCTCAATTTGATCAGATTCCCACATCCTTGCCAAATATGGTTTTAATCGGTCTTTATCATAATATAGCCCCCCTATAGACCGATCTTCCGATTTAAGGTCTCAGGGCAATCAAACCGCATTTTTTTTGCCAGATGTCGCCCAAATATAACACACAGAGCTGTGTTCAGCCCTTGATGTCAGTGTTGAGTAAGGTTTAGATCGGACAATTTTCAGGTATAGCCCTCGTAACGACTGATCTCCCGTTTGAAGTTCGTTCACCCATAAATGTTATGTTCGTTGATCAAAACACGTATTCGAAGTGTCGAAAGAAGCATTCAAGTGTTTAGGCTTTCTTAAGCGGTGCAAGAAATATTTCACCTCTTCTGATCTTCTCAATATCTATACTGCTTACATCAGGCCGAGGATGAAATATAACTCTCATATATGGGCAGGAGCTCCAAAATCATCCTTGGAGCTACTTGACCGGGTTCAACGGAGAGCGATTGCGTTGATTGGGGATAGTAAAGTATCCAATTCTATTGCTTCTCTTGAACATCGTCGGAATGTGGGTAGCGTTGTATTGCTCTATCGTCATTTTCATGGCATGTGTTCCCGGGATATTCGTCTTCTTATCCCTGACGTTAGGATGTTCACCAGGAATACAAGACTTGCCAGGAACTCACAACCGTTTGTAATTGATTGGCCAGTCGACCGAACCATTACCGAGAAAATTCATTATTCGCCCGAACCATTCGTATGTTAAATCGACTTCCGGCTAAAGTCTTTCCCACCGACATTGACGTTCAGAAATTTAAGACGAATATCAATAAACACTACTCCCTCTTTCCCCCCTCCAACCCTTCACTTTCCTAATTGCAACGCAATGCACTGCATATATAGGGGACATCCCCTGCGTGTTGATTACGTGAAAAAATAGCGTATTTATCCCGGATTTTGGTGAAATTGTTTAATAGCCTTGAACCCATATAAGACTGTTTTATTACCAGATTTTGTTGAAAATTTGAACAGTGAATTGTGGCGAGTTTGGTTCAGTTCAGTGAATATTTCACCGGATTCAAACGAAATATTATTGCATATACTCGAGGTGCTTCGCTTATTTTTAACAAAAAATACACAGTGTATATACTCACCATCATGGGATCGATTAAGCCATGCCCTTCCGCCAGTCTGTCCATCTGTCGAAACCACGATAGCCCTCGAACGAATGAAGATATCCACTTGAATTTTTTCACAGATACTTGTAATTGATATAGGTCATTGGAGATTGCAAATGTATCATATCGGTTCAGATTTGGATATAGCTCCAATATAAACCGATCTTCTTATTTGACTTCCTGAGGCCCTGGAAGCCGCAATTTTTAACGGATTTAACTGAAATTTTGCACGGAGTGTTTCTTTACGATTTCCAACAACCGTGTCACGTACTGTCCGAATTGGTCTATAACCTGATATAGCTCTCATATAAACCGATTTCCCAATTTGACACCTTGAGCCCCTAGAAGCCGAAAGTGTCATCCGATTGGCATGAAATTTCGCACGAAGTGTTTTGTTATGACTACCAACAACCCTGCCCAGTACGGTGGTGGTTACTTAAAATTCAGCTCAGTGTTTACTAGTTTTTTCTTAGATCAATATTTTGAGGTGTTGCAACTTATTATGATGCTGGTAAATCCCCATGCTATAGTGGAGAAAATAAATATCGATATTCGCCAAAAATGTCAACTATTGGGTTGCCCAAAAAGTAATTGCGGATTTTTCATATAGTCGGCGTTGACAAATTTTTTCACAGCTTGTGACTCTGTAATTGCATTCTTTCTTCTGTCAGTTATCAGCTGTTACTTTTAGCTTGCTTTAGAAAAAAAATGTAAAAAAGTATATTTGATTAAAGTTCATTCTAAGTTTTATTAAAAATACATTTACTTTCTTTTAAAAAATCCGCAATTACTTTTTGGGCAACCTAATATTAATTTGTTAGTTGTTATAGGCCATACAATGGTATCACTTCCGTCGCCATAAAAATTCATTGATTCACTGATTATGCCAAAACAAAAAAAGATTTTTATAACTTAAGTTAAATATGTTCAAAACATATTCACATAGGCTTAGCTGGAGCTGTAGAACATAAATTTTTATGTCAGCCAATTTCTAGGGAACTTTGTTTATTTGTTTAAAACAAGTTTTTGGGGGTGAACAAACTTTCAGACTTTTGCAAAGTTTTGCAAATCGAAGACTTGGAAGCGCCAACATTAGTAATGAGTGCAAAAACCAAATATGTTGCCAAACCCTTATGCTTAGGTGGTTTTATACCGCTTTGAAGAATCGCTATAATCACAAATGTGATAAAATATGTAGCGAATTTTAGTTAGTAACCCAAGAAAAGATAACTAGTTAGGGATATGTTAAATTCTAACAAAATTAGAGCTGTTGCAACTTGCCTTGTGTAGGGTTACTTCTATTGATATGCCATTCTTTTCCTCATCTTATATTAGGCATTAGAAAATCATGGCATTAGTTGTAAATATTTCGCGAAACTTTAAAGATGTCTTGTCTAGTGCCTCTTCCAGCGGAATTGCAAAAAATTGCCAATATAGAATTGGGAGAAGTACCTTCTAGAATCCCCGCAGATTTGCTAGCCCTCAAGGAATGGATAAAAAAGCAACCCCATCTCAGGTCACGCACAGATGACCAATTTCTCATACAATTTCTGAGAGGCTGCAAATACAGTGTGGAAAAGGCTAAGGAAAAGATTGATAATTATTATCGCCTTAAAACAAAACATCCCGATCTATTTTTTATCGCCAACATTGATGATGACACTTTTCGCAGATTTCACAACACAAAGTAAGACAAGGAGACATGCTCGATATTTTCTTCATTTTGTTATGTCAAGATTATTTCCACCACAGTTCACATGCTGTCCTGCCCATTCCGCTTCGAGAAAGTGGTCCACGTATACTTTTCAATCGATACTCCTATAGTCCCTATGAATTTTCCATCGTCGATAGTTTACGTAATGGCAGTGCGGTCAATGAAATTTTACACATGAGTGATCCATATGCCTGCATCAGTGGCGTCATGTATGTCTTCGATTTTGCCGACGCCAAAACACCACATCTGACGGCCCTTACACCAAGCATTATCATACAGATGATTAAATTCTTTGAAAACACTTCACCGATGCGTCTAAAGGGTCTATGCATTTTCAATCTATCATCGTACGCACATACAATTACTAATATGTTGCTGCAATATGCTCCGATGAAACTTAAATCAAGGGTAAGTCAAACAAAAGCTTAGCAGTAAATATTAACCAACCCAGTGGGAACACTAGTAAGGCCTTCTTAAATCAGGCCTGATAACAGCGTTTCAAAGACTTCTAATGAAAGGACCGTATACCTTCTAAAGTAAAGACTACCCTACAAATTCTAAAAGATTGCAAAGAGATGCCTATACCGTCTTTAGATATTTCTTCTAAATCACCCCATAAAATATGTGGGACACATTTGAGTGTCTATTGAACTTCTGATGTTTTAAAGCAGTAAATCTGTCCTTCTTAAGACCATGTATTTACCGTGAATGGCAAGTACTAATCTGGCAATGTCACTCAATGTTAAAAAGTTATAAACATAGAATTCGGAAACCAGGCCTCGCGGATGCAAAATAAAGAATGATATGAAGCTTCAAAGTCGCCGTCTTTTCCCACCAAGGTGGTTGACTACTTAAGAGTGGTTGACTACATACGAGTGTGTTCCAAAACAAAAACTTTTTTGGAAACGTATAACCCATTCTTTTCCTTTAATTCTTCAATTATTTCTACTACTTCTCCAGATCTTAATCTTACTCACGTTTTATTTGATCAACATTCAAAGGACTTCTTCACTGGAGCTTCTTCATGTATTCTGAGGATTACCACGCACATGCGAGTAATCTTCAATCTTTTTATACCCAGCACCATTGGATGGGAGTATACTCCAGAGGTGTGCACGTGAGTTGCATTGTCACATGTGAGTCACATGATTCGTGACGTGAGAAAAATGTATGTCTCATGAGCGTGCGTGAACGTGAGTCGACCTTAAAAAAATTGCGTGTGGACCTGATGCCATGATCGTACAATCGTCCGCATATGATACGATCACTATACCGCCTGGAGGGGGTGGAATGGAGAATCGGCAGTGGTTAAACAGTGCCGGAGATATCAACCTGCCTTGGGAAACTCCATGTTTCACTCTGTGGTGTTTCGATTTCTTATCCCTAAATTCCACAAATAACTGGCGACCGCACAAATAATTAGCGACCCAATGTTTCAGGCTTAGCTTGGGGGACGGATTGTCGATGTCCTCAAATAGTATGGCATGGCTGACCGAGTCGAATGCCTTCGATAGGTGCAGTGTCACGAGCACCGTCCTATCACAGGCCAGGGCTAATTCAAGCCACGGCAAATATGTGCGGTGATAGCATGCAAAGCAGTTATAGTGCTATACAGTCTTGGAAATCCATGCTGATGCTCGGCGAATGGAAATTCTCCAACAAAAGTGCGGCAGGAGTAGTCCGTCAATTGTCTTGGCTAATGGTGAGAAACGGGAGATCAGTCTGTATGATTCTCCCTTACTCGAGTCCTTTCCAGACTTCAATAGTGGGATCTCTCTGCCCATATTCCAGACATCGGGTACTATAAAAGTGTTGAAAGACATGTTGAGGACAGTTGCAAGGTATATCCATATTCTCAGCATCAGTGTAGAGAATGCGTCGGGGACCAACATCTTGGATGATTTGCCGCCACGGATGACATTCGTAACTTCGTCCACGGGATGATTGTGATGGGAGGCTCTCCTCCTAGCCCTATCACTCTGGGATGCACAATAAATTGACGGTCGAACAGCCTGGCGCACCTTCTCGGATCAGCCACATTTACGTCGCCAAATGTAACTGAGGTCCTGTCATCCCGTCTACAGGGGTTCGAGAGTGACTTAACAGAAGACCACAGCCAAGTTACATTGCTCCTAGTGTTCCAGCTACTAGTTCCGCTTATATTCGTTGACTACCCTGTTAATTTTCAGATTCAGCTCGAAGCGACGATTGCTGTACTCTCTGAAGCCGATTCAATGGACCTATTTTTGATTAATAAAAGTCCGCCGCTCAGAGGTTATGAGTCGGGTGGTCAGTCTGTGGTGAGAATTATGGGGAGATGGTCTGATCTTAAAGAAATTACGGCTTGTCGTGTTACGTCACTCAGGAGATCAGGGGATGCAATGGAAATGTATGGATGCACCTCCTCGTAATCCTAGTGGGGCATCCTCATTCACAGTGCAAAACGTGGGCCTTCAATCTGGTTTGTCAAAGATATTCCCCGCTGGTCGTTACCTAGGGGAGAATGACTTGAAACGAGATGTGCATTAGCCCACTTATGTCGGGTTTGTAAGCTTTGCCATTAACTTGGTCCCAACTTCCAACAGGCGGTATGTACACGTTGTATAGCTCTATCTCGACAGTACCGGATCTGACTGCTATCCCTATGTTGGGGTCATTAGCGCCAGACGCAGATGAGATCGGTCTATACTGCACGGAATGGTGTATCACGAAGGCCAATCCTCACCTCCATTCCTTAAACGATGTTTACGTAGTATTCGTTGTATCCATGACAGTTGTGCAGGCTGCAGGTGTTGGTCAGTTTTGTCTCATGGATCGCTGCAACCAATATGTTCTTCCAATTCATTAAATCCAACATCTCGTTGATCTTGCTTCTCAGACCATTCCAATTCAACTGGAAGAAATATACACTGGCCTGGCAATATTGGGGCTGGGATGATGCTCTTGCATATATTGGCGCACGGGATAGGTCGGGCGTCACTTAGTGCGGAGTCGAGGACGCAAGAGGCTAAGATGGCGACACTTGTGACCCACTGCTGTCTATGTTCGCACAGCACCTTGCAACATAATCAGTGCGACTATACTCCACTCCCATGACGAAAGAAGGCTGTCATGGGATTGTATGATCCTGTTAAGCGGTACAATAATTAAATTTATATTTTGCATTTTTCTCATTAAAATGGATTATTGAACAACTAGTGATAAAACCAATGAATTATATTGGAAAGTTTGCTAAACTCTATTCAAGGTCATTTAAATCTCCTCTGCTCAGATCTAAAAAGTTGACTAAGAATAAAATATTGACTATTTGCAAAATAGTATAAATAAATAAATTAGAATAAATAATTTTAATGGCGAATAAAGTTGATAATATGAATTTACCAGCTGACCCGGCGGGATTCGCTACATACTAACGTAGATTTGGTTTTGTGGAAAGAAGACATTTTTCAAATATCAAAAATAACGTTAAATACGCTTTAACTACCACCTCGATTTACGACGTCTTGGTTAATGTCGTTTCGATTTACGTCACACAGTGGGATGGAAAAAAAATTGTGGAAATAAGTCTGACCTTTGTGAATGAATAGTGATATCTATACGAAAATTTTCATATGGTTATAGCTATTGTGCAAAATCAGGACTTTAGAAGGCCCGGGGACCAATTGGTGGGCCTTCAAAGTTAGTCACCTCGACCCTTCAAAATTTTGTTGGAGTACCTAAAAGCGAATTTATGGTTAGGTTGGAAAGAGGGTGCGAATAAAAGAAATTTCAGCCATATCGGACAAAAATTGTGGCTTTTAAGGGCGCGGGAGATCGGTTTATATGGAAGCTATATCAGGTCATATCCTCATAAGGACCGTACTTGGCACTACCAAAACGCTTATAGTTAAAGGTTACTGCCTTTTTGAAAATCATGCCAAACATCTAAAATTCCATAGAGAACGACAGCTGAAAACAATTGTGTGATTACTATGTTCATGCCCTGCGCTAATGAAAACTTAGAACCCTGGTCATCCGTTCCTTCAAAGTCCTGTCGAGACAAAAGTGTCATTCTATGTCAACCCATTGGCTCTAGCACAAACTACCAAACGCTTATAGGATAACATTGTTATTGCTATCCTTTGGCATCTGTGACTGGTACAGATACCAGTCACAACTTCAGTCAGCAGTTGTTACTGAAGTGTTAAAATACAAATAATCGAAAGGATAAGACCATTGCAAGTATGAACGAAATTTTAGGGATAAATAACTAAATGTTGCGATGAGAATTGCTCGAATGCTTCTTCATCACATACGTGGTCAATTTTCGTCAGGCAAAACTTGAATGTTCCCAATCTAGCAACAATTTCAAATTAATGCCAGTTGTTATATTTTTTTCGATATGCGTAATCAACTTAAATTAGATATTTTATTTTCAACCCTAATATAAATCTAACGAATATGCATTTTAGTGAAGTCTTTACGAAAACCTGCTCTTTCAAATTCCTTATGAATAAATGAGGCAAATTATAGAAAATAGAAATTGTGGCGAATCATGCACACCCTCCATCATAGATTGCAGTCATTGGGCTCAACTTAAGACTTGCAAAGCAAAAATCACTTTCAATAACACCACTTGAAAATGTTAAATATGCGACTTTTCTCTTCAACATGCATTTAAGGCAAACCATGGATCCGGAGCGGGTACCTTTTTTACGCTCCGCTCCCACTCCAGCAAAAATTATTCCGTTACGACAATTTTTTCCGCTCCGCTCCTTTAGATTTAGGTTAGGTTGAAAAGAGGATGCAGATATTCATCCGCCCCATGCCACTATAGACATACACCTAGGCCCGTAATCGGGTTATTGTGTGCTTTTAATAAAAAAAGTAACCTCGAAAAGCAAATCTAAGTTAGAAATTCCGTGCTACTTACAAAATTCTTAATTGTTTTCCATGTCACTCCCCTACGTTGGTTCATGTCTGGTATTGTGTGCCCACCTAAGTGTCGGTGTCTGTTAGACGCGAAAACCAGGCAATGACAAAGGAAATGAAAAGGAAAACCAATGTCTCATCATCCTCCCCGCATGCCTTACATATGCTATCACTTACCGCACCGATTTTGCATAAGTCCTATGTGTCCCGCCATGATACCAATAGCTACTCTGACCTCCTTCTTACTTCCTTTCAGTAATAGCCTCGTTTTTTCACGATCTGGATCCCCCCATAGGATTTTCGCTGACCTACCGACCGTTTCGCTGTTCCACAATGTTGCATGCACATTCGTCGCCCCTAACTCGGACTGCGTCGACCCGAAAGACTTCAGGTTTACTATGTTTATTGATGGCAGTCCTCTGGCATTCACTGCCAAATCATCCGCCTTTTCATTTCCCCTTACTCCGTTATGGCCCGGCACCCAAACGATGCGGATTTTGCCATCCTCAGAGAAGGCGTTAATCTCCTTCTTACACCACAAGACTGTTCGGTACTTTACCGTCCTGATTGTTATTACCCCTATGGCAATTTTACTGTTAGTACCACACCACCTCACGCACTCCGTGATCGCCCGGATCTCCGCCTACAGGACCGTATAATGGTCAGACAGTCAAAAACACAACTCAGTCCCTTTGTTCTCAATGTAGACTCCCAGGCCCACTCTGTCTCCTAGCTTTGATCCATTCGTGTAGCGTGATCTTCCAGACGGCAGTCTCATGGCCGCAGTGACTGCCTCAAGTATTATCACATCGCCTGTATAGCAGACGGGTACAAATCCCTCCTCAGACAGCATTCGTAAAAGGTTATTTATGGTGGTCACCCAAAGCAGTGGCGATAAAATGCCCCCCTGTGGCTTGCCCTGTGTCTAGAAAATATCCTTGGTCTGCTCGCCTTTGTCTTACGTCGTGGCATTGGCACAAATAAGGCTAATGTTGAAGAATTTGGTTTTTATGCGGCTTGTGGCTAGCCTCTCATCCACGGGAGTAAAGCTTGAGAAAAGGTGTTTCAGTCTCCGACTTACAACAAATCCACATCCAAATTTATGCCCCGTGTTATGGCAGCTATAGTATAGTTCGTCACCGTTTGGGGTTGTTGTGACACCATTCCCAGTCCATCACACTTCCTGCAAGACGGTAATATCTGCCTTGTACTTCTCCAATACATTTGGCAATGCGTATACTGCACCTTCTCTAAAGAGAGTGCGGATATTCCAGGTGCATATCCACAAATCATGGTCCTTTTTCGTTTGCGTGGGTCGCCAACGTTGGGTACGGGGTCCGTTTTTACTATTCCTTTGTTTCACGTAGTGATTCCCATAGTTTTCCGGGGGCGGGTAACAGGCGCAGTGCGTCAACAGCATGGGTTTTGTATCCCTCGTTGCCGCGAGCCGTTTGATCTAAGATCCGAGGCCGGCCTCCAGCCGCCCCTTACCTGGGAACCGACGCTGATGTTGGCCATTAGTTATTTAAAAGCGCCAAAAACTCATTGGCACTCAGGAGGCCACCGTAGCGCAGTGGTTAGCAAATCCGCCTATGACGCTGAACGCCTGGGTTCGAATCCTGGCTAGACCATCAGAAAAAATTTTCAGCGGTGGTCTTCCCCTCCTAATGCTAGCTTCATTTTTGCGGTACTATGCCATGTAAAACTTTTCTCCAAAAGAGGTGTCGCACTGTGGCATGCCGTTCAGACCCCTTTTCAATGAGCTTAAACTTGAATCGGACTGCACTCATTGACTACTCACTGAGACTCTCCTCTCAAAAATCGCTGACTGCCCGCGGCCGCATTTGCAGCTACTCTGCATAAAAACAGAGCTTTTCACAATCCGTAACCTGTGGACGCGCTCGGTAGCTTTCAGCTAGGCTTTCCGTGATAACGATGGACACCACACAAGTCAGAGCTCAAAGTTCCAGCTTGTGTGGTGCTCATAGCTATCCCCTGTCGGTTTATAGAGACTAGACGGACAAAATTATTGAAATTTTCTGGATTGTCAACAAATTCTTTAGTTGAGGTAGTTGTTTTAATAGGCGCACTACCATGGATCGCACCAAACTCCCATGGCATTCATAACATGCATGATATAAACCCCCGGTCGGTAAAAAAAGTCATTTCCATTATATTTCGTATTAAAAAAATTGTTTTAAATTGTTTTTTACATTTTTTGAATTTAATTAATTGTGACACTTATTACGTTGCAGTAATAATTATTGAGTTATTTCATCATAAGAAAGATGATGGCGGTAGGTTAGAGAGCAAGCAAGACTAGCAAACATGTGATCATGAGTTCAATCCTCTGCGACGTCAAATGTATTAAAATTTGTTTTTAAGGGTAATAGTAGAGAGATTGACAGAGAAAAGTCTGAGAGCAGCAGTAAAACGAACGAGACAAGCAGCGCGAGTCGAACAAAGAAAATTAAAAACACCACCACACCGAAGCTGTGCGTGTAAAGCACATGTGGTGGCTGGTTAAATGGTTTTTAGCCTTACTAATGGATATATTGTTGTTGTTGTAATATGTTGGCGAGTGCCTTTCCACAACAAATTTTTACTTCTCGTCCGCTGAGATTCAAAATAAATTGTTGCAATATAATTATCAAATTTCATCGCAGTTTTTCGACCAAAGTTGTTGTTTTTCAAAATTATTTTTATCTGTGTATATTAAACAATTTTTCTAAAATCTACCATTAAGGGTACATACGATTCGGTTTAGCCGCATTTGTTATTTTATATACTAGTTGCTAAATGATTAAAGTCGATCTAATGCAGCTAAACCAGTAGAAAGTATCAGTTGTGATTGAGAAGTATTATCTTTAGGATGTTACAAATTAAACCACTTAGTGCAGAATTGCAAAAAATTGCTATCGAGGAGTTGCATGAAGTGCCTGCCCGAATACCCGAAGATTTAAAAGCTCTCAAAGAATGGTTAATTACACAGCCCCATTTGAAAGCTCGCACCGATGATCAGTTCCTTTTACAATTTCTGCGAGGCACCAAATATAGCCTGGAGAAAGCAAAAAGCAAGCTTGACTACTTCTTTACATTCAAGACTTTACGTGGTGAATGGTATGGCATCACAGATGTTGATGACATCAATTTTCGCCAACAACAAGAGCAAAAGTAAGACAATATGATAATCTCAAATATGTTAAATGAGATAACCTATAAGGTGCCTTTACAACACTTTCAGCTTAGCTGTTGCCCTTCCCATGCCACTACATGGAGTTGGACCACGCATTATCTTCGGTAAATACGCAGATAAATACCCACCCACTGTAAGCTTTCCGTACATAACTGCCACCCATGAAGTTTTGTTAACAAGTGATGCATATGCGTGCATCTGCGGTACTGTTTATGTCATCGATTTTAGTAATACGAATCTTGCTAATATGGGACATTTTACGGTATCCTTTATCACGACGTCAATAAAGTTCTTTATTGAAGCCTTTCCGCTCCGCAATAAGAAATTGTATGCCATAAACATACCAAAGGGAATTCTTGCCTTTTTAAAAATGTTCGACAAATTCATACCGGAGAAATATTTAAAAAAAGTAAGTTTGTGCATATGTATTCATTTATACTATACTAGCTGGCCCGGTGTGCTTTGTCACACTTTTAACTGGCCTTTTAAAAATATGTATTTCTTTAAATATTATAACATATATGTATTCCGAATTTATATTATTTTATTATACCGTCCACCATAGGATGGGGTACACTTATTTCGTCATTGCGTTTGATCTGGGAACCATAAAAAGTATATATATTCTTGACATTCTTAGTCTTAGTCGGACGTCCGTCCGTCCGTCTGTCCGTGCGTCCGCTAACTCTCAAAGGTGTAAAACTAGGTGCTTGCAACTCTACATAAATAATTCTTATTAGTGCAGGTCATTGTTTTGGTATAGCTGCTGAATAATAATCGCGCCCTCTATATTTATATAGAGGGCGCGATTATTAACCGATTTGGCTGAAATTTTGCACGAAGTGTTTTATTTTGACTATCACTACGCTAAGTATGGTCTAAATCGGTTCATAACTTGATATAGGTCCCGTATAAACCGATCTCGGATTTTGACTTCTTGAACCGATAGAGGGCGCAATAATTATCCGATTATTATTGGCATGAAGTGTTTTGTTTTCTTTTCACCTTCCAGCATTTATGTCAAGTATGGTTGAAATCGGTTCATAACCTTGTATAGCTCCCATATAAACCGATCCCGGATCTTGACTTCTTAAGCTTATAGGGGGCGCATTCATTGTCCGATTTGGCTGAAATTTTGCACAAAGTGTTTAGTTATGATTTCCAACAACTCTGCAAAGTATGGCTCAAATCGGTTCATAACCTGATATAGCACACATATAAACCGATATTGGATATTGACTTCTTGAACCTCTAGAGTGCGCAATTATTATCCGGTTCGGCTGAAATTTTACATGAAGTATTTCGGTTCGACCATCAACAACTGCGCCATGTATGGCCCAAATCACTTTACAATCTGATATAGCTCCAATATAAACCAATCTCCAGAGTACACTTCTTTAGCCTCAAGATCGAGCAATTCTTATACGATTTGGCTGAAATTTTGCACAATGACTTGCACGTTGGTCTCTAACCGCCAAGCCAATTATGGCCCCAATCGGTTTATAATGCTCCAATAGTATTGCAATTCTTATCCATTATGAAGAAAGATCGGGCAAAGATCTTGACAAATGACAAATAATTCGGTCCGACCGAACTTAGCACGCTTTAATTGTTTTTTTTTTCGTCTTTGATGTTGTGTTGCTCAAATGCCTTATATGCTCCAAAATAAATGTAATCCTTCAAGGATCAACCTCATAGCAAATTTGGGTGTACCCTAAGGCTTTTATTTATTAACCCTTCAAGGATCAACCTCATAGCAAATTTGGGTGTACCCTAAGGCTTTTATTTATTAATGTGGTCGTTGGGGATTGCTAATGGGCCATATCGGTTCAGATTTGAATATAGCTACCATATAAACCGATCTCCCAATTTGACTTCATGAGCCGCTGAAATTTGGAGCGTAGTGTTCTGTTATGACTTCTAACAACTGTGCTAAGTTAAATTTAAATCGGTCAAGAACCTGATATAGCTCCCATATAAACCGATCTGCCGATTTTACTTCTTAGGTCGCCAAATCGCAATTTTTGTTCGATTTGGCTAAAGTTTTGCAGATAGTTTTCTTTTATGACTTCCAACAACTGTGCCAAGTACGGTCCGAATCGGTCAAGAATCTGATACAGCTCCCATATAAAGCGATCGCCCGATTTGACTTTTTGAGCCCTTGTAAGACGCAATTTTTATCAACTTTTTCGTGAATTTTATGTTATGACTCTCAACAACTATGCCAAGTACGGTCCAAATCTGTCTATAACCAGATAAAGCTCCCATATTTTAGAAGAATCCATGGTGGAGGGTTCTGAAGATACGGCCCGACCGAACTAAGCACGCTTTTACTTGTTTTTTTTTTTTTTGTTCGAAAAGAGGACATATTGTAGATGCTTTTTAAGTAAAATTTTCATAAGATATGGATGCTACAGAAGTGACGCGCAGATTTTTGTTGTATTAAAGATAAAGAAAGTGATGTATGAACTTTATAAAACTAACGCCTCAGCTCGAGTTCCTATGGGGAACACATAAGCTTATTGTAGCTATTAAAGGTGATAACAATATTAATTAAGATTGACCAACATTGGCTTGGATATTGGAAATTTAAATAAAGAAGTGAAGAATTAGTTATAGTTTCCATAAAATGATATTTCCCTATTTACACATAGACATGAAACGAATGATATGCTCACACCTTATACCAGCAATTGTTGTTAACGCTTGCGATTCTCAACGACCAAAACATAAAATGCTCCCTTACATTCGTTGAACTTATGTAAGTGTTTTTGCCGATGAGCATAAAATGATTTCCAATTATATTTTGTTTAGATTTCTAAACATGGGATATTAGTTGATGTGTGTCATGGAAATGTTTTAGCCTTGAGAACGAATAGATAAGATACTTTCCATTTTTTGTTTATTTTAAAGGATAGTTTTAAGGGCCGGCATAAATGTGATAAGAGTTTATATTTTTACCTAGCCAACGCATCGCACAGGGATAAGTGGAAGATAGTTTTTAATGTGCGTAGATAAGGAAATAGTTAGGGATTATCAGAAAACACAGCGGTCTGAATGGCAAGCATATGGCTTGCAGCTGGACAAATTTATTTAGTATCTGCATAGGATGTTTATCGTCTTTGTTTATGATCTTATTTTCCCAAAGTGATTATTTTTAGATTTGCCTGCCTTTCTTAGGATATTTAGTTTGTAGTTAGTTTTAAGTTTATATATAAGGATGAGATTTTGAAGAAATAAATGAGTATCAAAAAAGTACTCCGGGATTAAACTCGTTTTATTCATTTGGTCCTTCGAACCTTCGGTACGGTTAAGTGTGTTTAAAGTAAAAGTTGGTGATTCTTGCAAAGTAGTAAAGAATAAACAAAGATTTAATACACGTATCGAATCAGTGTAAGTGATTTAAAATTGAAAGAAAAATGTTCACAAGGAGTCAATCGGATTCTCTGTTGGAGAAATTGAAAAACCTTGAACATTTGTTGGCAGTAAAAGCAGTTGACCTCGATGTGGAGGAAATGTTACTGCCAGTTGTCAAGAAAAATAGAAAGTGGCTGCAGGAAATCATTGTAGGCTACAACAAGTTAAACAAGGATATCGGAAAGTCGTCCAGTGGGCATGAAGAAGAGGTCCAGGAGCTGCAAAGACGAGTAGAAGAAGCAATTAGCAAAATGGATAAAATTGTGCAAGGGTTTGAGCAGCAAGAAAAAGGAGCCTCAGCCAAAGTGGCAGCTAATCAGGACGCAGAGATAACGCAAGGCAGTGCGGAGAAAAAATTAATGGTAACGCAAGGTGCAGCTGCATTGGCACCTAGCGAACAAACGGCAAATGAGAGTAACACCCAGCCGAGAGATCAGGCAATTAGCAGAGAGCAAGAAAAGCCTGTGTCGAAGCTAAGAAGAAAATTTGAATTGAAGTATAGAACTATTACAAGAAAGCTGGAAGTAATAGAAAGCAGATTGCCAACTGCGAATAAAAGTTATTTAAATATGCAATGGCTGGCGTTGCAATCAGAGTATGGACAACTGGAATCAATAGTGGAAATAATTATTGATGATGATGACGAAGATGATTTAGACATGATTGAAGCTTGGGACTGTATCAGGGAAAGATACGTGGATGTCTGTGTGGAAATTGAAGAACGTGTGGAAACAATGCAAAATACAGGATCAACAAGTTTAATTAGATTGGAAGAGTTAAAAGTGCCCATATTCAGTGGGTATATCAACGATTGGAATTCCTTCAAAGAAATATTTACAAAGTTAGTAGAGGAGGACAGAAGGCTATCGGAAGTCGAAAAATTTTATCGACTTAAAAGTGTGGTGAAAGGTGATGCTGCTCGCTTAATACAACATCTTCAAGTGACAGGGGAGAACTACAGTGCGGCATGGAAGATACTGGAGCAGAGATACGATAACCGGCGGCTGTTATTCTGCACATTGTTTGACAAGATCATCGACCACGGCATAATAAATATTCAGTATAGCAACAGTATAAAGCAGCTATTGGATACGGCTACGGAATCATTACATGCATTGAAAGCTATGGGAATGAAGGTAGACGAGGCAGATCCATTCATTGCTCGGATCCTTATTAGAAAGCTAGATAAGGAAGGATTGCTGAAATATGAGCAATGGGTCCAGAAATCAAAAGAAGTCCAAAGGCTAGAGGATGTCCTGTCTTTTCTGGAGCAGCAATACTTGGCTTTGGAAGCGGTATACAGCAAAAAAGGAAACACGCATCAAAGAGCAAAAACAACACAGTCATACCAAACAACTCAACGATCGTGCGCATTTTGTCAAGCATCAGGACATGGGTTAAAAGAGTGCTACAAATTTTTGAAACTGCAACCAGCTGAAAAAGGTGCGTGGGCACAAAAAATGAAAATGTGCAAAATTTGTTTGAGTCACCCGTCGGAAAAGAAATGCTTCAAATTTAACACCAAGTGCGACAAGTGCGGCGGAAAACATATTACTATGCTTCACGTCGAAGGAAACAAAACGCAGGAAACTCAGAGATCAAACTCCAAAGCTCAATTAACTATGGAAGGCAATGCTGTCACTCTGTTGGCAACAGCACAAATACGAGTAAAGGCTGCAAGTGGTGAGCAAATTTTAATGAGAGCCTTAATCGATCAAGGTTCTCAACGCACTTCAATATCGGAAGAGGCAGCCCAAATACTGAGGTTACCCAGAAAGAAGTTAGTTACAGATTTAGTGGGTCTGGGTAACACGACAGTCGGCAGATCAAAAGCCATCATGCAAATTGAAATCAAACCACGGTTTGAGAGCGATGCGGTTCATGTTATAAATGCTATGGTGTTGTCAACATTATTTTCAGCGCAACCTGATAGAAATTTGAACGTCAGTGTGGAGAGCTGGCGAAATTACTGTTTGGCTGATCCGCTGTTCTATAAGTCCGATAGAATTGACTTATTAATTGGTGCAGATTTATATCATGAAATCATTCAAGAAGGGGTAGTCAAAATTGGCTCTTTGTCTGGACAAGAGACGTCACTTGGTCTCATAATCTGTGGTTGCGTTTGCGGACATGAATCTGGAAATGCCGTGATGACGGTTACGAAAGAGCTGGAAAGATTTTGGGAGATGGAGGAAGTATGTGAAGATGACGACGTCAAGGAAGATCGATGCGAGCAGCTCTTTACAACAACAACAACAATAAATGAGGATAAGAGATTGGTGGTGAGATTGCCGTTTAAGGAGGATATCGAGTTGGGCGCATCAAGGAAAATGGCGTTAGCACGTTTTTTAAATCTTGAAAAAAGATTGGAAAAGGATGAAAAGTTACAGAAACAATATTGTGCTTTTATGAAGGAGTATTTGGAGATGGGGCATATGAAAAAGGTCTCAAGAAGAAATAGTGGAAAGTACTATTTACCACATCAAGCGGTGATAAGAGAAAGCCATCTTACAACAAAAGTTCGGGTGGTATTTGATGCTTCAGCCAAGACATCGAATGGTAAAAGCTTAAACGACGTACTTGAAATTGGTCCAAAACTACAACAAGATATATTTCAAATTCTATTGAAATGGCGATTATGGAGATTTGTCTTGGTAGCGGATGTGGAGAAAATGTATCGACAAGTGTTAGTAGCAGATAAAGATCAGTCATACCAATGCATATTGTGGCGCGAGAATAAACATATGCCAATTGAGGAGTTTGCGCTAACGACTGTTACCTACGGAACAGCATGTGCTCCATTTCTGGCAAAACGAGCTCTAATTGAAATTGGAAAAGAGTGCAGCGAACGGAATCCAAAGATTCAAGCCATCATAGAAAATGATTTTTACATGGATGATTTGATGACAGGTGCTGATTCAGTACAGGAATGCATTGGAATTCATCATGACATCAGCCAACAATTGGATAAGTTTGGTTTCAAGCTGCGTAAATGGATGTCTAATGAAAATGACATATTGGAGGCAATACCAAATGTTGGCGAAAATCAAGTCATTAGGATTGAGGAAGGCGAAACAATGAAAACGTTGGGTGTTCAATGGGATCCCCATACAGATAAAATTGCTTTCTATTTTCAGATCATTGAAGATAACAAGTTGACTAAGCGGAAGGCGCTTTCCACACTGGCCAAGATATATGATCCTTTGGGTTGGCTGGCTCCTGTAACCATTCTAGCCAAGCTATTCATTCAGCGACTATGGGTAATGGATATGGCATGGGACGACCAGTTAAGCTCTGAGATGATAAAGGAATGGGATGTCGTCATGAGGAAATTGCCCGACTTAGCAGAAATCCGAATACCGCGTTGGTTGTCTACCTCATCACTAATGGAAATAGAACTGCATGGTTTTGCTGATGCTTCGGAAAAGGCGTACGCAGCTGTCATATACATCCGGGCCGCAAACAAAGTTACGTTGGTAGCAGCAAAATCTAAGGTAAACCCAGTAAAAAATAGGAAAACACTGCCAAAACTTGAATTGTGTGCAGCGCATCTGTTGGCTAAATTGATGCTTAATGTGGAAAAGTTAATAGTCCAAAAACAACAGAAATATTTATGGAGCGATTCAACTATTGCTCTAGCATGGATCGCAAAGGCTGAAAATATTAAAGACAAATTTGTTCGGGTTAGAGTAGAGGAAATTAAGAAGTCTGTTCCTGGTGCCGTATGGGGTCATGTGCGATCCAAGGAGAATCCAGCGGATGCTGCATCAAGAGGGATGAAGCCAGAGCTGCTAAAAGGAGATGAGTTATGGTGGAGTGGTCCACATTGGCTGCTGGAGAAAAACAATTGGCCCATATCGACGGTTCAACCCTTTGTTGGAGTTCTAAAGGAAAATAAACAGGAAGACGATGTCATCATGCAGTTAATTACGAGGATTTCTAGCTACAAAAAACTCATAAGAATTATAGCATATGTGCGAAGATTTATTGAACGTGCTCAGCGTAAACCAGGAAAAAATGAATTAACTGCGGAAGAAATAAACGAGGCAGAGCAATTAATAATTACGAGCGTGCAGGCAAACCAATTTTCGTTAGAGATTTCGTGTCTAAGGAATGGCAGCGAAGTACCGACGAGGAGCAAGATATGTGGACTAACACCGTTCATTGATGCAGCTGGAGTGTTGAGAGTTGGAGGCAGGCTGGAGAATTCTGGTTTAAGCTTCAACAGAAAGCATCCAATTCTATTGGGGAAAGGTTGTCTGGTGGATCGAATAATTGATGGCATCCATACAGAAACGCTACATGGAGGTGCGAAACTCATGGAAAATGAACTACGCAGCAGATATTGGGTGATTGGTGCCAAAAATGCCATCAAGAGAGCAGTTCGGTCATGCGTCAAATGTTTGCGTTATAGGCGAGAAACTGCGGCTCAATTAATGGGTAACCTACCAGAAAGCAGAGTTTGTGTGTCTCATCCATTTGATCACACAGGAATTGATTATGCAGGTCCTATTCAAATGAAGGTGTCTAAAGGAAGAGGACAGCGAGCTTACAAAGGATACATAGCTGTATTTGTTTGTATGGCAACCAAAGCATTACATTTGGAGGCAGTCAGCGATCTAACAACAGAAGCGTTTTTGGCTGCGCTACGGCGATTCTTCAGTAGAAGAGGAAAAAGTAGCCATATATATTCGGACAATGGCACTAATTTCGTGGGAGCGGCAAGACATCTGGATAAAGAGTTCGTCAAAGCGGTGCAGCAAAATTCAGACGTGGCTCATATATTAGCATCTGAGCGAATACAGTGGCACTTTATTCCGCCCGGAGCTCCTCACTTCGGAGGATTGTGGGAGGCTGCCGTGAAGTCTGTGAAGCACCATTTGAGACGGGTTGTTGGTGAAACGAAATTAACGTATGAGGAAATGGCAACGTTTTTGTCGCAGATAGAAGCTGTTCTCAACTCTCGTCCCTTGTGTCCACTCAGTGAGGATAACTGCGAGATTTTAACGCCAGGACATTTTGTAGTCGGAAGACCATTGCTAAGTATTCCAGAAAGAGGCGTGGAGAATAAACTGGGATCTTTAGACAGGTGGAAAATAATTCAAAGAATGCGGGATGATTTCTGGAAACAGTGGCGCAATGACTATCTGAGTAGTCTTCAGCAGAGAGTAAAATGGAAAACTCCAGTACCAAATATCAAGGTTGGACAGATGGTGATAGTGAAGGATGAAAATACTGCTCCTGGAAGGTGGCCTTTGGGAAGTATTGCGGAAGTACATAAAGGCAAAGATGGAAAGGTTCGAGTCGCTACAGTAAAGGTCGCTAAACAAAAGGGGTTGTTAAAACGGCCCATACACAAGTTATGCCCGCTGGAGATATTAGCTAATGGTGGTGAAAAGGAAGCCGACATTGAAGTGTCGCAGACATATATTTGCAAATTACCTCAAAGAAGAAAAATAAACGTAGCAATGATGTTATGGATGATCATGGCAATGATGGCAAGTGTTCAATCGATGTCAACCTCAATTACCGGCGGTGCGATAAAAGAATTGGGAAATGACACAATCATTTATATGGATAAAATTGGCAGAATCAACCGAGTAACATCGTCATGGAACCTTATGACATATTTCGATCTGCACGGGTATTTTGTCACGGTGAATCATCTGGATAAGGGTCTAGAAGCGTGTAAATCATTATGTGTTCGGCTGAGATCGTTCGAGCAGCAGTGCGACACGCAGATGGATATTATGACGAACAGACTGAACACTATAGATGAGAACCACTTGTTACTCTCACACAAAAAACGCCAACGAAATAAAAGGGCTCCTTTAGAGTTTGTTGGGTCTCTTTTCCACATTCTTTTCGGAGTAATGGATGCGGACGACAGAGAGAGTATGGAAGCAAATATGAAAAATGTACTTGAAAATCAGCACAACTTGAAATATTTGGCTGAGAAGCAAACGTCTGTGGTGGAAGCAACGCTTAATGTGCTGAAAAAGACCACGGATGAAATAAATGGACAGTTTAAAGAGCTGAATGAGAAGGTGCAAAACATAAGTCAGATGCTGAACACTGACTATTCCCTCTTCAAAAAGGCGATGGACTTCTTCGCGGTAGCCGATCAACTTAGCAGCTTGTTTACTGAAGTGGAACATATTCAAGCCAGGGTAATTGGCTTATTAATTGACATCAACCATGGAAAAGTAAATCCAAATTTAGTACGGCCAAACCAGTTGCAGGCAGAGGTGATGAAAATAAAGGATCAGCTACCTAAAGGACTAAGGTTGCCTGGTGAGAAGGACGATGTTTTGCAGGCAATATACAAGGTGATGACGGCGCATGGTCTGCTGGTGGAAGAAAAATTAGTGATTGACGTGCAGATTCCCTTGGTAGAAAAATCATCAGCAGAAATATTCCGCGTCGTACCACTGCCGATGGTGAGAAACGGAACCGCAATGGTAGCAGCTTTAAGACAGCAGTTCCTGGCCTACAACTATGAAATGGATGCTTATCATCTACTGTCGCAGTCATCGATGAACCAATGTCAGCTAACTGGTGAAGATGAATTTCTTTGCAGAGGCAACTGGGCCTGGGAAGACGCCAACGATCATTCATGTGAGCTAGCAGCGCTTAAGCCAACAAGTAAATATGGCTGCCAGTTTTTGAAGACTCAGAACAGGAATTTTTGGATTGAGCTGAAGACAAGAGGATCATGGTTGTTTAAAACTAAAGATCAAGTTTCGGCCCATATTCTATGTGCTGAGCGCACTAAAGGAGTATTTGAATTACCAGGCCTAGGTATCATCACTCTCCAGCCTGGGTGTACTGCTAGGATTGGACGAACCGTATTAACTGCGTCACAAGAAGCAAAAACTGAGATGTCCTATAATTCCACATCATATATCTTGAGAGAGGTGAAGGACATAGCGATGGTGGACGAGCTAAACTACAATAAAATCGATCATTCGTCAACGATTCAAGGATTGGAGGAAGAAATTAAAATGATGAAGGCGAATCCGATCCACCTTAAGGAGCTATCATGGCATCACATCAGTGGTCATATTTCACTAATCTCTACCTCTATTTTAATAATATTATTTTTAAGTTATGTAATCTATAAGTATTTAACAAGAGAAAGTAACATAGTTGTTGTTCGTCCTCGGGATGTTTAGATTTTAACATATATATTTGAATTACAGTCCATTTTGCTGAATTTTTACAGTTTATAAGTAGAGCTATTTCATAATTATTTTTGGCCGCCCGCAGAATGTTTAGATTTCTAAACATGGGATATTAGTTGATGTGTGTCATGGAAATGTTTTAGCCTTGAGAACGAATAGATAAGATACTTTCCATTTTTTGTTTATTTTAAAGGATAGTTTTAAGGGCCGGCATAAATGTGATAAGAGTTTATATTTTTACCTAGCCAACGCATCGCACAGGGATAAGTGGAAGATAGTTTTTAATGTGCGTAGATAAGGAAATAGTTAGGGATTATCAGAAAACACAGCGGTCTGAATGGCAAGCATATGGCTTGCAGCTGGACAAATTTATTTAGTATCTGCATAGGATGTTTATCGTCTTTGTTTATGATCTTATTTTCCCAAAGTGATTATTTTTAGATTTGCCTGCCTTTCTTAGGATATTTAGTTTGTAGTTAGTTTTAAGTTTATATATAAGGATGAGATTTTGAAGAAATAAATGAGTATCAAAAAAGTACTCCGGGATTAAACTCGTTTTATTCATATTTTGAATTTTAAACAATACGCATAATGTCTCACATTGAGCGCAACAGAATAGAAGACAACACACACTCAGCTACCTTTCAAAGTTATGAGAACTGAAATGAATTTGCGTGCTTTGTAATGGCTTGGGTAAAGAAAAAAATGGAAGTAAGTCTGTCACTTTTGAACAGGCAGAGAAAGACAGCACGTACGTCACTGATAAAAGCAATTCTCATCCAAAAATAAAAAAGCAAGGAAAAAAAACAACGGAGTATACCTATGCCGCTCAACATAACTTGATGCCTCATTCCTCTGCTTGCTTTGGCTTTATATGGTACTGATCTGAGTGATTTTCATTTGCATAAAACACAAGATGTCCGTCGACCAATTGAAAATCACATCCACTGAACGATTATTAAAACGATCGAGCATCTCTCACTGTATTGTATATGTGCGTGTGTTTGTAGATAACTTTGTTTTTATGTGGCATGCGACACAGGCAAAGTGGCTATTAAATACCAAAATGGAAAACTTCTAACATATCAGTGAGCGCTGTCCGATTGAAGTTGAGGCTCAATAATAAGTGGCCTCCCTTTTGTAGCAGAGTCAGAACGGCTTGCCGTAGTGTGACACCCCTTTGTCATTACATTTTTTTTTTTGAAGGGAACAGTGCTTCACAAACTTCGACAGCAATAAAAGGGGATAGCCAACGCAGAAATTTTTTTTCTGGAGTTCTCGCCAGAATTGGAACCCAGTCTTAACCTCAGTACTACGGTGGCCACCGGTCTAAATGCAGCTACAAATTGGAAATTTGACCATAAACAATCCATTAAGGGACAAGGGCAAATATGCAGTTATACCCAAATGCTCTTATTATTCAATCTAGTCCAAATCTAGTAATACTGTGGAGGGGACCAAAACTTCTCCTTATGGAAATTTGACCATAAACAATCCAGTAAGGGACAAGGGCAAATATTTAGCTATACCCAAATACTGGTATAATTCAATCTAGTCCTAAACGACTAAAACCGTCGATGGGACCAAAAATACTCACTGCTCCAGATTTTTATGGATATTGGATAGTAAATGAGGTTTTGATGAGTCCATAATCTGAAATCGGAAGATCAGTAAATATGGTCCAATCCTGTCGAGGGATCCAACGCTCAAAAATCTCAAAAAAATGTTTTAAAAATCGGCGAAATCGAGCAATGAGTGCAGGTTTATGGGTCCAAGACCTTGAATCGGCAGATCGAAGGGTATCGAGGGATCCAACGCTCAAAAATCGGCAGAATCTGGCAATTAGGTTTAATGCGTCCAAAACCTTGAATCGGCAGATCGGTCTATTTAGCTTGACCATACTCGGCATGGATATCGAGGGCTCTAATGCAGCATACTGTTCCAAATTTCAGCTTAATTGGCTAATTAGGGGAAGTTTCATGGAATCAAGACCTTGAAACCGATATCGAGAGGTCTAGCGCAACTCTCTGTTCCAAATTTTTTTGAAATCAGGTTATAAGTGCAGGTTTTATGGGATCATGACCATGATCATACTTCATGATCATGAAGTAGGAAATCGACCAATCTGGCTGCTATATCCACATATGGTCCGATCTTGACCATACTCGGCACCAATGATGAGGGTTCTAATAGAACTCACTGTGCAGCTCTTATGGGATCAAGAACTTGAATCGGGAGATCGGTCTATCAGGTTGCTATATCCAAATATAATAAGATCTTGGCAATATTGGGCAAGAATGACGAGGGGCCTACTACAACTTAGCTTAGGTAACCTAAGTCAGTTATCGGCTTGTTGTGCGCTCTAAGTACTCAAAAGTAACCTCGAAATCAAAATCCTTAATTGTTTTCCATACAAAATTTTCCTTGGAATATTTGTTCGGGTGTTTTGGTGAAGGGGTCTTGCCTAAAATACATGGTCCTACATTTGGATATCAAATTCGTATTCTGCTCCCAAATACCTTTAATTGAGCCCCATATTGCGATGGTCAGTAAAAAATTGCTATTTTTGGGATATTTTGGGAAAGGGGTAAACCCCTTTTGGATACCAAATTTTTGTTTGTAGTTTACTATAAGAGAGCACACGAAATTTCGCTTAAATCGCACCAACCATCTCCGAGATCTGGCATTTTCGGAAAATTAGGGTATGGGGAGGGTCCACTCCCCCTTCAAATATCAAAAAATTTAGAACCCTATTTTCACCACGGGATCCGTATGCACCATCAGTGAAAATTTCAAGAAAATCGATACGTTTTTTCGGCCTTTTCTGTGTCTATAAGGAACACACAAACAAACAAACACAAATTGATTGTTTATATAAGATACCCACCACCATAGGATAGGGGGCATACTAATCTAGTCATTCCGTTTGTAACAAATGGGCCATATCTCTTCAGATTTGGATATAGGCACCATCCAAACCAATCCCCGGATTTGACTTCTTGAGCCCTTAGATGTCTCAGTTTTCATCCGATTTGACTGAAATTTGCCTCAAAGACTTTCGTTCTCACTTATTGCCGAGTATGATTCAAATCAGTCACTAAACCGATACCCGGATTTGACTTCCTGAACCCCTAGAAACTTTAAATTTCATCTAATTTGGCACAAAGACTTCCGCTATGATTTCCAATATCCATGCCAAGTATGATCCAAATCGATTTATATACTGATATAGCCCCCATATAAACCGATCCCCGGATTTGATTTCTTGAGCTCCTACAGGCCTAAATTTTTGCCTGATTTGGCTAAAATTTGACGCAAAGACTTTCTTTATGACTTCCAACATTAGCGCTAAGTATGATCCGAATCGGTCTAGAAACTAATATAGCTCCCATTCAAACCCATCAACGGATTAGACTTCTTGAGCCCCTAAAAGCCTCAGTTTTCGTTTTATTTATCTGAAACTTCGCACAAGGACGTCTCTTCTGACTTTCAAAATCACTGCCTAGTATGATGTAAATCGGCCAATAAACTGGTATAACCCCATATAAACCGATTCCCGGATTTGACTTCTTGAGCCCCTAGAAGCCCCTCAATTTTCATATAATTTGGCTGAAATTTGTCATAAAGACTTCCTTTATGATTTCCTACATCCATGCCTAGTGTTATCCAAATCGGTCTATATTCTGATATAGTCCCCATATAAACCGATCACTGGATTTGACTTCTTGAGCTCCCACAGGCCTAAATTTTCCCCTGTTTTGCCTGAAATTTGAGGCAAAGACTTTTGCTCTGATTTTCAAACATCCATGCCAAGTATGATCCGAATCGGTCTATAAACTGATTTAGCTCTCACACAAACCTAACCCCGCATTTGAGCTCCCAAAAGCCTCAGTTTTCATTCGATTAGGATGAAACGTGATACTCCCAACATCATTGCCAAGTATGATTCGGATCGATCAATAATCTGGTATACCCCCCATATAAACCGTCTCTCGGATTTTACTTCTTGAGCTCCTAAAAGCCTCAATTTTCATCTTATGTGGCTGAAATTTGGCACAAAGAATTCTGCTATGATTTCTAGCGTCCATGCTGCTACTTATGATCCGAATCGCTCTATATACTGATATTCTCCGATATGACTACTTGAGACAATAGCAACCACAACCAATGCCCGATTTGATTGTTATAAAATAGTTTTAATACGAACTGAGTTAATAAAGGCACATTTTTAGCGGAATCCATGGTGATGAGTATTCATGATTCGTCCCGGCTGAACTTAACCTGTTTTTACTTATTTATGATAATTTATGAACAACAAAATTGCTTTGGATGAATAGATGTATAAACTAAAAGTTTTGTTAACAACAACAAAAACATTTAAACTCATGTATTGTATATTACGCAATCATCGGCTTTTTTGGCTACAACTGAGGTAAGAGCTCAAATAGATAGATTTAAACAAAAATAACAAATTCCACTATAATTCAAAGTGAAGTGTTCAGAATGTTGCAAGTAAAACCCCTAAGCGAGGAAATGCAAAAAGTTGCCATTGAAGAATTAGGTGAAGTACCAAACAGAATACCTGAGGACTTGCAAGGCTTTAAAGATTGGCTTAACATGCAGCCGCATCTAAAGGCTCGAATGGACGATCAGTTTCTCATACAATTTCTAAGAGGCAGCAAATATAGTCTAGAAAAGGCAAAACTAAAGATTGACTATTTCTTTGCCTTGAAAGGTAAATATGCGGATTTATTTTCTCTGACGAATGTTGATGAACCAAGATTTCGTTCTTTTCACAATGTGAGGTGAGCTTGCATTTCAATAGCAAAAGTATCACCAGCATTATTTATTCACCTCTCCAAGTTATTTCCTTCAGCTCAGTGTTTGTATTGCCCAAACCTTTAAATGACTTCGGTCCAAGAATTCTTATGACTCGTTTTACTTTTGGACCTAACGACTATTTAGCTGAAGATGTGTTACGCTATATGACCGCTCTTAATGAAATCGCCATCATGAGTGATCCGTATGCATGTATTTGCGGTATATGGTATATGCTGGATTTTGCTAAAGCCACCACTGGCCATATGGTAATTTTTACACCCAGTCTTATTATGAAAATGATTAGGTTTTTCATAAAGTCTATGCCATTACGCATCAAGGAAATCTGTATATTTAATCTATCATCATATTCTTATACAATTTGCAAGACCCTGATGCAATATGTTCCGGAAAAATTGAGAAATAGGGTAAGTCAAAGCACTTTTTTCGCATAAAAATACATCTAAATCGATTAAGTAGTTTCCAAAGGTAAGATAAGTCAAAAGTGATCAAGGTAATACCCTATATCTTATTCTGAATATGTACTTACAACAACTTGTTACTGCAAGCATGTCATATACACTACACTAAAAATTTCTAAAAATTTATGTGCCGCTTAGATCTACACCGAAAAAATAAAAATCGGTTTCAATCACAAAATTATTTGAACCAATTAATTTTTTAATTGAAACTGCTTCAAACACAAAAATTTTAATTATAATATCGATAACAGTTTTTGAAAAAAGGTGATTGAAAAAATTTTCAATTAAAAAAATGTTGAAATGAAAATTTTTATAAAATTCTAACTAATTTTTAATCAATCCAATTAAAAAAATTATTGAATTTTTTCAATAGAATATGCATTTTATTTAATTGAGAATTTTTTTAATCATCTTTTTTCAAAAACTTTTATCGATATTATCAGTTTCAGCAGTTTCAATTAAAAAATTAATTGGCTCAGTTAATTTTGTGATTGAAACTGCTTTTTATTTTTTTCGCTGTAGATCTAATCGGCACACAATAATTTTAGGAAATTTGTAGTGTAATAAATTTTTTAATTCGATCAATTAAAAATTTAATTGAAAATTGTACAGTGTTATATTAAAATATTTGAGAAAAGCGCGCTGTATAGGGCGCACCCTCGCCTTCGATGCAACATGGTTCACATATGTAAAACTCCTAGAGCACGAATTTGAGGTTTATGTTTGTGCCATGATCACTGCTTAAAAACAAAACACCTACGACCTTAAATCGAGAGATCGGTCTATATGGCAGCTATATCTAAATCTGGATCGATCTAGGCCAAACTAAAGAAGGATATCGAGGGGCCTAAGACAACTCACTGTACCACATTTCAGCGAAATCGGACAATAAATGCGCCTAGTAAAGGCCCAAAACCTTAAATCGAGGGACCGGTCTATATGGCAGCTATATCCAATTCAGAACCAATCTGGGCCAAACTGAAGAAGGATGTCAAATAACATAACTCAACTCACTGTCTCAAATACAAGCAAAATCGGCTAATAAATGCGCCTTTCATTGGGCCAAAACCTTAAATCGATAGATCGGTCTATATGGCATCTATATCCAATTCAGAACCAATCTGGGCCAAACTAAAGAAGGATATCAAGTGACCGAACACAACTCTCTGTCTCAAATTTTAGCAAAATCGGATAATAAATGTGGCTTTCATGGGCCTAAGAGCTTAAATCGACAAATCGGTCTATAAGGGGGTATATCAAGATAAAGTCGGTTTATATGGGGGCTATATTTGTTTATAGACCGATTCCGATTATACTTAGCATGGATATTGGAAATCATAACTCATGTGTTTGTTCCACATTTCAGACAAATCGAATGAAAATTGACACTTCTAAGGGCTCAAAGAGTCAAATCCGGGTATCGGTATGTATGAGGGCTATAGCTGTTTATAGACCGAGTCAGATCATACTTGGTATGTATATTGGACATCTCAACTCAAGTCCTTGTTCCAAATTTCAGCCAAATCGGAGGAACATTCCTAAGGACTCCAGAAGTCAAATCTAGGAATCGGTTTATATGGGGGCTATAACTGTTTATAGACCAATCCCGATCATACTTAGCATGGATGTTGGAAATCATAACTCTAGTCTTTGTCCAAATTTCAGCCAAAAGGGATGAAAAAATTAGCCTTCTAAAGGCTCAAGAAGTCAAACCCGGGGAAGGGTTTATTTGGGGGCCATATCTGTTTATTGACCGATTCCGATCATACTTGACATGGATGTTAGAAATCATAACTTAAGTCTTGGTTCCAAATTTCAGGCTAATCAGGCATGGATGTTGGAAGTCATAACTTAAGTCTTTGTTCCAAATTTCAGGCTAATCAGATCAAAATTGTGGCTTCTAAGAGCTCAAGAAGTTAAATCCGGGGGATCGGTTTATATTGGGGCTATATCTGTTTATTGACCGATTCCGATCATACTTGGCATAGATGTTGGAAATCATAACTCAAGTTTTTGTGTTAAATTTCAGACAAATCGAATGAAAATTGAGGTTCCATAGGGCTCAAGAAGTCAAGTCTGAGTCCGTTTATATGGGGGACATGTATGTTGAAAGTCATAACTCAAGTTCTTGTTCCAGATTTTCGCCAAATCGGATGAAAAATGAGGCTTCTAAGGTCTCAAGAAGTCAAATCCGGTGATGGGTTTCTATGGGGGATACATCAGGTTATAAATTGATTTGGACCGTACAAGGCACATTTGTTGGAAGTCATAGCAGAATATCACATGCAAAATTTCAACCACATCGGTAAAACTAGGGACTTGTAAGGGCTCAAGAAGTAAATTGGGAATTGGTTTATATGGGAGCTATATCAGGTTATACACCGATTTATACCGTACTTGACACAGTTGTTGGAAGTCATAACGGAACATCACATGCAAAATTTCAGCCACATCGGAAAAAATTGCGACTTGTAAGGGCTCAAGAAGTCAAATCGGGAGATCGGTTTATATGGGAGCTATATCAGGTTATAAACCGTACATGGCACAGTTTTTGGAAGTCATAACGGAACATCACATGCAAAATTTCAGGCACATCGGAAAAACTAGCGACTTGTAAGGGCTCAAGAAGTCAAATGGAGGATCGGTTTATATGGGAACTATATCAGGTTTAAGTCCGATTTGGACAGTTGTTGGAAGTCATAACCAAATACCGCATGCAAAATTTCAGCCTCATCGGACAAAAATTGCGGCTTCCATGTTGATCGTAACTACGCCTCAAATGGTCAATCTGCTTAGTCCAATTTTGGCACACTCTTTCCAATATTTCGGCCGGTATCTCACGAATAAAATCTTCAATGTTGTCTTCCAATGCGTCAATTGTAGCGGACTTTTCTGGGTAGACATAAGTTTTATCATAACCCCACAAAATCTAAAGGCGTTACGAAGTACGGTCCAATGATACCACCAGTCCATAAACCTCACCAAAATGTGACTTTTTCTGGTTGCATTGGTAGCTTTTGCAATGGTTTTGGCTAATTTGCACTCCAAAATCGACAATTCTGCTTTTTTACGTATCCATTGAGCCAAAAATTAGCTTCGACGTAAAATGGAAAAAGAGCGAGATGAACTTTCTTAACAAAGCACGCATTTTGATAATAAAATTCAATAATTTGCAAGCTAGGTGTTACAAACGGAATGGTGGTGGGTATAAAAATGATTGAATCAATAATATTTTAAATGAAAATTGACAAAATTTCAATCACGTTCGTAATTGAAAAAAAAAATCCAGATTCAATTAAAAAATCATTAATTCAATTTTTAATTGAAAAAATTTTCGTAATATTTTTTTGTAAATAGTTAAAAAAAATTGTATAAAGAACAACTCTGTTTTATTTCATATAAAACCTTTCAGTTGATCTAGCTCGATTTAGCCCATTCATCCGCTTAAATTGTTTCCGAGCATCACGTTATCTTCAATTCGATCATCAATCCTAAGATGATTGCTATAAATATCAATTTTGAAACACTGTAAAATTGAAACGAAGATAGCTCTTTTTTTTTGTTTGTTTTAAAATTTGCCAACGGCTACGAGATATTTATACTGGTAATTAATAACAGGAAAATAATGATTTTCAAAGCTGAAATATTTTGAAGATGTTTGAAATGCAGTGTCTCTTTGTTGTCTTTTCACCATCTTCATTCGCTGGCAAACAAATATTATGAAGTCGACTTGAGGAGAGCTATCTTCGCAGTTAAGCTGAGTGACACACGCTAGATGTCAGTGAAGCAAATAATTTAAATGCAATTGCGCCATAGTATCATCGTTTATGGCCAAATCGAGGCATTAGTGATTCAAACGTCAAGCTTTGAAGATGTTACAAGTTATACCACTCAGTGCAGAATTGCAAAAAATTGCCAACGAAGAGTTGGGAGAAGTGCCGCACAGAATTTCCGAAGATTTAATGGTCCTAAAGGATTGGATAGCCTTGCAACCTTATCTTAGGGCTCGTACTGATGATCAGTTCCTTATACAATTTCTGAGAGGTTGTAAATATAGTCTGGAAAAAGCTAAAAATAAAATCGATAAATTTTATGCCCTGAAAAGCAAATGTCCTGAGCTGTTCTCTGTTACCAATGTTGATGAATGCAGTATTCGCCGTTTTCATAATCTTGGGTAAGACTGCAGAAAATGACCCCATATCTGGTGTTGACAACTAATCCATTGCTAACTCATGCAGATCGGTGATTTCATTGCCAATCCCCTTAAATGACTGCGGGCCAAGAATATATATTTGCCGCTGCACTTTCGATCCCCGTGACTTCTATGTCGGCGATGGTTTACGTTATGTGACGGCCCTCAATGAGATTGCCATGATGAGTGACCCCTACACCTGCATCTGTGGCACCTTGTACATTATGGACTTTGCCAATTCCACGACAGCCCATTTAATGGTGCTAACACCCAACATTGTAAGGAACCTGATACAATTCTTCGAGAAGACTATTCCAGTGCGCATTAAAGCGATATGCATTATTAATTTAACGCCCTATGCTCATAAATTTTGCAATATGATGCTGCAGTATGCACCAGAAAAATTGAAGAACAGAGTAAGTGTAGTGACATGAATGATGATGTAATTGTATCGTTGTACACCAATTGCGATTACATCCAGTCTAATGGGTCACCCAGACCTAGCTCCATGATCTAAACAAGAACGTGGAGTCACGAACGCTCTATAGATCTAAGCTACAGAGAATGTGTCTTCTCGTCTCTGCAACTAAGGCAGTGATCGTTGTAAAGTCGCCAGACAGTTTGCATGTATGGCCATTGGCCAGTTAGCTATGGGATAAATCTTGACAGCTTCCGCCGGTTGAGGCAGAACATTTACATTTGAGGTTGTATGTATTGGGGCAAGCTAATTATAGCCTCCACAAGGGCTATAGCTAGGGAGAGGAAGTGATCGTTGTAAGGTCGTTAGACAGTTTGTATAACTAGCCATTGGCCAGTTAGCACTGGGACAAATCTTGACAGCTTCCGCCGGTTGAGGTGCTCAACATTTCAGGTTGTATGTATTGGGGCAAGTTAATTATACCCTCCACAAGGGATGTAGCCAGGGGTAGGCAACATATACAAACTCAATTTAGCTGTAGGTCATAATACTACTATACATACCAAACTTCTGTTAAACCAGAAAAAATTAAAGCTCTTAGGAACCGAACAACGATAATCGAAAGACCGGTTTATATAGACTAGTTTTGACCATACTTGGCACAGTTGTTGGAAGTCATAACAGGACGCCACATGCAAAATTTCAGCCAAATCCGACAAAAATTGCAACTTGTCAGAGCTCAAAAAAGTCAACTCGGGTGATCGGTTTATATGGGAGCTATATCATGTTCTAGACCGATTTGGACCGTACCACGCAGAATTGATAGAAATCATAAAAGAACACTACATGCAAAATTTCAACCAAATCGGAAAAAATTGCGGTTTGTAAGAACTCAAGAAGTCCAATCCGGGGATCGGTTTATATGGGAGCCATATCAGGTTATAGACCGATTCGGACCCTACTGGACACAATTATTGGAAGTCTTAACAGAACACCACATTTCACAAATTTCAGCCAAATTGGACAAAATTTGTGGCTTCCAGGGGCTCAAGGAGCCATATTAGGAGATCGGTTTATATAAGAGCTGTATCAGGTTATAGGCCGATTTTAACCGATTTAAGGAGATAGGTTTATATAAGACCTGTATCAGGTTATAGACCGATTTTAACCGTACTTGAGACAATTGTTGGAAGTCTTAAAGCACATTATGTACAAAAATTTAACCTAAATCGTACAAAAATTGCGGCTAGCAGGAGTTCAAGAAATCTGGTTATTGATCGATTTGGACCATACTTGGCACAATTGTTGGAAGTCATAACAGAACAATTTGTGCAACAATTTTAGTCAAATCGAACAAAAATTGTGGCTTCCAGTGGCTCAAGAAGTCATATCGGGAGATCGGTTTATATGAGAGCTATATCAGGTTATAAGCCGATTTGTAATGTACTCGGCACAATTGTTGTAAGTCGTAATAGAAGACAATTTGCAGAACTTCAGCCAAATCGGACAAAAATTGTGGCTCAATAAGTCATATTGGGGGATCAATTTATGTTGGAGCTATATCAGGTTATAGACCGATTTAGACCATACTTTGCACAGTTGTTGAAGGTCATAGCAGAATACTATGTGCAATTTAGCTATCTCGGACAAAAATTGTGGCTTCCAGGGGCTCAAGAAAACAATACTTGAGTTATATCTCCCAATATTCATGCCAAGTATGACAAGAATCGGTATATAAACAGATATAACCGCCGTATAAACCGATCCCCTGATTTGACTTCTAGAGCCTCAATTTTTATCCGATTTGAAACAAGGACTTGAGTTATGACTTCCGAAATCCATGACAAGGCTGAGATAATGACCCCATTTAAACCGATCCCCGGATTTGACTTCTTGATTAAAGCCTAAATTTTCACCCGATTTGGCTGATATGTGGAACAAAGACTTGAGTTATGACTTTCAGCACTCATGCCAAGTATGATCCGAATCTGTCTATAAACATATATAGCCCTCATATAAACCGGTCCCCAGATTGGATTCCTTGAGCCCTTAGAAACCTCGATCTTCATCTGATTTGGCTGAAACTTGAAACAATGACTTGAGTTATGATTTTCAGCATCCATGTCAAGTATAATTCGAATCGGTCTATAAACATATATAGCCCCCATATAAACCGATCCCCAGATTTGATTTCTTGAGCCCTTAGAAGCCTCAATTTTCATCTGATTTGTTTGAAATTTGAAAAAAAGACTTGAGTTATGACATCCAACATCCATACCAAGTATGATCCGATTCGGTCTATAAACAGATATAGCACCCATATAAACCGATCCTCCGGATTTAACTTCTTGAGCCCTTAGAAGCCACAATTTTCATCTCATTAGCCTGAAATTTAGAACAAAGACCTGAGTTATGACTTCGAACATCTATGCCAAGTATGATCTGAATCCGTCTATAAACATATATAGCCCGCATATAAAACGATTCCTGGATTTGACTTCTTGAGCCCAAGAAGCTTTAATTTTCATTCGATTTGGCTGAAATTGGAATGAAGGCTTGTGTTACGACTTTCAACATCCTTGTCAAGTATGATCCGAATCGATCTATAAACAGCTATAGCCCACCTATAAACCGATCCCTGGATTGGACTTCTTGAGTCCTTAGAAGCCTCAATTTTCACCAGATTTGGCTAAAATTTAGAACAAGGACTTTAGTTATGACTTTTAACATTCATGCCAAGTATGACTCGAATCGGTTCATAAACTGATATAACTCCTATATAAACCGATCCCCGGATTGGACTTCTTGAGCCCTTAGAAGCCTCAATTTTCATCTGATTTGTTTGAAATTTAAAAAAAGGACTTGAGTTATGACATCCAGCATCCATACCAAGCATGATCCGATTCGGTCTATAAACAGTTATAGCACCCATATAAACCGATCCCCCGGATTTAACTTCTTGAGCCCTTAGAAGCCACAATTTTCATCTGATTAGCCTGAAATTTGGAACAAAGACCTGAGTTATGATTTCCAACATCTATGCCAAGTATGATCTGAATCGGTCTATAAACGGGGGCTATCCCCATATAAAACGATTCCTGGATTTGACTTCTTGAGCCCAAGAAGCCTTAATTTTCATTCGATTTGGCTGAAATTTGGAATGAAGGCTTGTGTTACGACTTTCAACATCCTTGTCAAGTATGATCCGAATCGGTATATAAACAGCTATAGCCCACCTATAAACCGATCCCTGGATTGGACTTCTTGAGTCCTTAGAAGCCTCAATTTTCACCAGATTTGGCTGAAATTTAGAACAAGGACTTTAGTTATGACTTTTAACATTCATGCCAAGTATGACTCGAATCGGTTCATAAACTGATATAACTCCTATATAAACCGATCCCCGGATTGGACATCTTGAGCCCTTAGAAGCCTCAATTTTCATCTGATTTGTTTGAAATTTGAAAAAAGGACTTGAGTTATGACATCCAGCATCCATACCAAGTATGATCCGATTCGGTCTATAAACAGATATAGCACCCATATAAACCGATCCCCCGGATTTAACTTCTTGAGCCCTTAGAAGCCACAATTTTCATCTGATTAGCCTGAAATTTGGAACAAAGACCTGAGTTATGATTTCCAACATCTATGCCAAGTATGATCTGAATCGGTCTATAAACGGGGGCTATCCCCATATAAAACGATTCCTGGATTTGACTTCTTGAGCCCAAGAAGCTTTAATTTTCATTCGATTTGGCTGAAATTTGGAATGAAGGCTTGTGTTACGACTTTCAACATCCTTGTCAAGTATGATCCGAATCGGTATATAAACAGCTATAGCCCATTTTAAATTAAACAGAAGTAAGTTTCAGCAAATAACAGACTTTTCAGCAGTCATGCTGCTGTTCTGAAATGACACACATTTAGCTATGACAGCATAACTATTGCTGTAATAGTAGTAAAATTAACTACTAACAGTCGGCAGACAGTGTTTGCTACTATCAGCAGACCATTTTCTATGAGTGTATATACACCGATCTCCCCATTAGCATTCTACAGCCCCAAGAAGCTTAAATTTCCAGCTGAATTGGCAGAGATTTTGTACGTTAAGTACACATGTGCTCTTCAACTAATTTAGTTTGTGTAAATTTTAAGTTCAATCCATGATGATAGGTTTACAAGATTCGGCCCCACCAAACTCAGCACATATAACTAATAATAATATACTGCTTGAGAATTCAATTTTAATTTTACACAAATACAACTTCAGTCAGAAGGTTTGTTATGTGCTTCAAGTTGATCAACGTAGAGCTATTTTTAATGGACAACTTAAGCACGTGTATCCAGAATTTTCAGAATTAAAGTTCATAATGAACATCCACAAAATGTTTGTGAACTAACAGGTTCAATAATAGTCTAATTCACTTGTGTTTATGACTGGAATATAATTTGCAAATTTTTACAAGCTTCATCGAACTTAGCAGCAGCTTCATTAAAAATATAGCAGCAAACGAATACAAGCTTTTTTCTTGCTTTCAAGAGGTTTATAAATATGGAAATGTCTCTATTTAGCTATAGATAGATTAAGATTTTAATTTAGAAAATGTTTGACATTTATTTGCCTCTCTGCTTGCAGTAGGGTTTGGACTTATTCACTAAATGTTTGGCTTATTTTTCAAACCAAAAAACAGGTTTTGTTTTGTTTTTTTTTCTAACCAAAAAACGCATAGACTGACATTTTACAAAGATAACACTATTCGTGTTTAAGAACTACGCTATTCATCATGTTAAAAATTAAACCTCTCAGTGCGGAATTACAAAAAGTTGCCAATGACGAATTGGGTGAAGTTCCAAATAGAATTGGCCAGGATTTGCAGACCCTTAAAGATTGGATAAGTAGCCAATCCCATTTAAGGGCTCGTACGGATGATCAGTTTCTCATACAATTCCTTAGAGGCTGTAAATATAGCCTGGAGAAAGCCAAAGAAAAAATTGACTATTTCTTTGCCATGAAAACCACATATCCTGAACTGTTTTCGGTGACAGATGTGGATGATCCAGTAATTCGTCGCTATCAAAATTCTGGGTAAGGCTAACAACTAAAGCAGTGTTAAGTAAGGCAGGGCCCAAGCATGTGTACTACCCACTGCCATGGATCGATCGTATGTGAAATTTGTAATTGCCAAATGCCTATAGGGCTCAAGACGTCAAATCGTGAGATTGTATTATATGGTAGCTATATCAGGATGTATGCAGATTTGGATCGTATTTGGGACAGTTGTTTGAAGTCATAACATAACCACCACCTCATTTCAGCCAAATCGGATAATAATTGCGCACTCTAGAGGCTTATGAAGTCAAGATCCGACATTGTGCTATATAGGCAGATATATCAGGTTGCGAACCGATTTGAACCATGCTTAACGCAGTAGTTGGAAGCCATAACGAACCAACTCATGAAAAATTTCAGACAAATCGGATAAAAATTGCGCCCTCTATAGGCTAAAAAGGTTAAGATCCAAGAATGGCTTATATTAAAGCTATATCAAAACATGGACTTCCTGCAGCTTGAAATACCTTGAACAGTATAGGAGAGTTGAAGAAGGCCTTGTAGTCGCCGAGAAGATGGCAATTGTCGTTCTATCTTCCTTGGTTTTTTTCCAGTATATGCGTGTCACGCTTGAGTTATTTTGAGTCGTGAGTGAGTCGCAATTACGTGATAGTGCGAGACCATGGTTGAAATAAATTTCTTAGTGCGTGAGCAAAAATGAGTGAAATTATACTCACGACTAGAGGTGTGTATGTGAGTTGTCGTGTCACGAGTGAAGTCATTTGATTTGTAAGTGAGTTCCAAATACAATCACGTGATCGTGCATGACCGTGATTGAATTAAAATTCTTCGTACGTGAGCGTGAGTGAGTAAAATCATGCTTATGACTAGAGGTGTGCACGTAAGTCGTGGGTTGTCGTGTCGCGCTTGAATCACTTTGAGCCGTGAGTGAGATTCAAATTCATTCAGGTGATCGTGCGTGACTGTGATTGAAGTAAATTTCTTCGTGCGTGAGCAAGAATGAGTAAAATCATGCTCACGACTAGAGGTGTGCACGTGAGTTGTCGTGTCACGCGTGAGACGTCCGAATTCGCTGACATTTTGGACAGTAAGTTGTGTAAGACCCTTCGACATCCTTCTTTAATATGGCTCAGATCGGTCCAGATTTGGATAGAGTTGTCATATAGACCGATCTCTTGATTTTAAGCCTTGAGCCCATAAAGGCGCATTTATTGTTCGATTTCGCCGAAATTTGGGACAGTGAGTTTTGTTATACACTTCGACATATTTTTTCAATTTGGTTCAGATCAGTCCAGATTTGAATATAGCTGCGATAAATACCGATCTGCAGATTTATGCCTTGGGCTCATAAATGGCGCATTTATTGTCTAATTTGCGTGAGTAAAAATATAGTCTCGTGAGCTTTCATGAACGTAAGTCGACATTAAAAAGTCATCGGCGTGCTTGCGTGAATATATTCTTTTTCTCATGAGCGTGAGTGAAAAATCAATCACGTGCCCATCGGTAGTATGAATATCTGATACTTGGTGAATTTACCAGGTTCAAAGCAGCATTGGTAGGGCCCTATTATAGCGTTGCCTTAAGATTTTGATATTTCATACAGTACGTATGGCGAAAGGACACTTATTCCTCTGTAGTAAGTCCTTACGTCTTGCCTCTCTTTTTGTTTAAGCACCATAGTATGATGAGGTTTTAAATCATCAGATGTGAGCTCTTCTAGCCAAATTGCTCAAACGAGCTGATGCATATGCCTCATTAGTGAGTCGCCTTTGGTATGAAACAGTGTTGTTGGCAACCCATTGACTCCAGCTGCCTTGTTCTTATTCAGCCGTGTTACTACTAAGCTGACCTCATTTTGACTAGGCGGTAAATATTCTATGCCGCCATCAAAGATCGGTTATGTGGTATATTCGTAGACAATTTCACATAGTAAAGGGTGATTTTTTTGAGGTTAGGATTTTCATGCATTAGTATTTGACAGATCACGTGGGATTTCAGACATGGTGTCAAAGAGAAAGATGCTCAGTATGCTTTGACATTTCATCATGAATAGACTTACTAACGAGCAACGCTTGCAAATCATTGAATTTTATTACCAAAATCAGTGTTCGGTTCGAAATGTGTTCATTCACCGTAACGTTGCGTCCAACAGCATCTTTGAAAAAATACGGTCCAATGATTCCACCAGCGTACAAACCACACCAAACAGTGCATTTTTCGGGATGCATGGGCAGTTCTTGAACGGCTTCTGAGCATCTTTCTCTTTGACACCATGTCTGAAATCCCACGTGATCTGTCAAATACTAATGCATGAAAATCCTAACCTCAAAAAAATCAAACCTTTTCTTTCTCTATCGGCATCTGTTACCAGACTTTCTTCTTTGTCTCTACAGTAGGATGAGCCTGCAACAAAGTCATTTATTCCGACTGCTGATCATCTCGACCCGCTCACGTCTTTCCATCTCTCTCTTCTTCCTACGGCATAAACATTTCTCCTCTTTCGCATTATAAATGGAATTACAAAATGAACATACCCTCATCCTTCGGTGGTGGCTATACAAATGAGACTCAAATCAGTCGAAAATCCATTTTACAATGTTTCCCCTTCCACTGGTAGTGGCGTACACAAAATCCGATTCAAACAATATTTTATCTTACTCGATTGTGTAAATATCTTCCCTTTAACCTTTCTTGCAGCACAGTTATTGTTCTGCCAAAACCATTGTGTGAATACGGACCAAGAATATTTTTGTGTCGTTCTACATTTAGGCCTGAAGAATTTTCTGTACGCAACTGCGTGCGCCATATTACTGGCCTTAATGAAATAGCCCTTATGAGTGATCCCTATGCCTGTATCCAGGGAATACTGTATATTTTGGACTTTCAAAAAGCTCAATCTGGCCATCTATTGGCATTAACGCCCAGTGATTTTAAACACAATGTAAAATTTTTTGTGAAAACATTACCTTTGCGCATCAAGGCAATATGTGTAATAAATTTATCACCATATGCTCATAAGTTTTGCAAAATGATGATGCAATATGCTCCAGAAAAATTCAGAAGTAGGGTAAGTTATATAAATATGTATTATATTTATAAAGATGTCTAATATAGAGATTATTGATTGAACTCCTTAAAAGGCTGAGCTATGAAACTATAAGGACGAGCTGAAAAAGGCTCAGAACAACTCCTGAGTGGAATTCTGCAGCTCCGTAGCGCCTACATCTGAGGCCTCTGCGATAATGAAGATTTTATTCTCAAAACCTATAACGGTGGGATACAATCAGAAGTTAGAGAATATATGGACAATGTTTAGTAGGAAAATACCAGAACTACTCGTTGATACACATTTTCCAGCAAACTCTCTAACGGACAACGTGGCGCCCGTAGAGGTTGTCACTGGTGTTCTTAGTGGGAGTTTGTTGGGAGAATTGTGTCTGAGTCGAAAATCCTTTGGGCGATAAATAGTTTCGACTCCTTTAAGTCGCCAGGTTCTGATGATATATCACTGGTTGAATAACAAGCTGTGTTCGATAGGCTGGCTTCTTGGTTTAGGGAGACATACTCTGCCTGGATCAGCATGTCGTATAGGCCTGAGGGATGGAGAGACACAAAGATCATTTTCATTCCAAAACCAGGAAACCCTTACCACACCAAGGCGAAAGTCTTCCGTTCTTTTTGTTGAAGACTCTAAAGAGGTTGATAGAAATATATCTTAGGGCAAAGAAGGCAAAAAAGGTTCTCTCGCTGCCAAGGAAGATACAATGGTAGCATATCTTGGCATTAAAGGTGCTTTTACACATAAAAAATAAAAAAAACGATTTTAATCACGAAAGTAATTGAACCAATTGATTGTTTAATTGAAATTGCTTCAATCACGTTTTTTGAAAAAGTAATTGAGAAATTTCCAATTAAAAAATTGCATATTCAATTAAATAAATGATTGAAATTTTTTAAAATTGCAGTTAATTTTTTCATTCATCCTATTAAAAGAATGATTGACATTTTTGAAAATTTCAGTTATTTTTTTAATTAATCCAATTAAAGACATTATTAATTTTATTGAATATTCCAATTACTTTCTATATTAGGTTGCCTTGATAGTTGGTAGCGTGCTCGGCTGACATATAGATCGATCTCTCGATTTAAGGTCTTGGGCATTTTTTACCGGATTCTGACGAAAGGTGGTTTACATATATACTCGAGGGGGAGGGTGTACAAAGTTCGATCCGACCAAACTTAATGCCGTTTTACTTGTTTCTCTGCACTTTTCGTGTCTATATTTAAATTTATTGTTTTTTCGGTAATAAATAAAAAAACTAGCCATTTAACAAAACAAAAAATGATGCCGGCAATGGTAGCCATAAGGATCAAGGGTTGCTTATATAAGTTTTTATGCCATGTTCCTGACTATAAGAATTGTATTTTTTTGCATATGTTTCTTCTACTTTTCGCCTATGTTTCTTCTAAATACTTTTCGCAGATGTTTGCAAAAAAAATATTATTCGCTTAATGAAAAAGTATTTTTTAAACCGTGAATCGTAAAATGTTTCGTGAATCCTGATTTTTTCTCGTGAGTCGTGCGTGAATACAATTTTTGTCTCGTAAGCCTGCGTAAATGTGAGTCAACATAAACAAATGTGCGTGAATCAAATTTTTGTCTCGTGAGCGTGCGTGAACGTGAGTGAAAAATCAATCACGTCAACATCTCTAGTATATAAGATTCGGCCGGCCGAAATTAGCACACTTTTACTTGTTTTCGATTTAGGGTATTTAGCCCTATGAAGCCCGATTTCGCCGAAATTTGATACAGTATAGTGCAAGGCTCATCAAAGTCCGAACCGAACCATATTTAGCTGCCATAGCAGATCTATCTCTCATTATGAGGTCTTAAGCCCATAACAAGCGCATCTATTGCTCGACTTCACCATGATTTCGAATAGTGTGTTGCACCAAGCCCCCTGCAGTCAAAAGGAATATGGTTCAGATCGAGCCATTTTTTCATACAACTGCCATATGGACCGATCACTCGATTTAGGGTCTTAAGCCCGCAAAAGCTGCATTTGTTGCCCGATTTCGCTGAAATTTTAATCAGTGCATTGCACAAGGCTCCTCAATGTTCGAACCGAATACGTTTCAGAACAGACCAAATTTAAATATAGCTGTCTAAAGTCCGTTTTTCCGTTACAGGGTCTCGAGCCAACAACTAAAATTTATAATAATGAGTTGGACTAGACCACCTTTTGTTTGATCCTAGGACAGTACAGATCGGAACATATTTCGATATAGCTGTCATATAGACCCCGAATTAAAGTATTTGCCCATAAAAGCCACCGGATATCCTAGACGAATCTTTCGGATTTTCCGGTATGGGGTTTTAAACCGGTCCATAACCTGATATAGCTCCCATACAAACCGATCTCTCGATTTTACTAGCTCTATAAAGAGATGGGCAAAAAGCTTTACAAATGCCATCCATGGTGGAGGGTATATTAGATTCAGCCCGGCCGAACTAACTTGTTATACCTTACCCCACAACAGTAGTGGTGTGTGGACTTGGAAGTGTAAGGCATTATATAGTCGGCCCCGCCGACCTTTGCTTTTCCTTCCTGGTTTTTATTCAGCTATATTACCTCTTTACTTATCATATTTCTATTTGTTTCTCTCATTTCAGATTCATTTATGCGGTACTGATCTAACCGAACTGGAGGAATATTTACCCCGAAAATACCTCCCCGTTGAATATGGCGGTGAAAACGGTTCTTTGGAGCAACTATGCAAAGACTACAACAAGGTCTGGGATGAATACAGAGAATATTTTAAGGAGAATGCCCAATACGGTACAGACGAACGTCTGCGTGTGGGCAAGAAAATCGAGTTGGATGGTGATCTGGGCATTAATGGCTCATTTAGAAAATTGGATGTTGATTAATATTATTTGTAGTTGTTATAATAAATATTTATAATGTGGGTGATTTGTTCTTACATAAATATATTTATAGAGGGTTTTGTAAAAAATTCATTTTTTTGGTGTCCACCAAGGCTGATTGTAAACCTCCTTGTGCCATCAAAACACAAGGGGGCATGTGGGGAAGACGATGAGACGTTGGGGCACTTCCTATATAATTGTCTGGCTTTCGCTGCTAACAGACATCTGTACTTAGGAGGGGACACAATGCAAGACATGGACCAACATAGAGCCAAACAATTAGGGATTTTGTAAATAGCATGGAATTCTTGATTCATTGTGGGTTAGCCAACCATACAATAATTGGAGTGGGATAGCCAATGAACTGTCATCAGTATACTCCAATGTATTTGCGGAATTTCCTGGGTCTCCTCCAGTTTTGACGATGCAGGCTGGTATCGAGGCCGATACAGACTAATTGCCATCTGGGATCAACGCTCAATGGAAATGTATCGTTGTGCACTAAAAAAGATTGGTGAGATCTGGCCAGGTGCAGCACTAGATTTAGTCAAGAAGGAAGATATTCCTTCTCTACCAATGGCGCATGCTTGGATACCAAGGATTCCCTCAGATCCTGAATCAATACTTGGAAGACTAAGGGAATGTAGTCCCAATCTTTCAACTACCGACTGGAAGATTGGATAAGGCTGATGGTGACCGGAGACATGCAGTATTCGTTCTAAACTCCGGCTGTCTATCAGACTTAAACAAGTCTGAAGGGGTTGTATCTTACGGATTCCACAAGTTGAAACAGAAATGCTATAGAAGCTGTGGGGTTGGGGAATCAGGAGACGACTCAGCAGTTGTTCCTGAACACTTGTCTGAGTTAGTGAAGCATCTAAGAAGAAATCGTCCAAACCGAAAGTGTCCAGCGTCCTGAGGAAGAGTGGTTCCACAGCCTTCTTACCTAACCCTGGATGCGTACAGTGGTTGAAGTTCTGAATCCTGACTATGGTCCGATTTCCACATATAAATCTCCACCATTGTAAGGCCGCTTCTGCGGCACATAATTCTCCTGATGGTAGGGGGATTTAACGTGGTTCTTATCCAGGAACCATGGGTGTGTGGAGGAATGGTTCGTGGACTAGGAATTCCGGGACACAGAGCTTGTATTCTTGCAAAGTCTAAATGTTTTTCTTCATCCGTCACTAAGCACTGAAGATTTAGTAGTAGCCAGCCTTGAAATAAACAAGTCTCATTACTGGCTGGCTTCCCTATATATGGCACACGATTCAGAGATGCCACCTTCAAACCTTAAGTCGCTGGTTGAAGACGGGAAGAAAAGCCTCATTGTAAAAAGTGATGCTAATGCACCTCACCAGATATGGGGAAGATCGGATGTCAACGAAAGGGGTGAGCTGCTTATTCAATATATTATAAGTTGCAATCTGGCGATATGATCCAAGAAAAAGTGCAGAAAACTCTTCAACAGATCAAAAGCCACAAAAGCACCACACGATTCGGACATCTATAAGGCTGAGCTAAGAAAATATAAGGGCGAGCTGAGAAAGGCTCAGAACAAATCCTAGGTAGAATTCTGCACCTCCGTGGAGGATACATCTGAGGCCTCTAAGCTAAGGAAAATTCTGTCCCCGAGACCTATTACGGTGGGGTATATTCAGAAGTCAGAGAATGTATGGACAATGGCGGCTATGGACACTGTGTTATCCTTGATACAATATCCGTTGTTCCAGGCAGTGTGGATTTCACCTTACCTGAGCCGCTTTTTGATAAAAATTACTGTACCACCATTCCTGATAGAAACGAATGGAACAACGATATCCCAGGGTATTGTAAAGCGGACGAGCTTGCGAGACTATGAACTACCTTACGCATTCCAAGGAACTGAAATCTGTGGGTATGCCTCTAGCGACATGTAAGCTATGTTTTATAGACCAGTCCCGAAGGACAAAGAGAGGGCTGTGAGTATTCTAAATTTATGTGGCCTAATGTAGACTTGAAGAGGTCTACCGCTTTGCTGTCACTGGCTAGAACAGACGTCTTAGTCATTGTCACCGTCATGACAAGTCATTGTCCAATCGGAAAACATGCTGACAAACTGAAGTAACGACTTTTGCAGAAACTGTGAGGACATCGAATGAAGAAGAGACTACAGAGCACCTTCTGTGTGTGTGTACCGCACTGGCAGTCAGAAGGAGTTCCACTTTAAATTTTCATTTCATTGAGAACGTATCTGATTTAGCGGATGTGAACAATCGCAAGTTGGAGGCCACCGTAGCGCAGAGGTTAGCATGTCCGCCTATGACGCTGAACGCCTGGGTTCGAATCCTGGCGAGACCATCAGAAACAAATTTTCAAACGGTGGTTTTCCCCTCCCAATGCTGGCAACATTTGTGAGGTACTATGCCATGTAAAACTTCACATCAAAGAGGTGTCGCACTCGGCACGCCGTTCGGACTCGGCTATAAAAAGGAGGCCCCTTATCATTGAGCTTAAAACTTGAATCGGACTGCACTCATTAATATGTGAGAAGTTTGCCCCTGTTCCTTAGTGGAATGTTCATGGGCAAAATTTGCAATTTGAACATTCGCAAGTTATTGGGCTTTTTAAGGCGATCTGGATGGTTCAACGGTAGGAACTAGAAGGCATATTCCTTCTTCTGTTCCTGTGGTATCACAATTGACGAAAACGTCTAAATGAGTCTGATGGCATACTGGCACTTAAACCTAACGTAATCTAGACCGATCCGGCAATTTTGGATCTTAAGCCATTTGTTTGATTACGCTGAAATTTGAAACAGGAAGATGTACTAGGGGTCCCGTTGTTCAAACCGAATATGGCCCATATCGGACCGTACTTACATATGGCTGTTATAAAGACCTATATACCAGTTTAGGGTCTTAAGCCCGTAACAGGAGCATTCTTTATCCGATTTCGATGAAATTAGAAACAGTGAGTTGTTTTAAGCCTCCCGACATCCGACTTAAATATGGTTCAGATCGGACCATATTTAGATATAGCTGTCATATAGACCGATCTGATAATTTAGAGTCTATAGCCCATAAAAGCCGCAATTATTACCTGATTGCGCTGAAAGTTTAAACTTTAAGCCTCACAACATACGACTCAAATATGGGTCAGATCGGACTATATATAGATACAACTGCCATGAAGACCGAACTGTCGATACAGGGACTTAAGCCCACAAAAGCCGCAATTATTATCCGATATCTCTGAAATTTGTAGTGAGTTGATGAACGTCTACTGATATCCGACTCAAATATGGTTCAGATCGGTCTTTATTCAAAAAAAAAAAAGGCTGCCCTATAAACCTATCTGCTGATTAAGGGTGTTGAGCCCATAAAAACTGCATTTATAACCCGACTTCGCTGAAACTTGAAACGGTGAGTTGTTTTAAGCTTTCCGTCATCACACCTAAATATGGTTCAGGACAGACTAGATTTAAATATAGCTGCCATAAAAGCCGCAATTCTTATCCAATTTCGCCAAATTTTGAAAAAGCGAGTTGATAAAAGCCTCGCTACATACGACTCAAATATGTTTTAGATCTGTCGATTTAGGGTCTTAAGCCCATAAAAGCCGCAATTTTTATCCGATTTCGCTGAAAATTGACTTCTGAGCCCTTACAAGCCGCAATTTTGGTTCGATTTGGCTGAAATTTTGCATGTAGTGCCAACTAATATGGTCTAAATTGGTCAAGAACTTGATATAGCTCCCATATAAACCGATCTCCCAATTTGACTTCTTGAGTCCTTGCAAGCCGCAATTTTTGTCCGATTTGGCTGAAAATTTGCTCATAGAGTTCTGTTATGACTTTCAACAACCGTGACAAGTACGGCCCAATAGACCTATAACCTGATATAGCTCCCATATAAACCGGTCTCCCGATTTGACTTCTTGAGTCCTTTCAAACCGCAATATTTGCCCGATTTAGCACATAGTGTTCTGTTATGACTTCCAACTACTGTGCCAAGTACGGTACAAATCGGTCTATTACCTGATATAGCTCCCATATAAACCGGTTCCTAGAAACTTTAAATTTTGCTGTATTGACAAAAGTTTGGTATGTATTTAGAATAAAACGATGTTCTCCAACTAAATTTATTTTGCATACATTTTAAGCAGAATCCATGGTGGTGGGTTCCCAAGATTCGGCCCAAACGAACTTAGCACACTTTTACTTGTTTAAAATTAAGAAAGCATTCAATACAGCTTGACGATAGTAAACATAATAAACGATCCACTTAATTGTTGAACCTGTTTTTATACCGAAAAAGTATAACAGGCTTTATTATAAATTCACTAGAATGTCATTAAGCGAAATCAATTGAGCAACAAATATGGCTCAAAAGCCGGAATAGCTTAAACATTTTTTTTATTAAATAAATACATTTAAAAGATAACATATAAAATTCAATGGAATAATTTAATATAATTTAAATTTAAATTAAAAAAAAAACAATTATGCAAAAAAAATGCATGGAATTGTACGTCAACCGGCAACCGGTTAATGGAGACCATTATATCACCTCAATGCCACACGGCGTCTCCTGAGGAGAGATGAGTTAGATGGTTTGACGTCAAACATTAAGTTAGTTGGTATTGAATGACTTAGAGTGAAAGATGGCCCAAATAAGACCTCTAAGCGCGGAACTGCAAAAAATTGCCTGCGAAGATTTGGGCGAAGTTCCCGCCAGGATTCCCGAGGATTTGGTCGCCCTTAAATTATGGATTCAACAGCAGCCTCATTTACATTCCCGCACCGATGATCAGTTTCTGATACAGTTTCTAAGAGGCTGCAAACATAGCTTGGAGAGAGCAAAAGAGAAATTGGATCATTTCTATGCTTTGAGAACGAAATATCCCGAGACGTTTTGCGCCACCAACATCGATGATCCCAAATTCAGAGCTTATTTTGATCAGGGGTAAGTGGTATTTTAAACTTGGTAAGACATCTTCATAATTTTAATGTCTTGCTTCTTTTTTCTTTTTTGCTTGGACTCGCGCAGTGTTGTGTTACCCTTGCCTACACCTCTCAATGATTGCGGTCCTCGCATTTTATTCGCGCGCTTCAACTACAGTACGGATCAAGATATTGAGAAGGTTTTATTGCCATTAAATGCAATGAAAGAAAATTTCATGATGAATGATCCCTATGCCGGCATACATGGAATAGTCTATGTAACAGATTTGGCCAAAGCCACTACAGGTCATTTATTACAACTAACTCCAGGTACTGTGAAAAGGTTAATGACATACTATGAAAAATCGGTTCCCTTGCGTATTAAGGCTCTATGTTATATTAATGCTCCAGCTGCTGCTGAGCAGTTCTTCAAATTGTTATTATCCTGCATCTCGGACAAACTTAAAAAACGCGTAAGTTCTCTGAATGTTTACCTTGGATTGAACTGTAATGAAGAATTTTGCAGGTTGTTATATGCAGCAAGGACATTAGCAAAATATACGATCATATACCTCAAAAGTATTTACCTGAAGAATATGGAGGCTCCAATGGATCTTTGGATAAAGTTTGTGCAGACTACCACAAGGTCTGGGATGAAAGTCGAGAATACTTCAAACAAAACTCAGAATATGGCACAGATGAACGACTACGTCCTGGCAAGCCTTTAGATTTTGATGGAGTCTTTGGTACGGGAGGATCATTCAGGAAAATTAATGTTGACTGAAGTGGTCATATTATGAGGTTACTTACTAAGCCAAATAGTAATAAAGTGATATTAGGGCAAATATTTAAGAAATCATATAGATCACACCGCATATAGTCTGAACTAGTTGTTGTTGTAGCAGTGTGTTGTGTTCTATCTTTCGTCTGCTTGATTCTGTGAAATTTCCAGCTTCAGGAACTTTGCTAGTAAAATGGGGTGCGTCCAGAGGGATCTGGGTCAGAGACGAAAGGGTCTGTCTGGGCAGTTAAAGAAGTAAAGTGTGTCATGTGGTCCCTGGTTAGAATCGGGACAGTAGGAATTGAGGCGGTTGCATCTTCCGTATCCTAATTGTGCCAGAACTACTCTGGTTGGCCGGGGAACTCAATTTCTTCAGGTGCAATGAAGGATCACAAGGACCACATTCACCCGGTAGCTATTCAACGCATCTGCTACCGTGTCTTTATGAATGTTGTCTACACCCGCTTGATCTAGAGGTTCTCTTTTGTAGCGCTGGAAATCGTGCTCTAGATCTGTAGATCTATCTTAAGGCTTCTGGGGGTTGGATACCTATTCAGAAGATGATGATTTGGATGGTCTCTGCGATAACAGCCCAGAATGTATTGCTTAGACAGCATGTATTTATGTTTTCGCACTGGTAGGATCTTTGTCTCCTGATGGTCCACACAAGAACTGAGGCGACAGCCCGATGTAGTTCGAAGAGCGGCATTCTGCCAAATTAGAATATTATTCCACTGCATGTCACATAACTGACGAGATCACACTGGCGCTGCATAACTTACCACAAACCGGCCAATGCTTTCTACGTGGCCAACAAAGTTTCTTCGTCAGCACCCAAGTGCTGCCAGCAAGAGACTTGTGAGTGGTCAACAAGGTTTCTTTGTCAGCACCCCAAGTGCTGCCGGCAAATGACTTGAGGACCTTGTTTCTACTTTTGAGTTTGTCGCAAATGGCTGTGACCTGTGTGGAGAATTTGCAAGAACTATCAAATGTGACACCAAGTATTTTGGGACACTTGATGGTCGGAATTGCCACTCCATCGACCATCACTTTCAGCTTCGTACGCACCTCATGCTTGTTGTAGTGAACAGCACACATGAGATATCTTCAGATTTCTTGCAGGAAAATAGGAGACAAGTTCAACCTTTCGTCAATGATGTCATCATTGGTTGGGGAGCCTGATGCCATGATCGTACAATCGTCCGCATATGATAAGATCTCTAAGCCGTCTGGGGTGGGTGGAGGTAGATATAATGGAGGATAGGTAGAGGTTAAACATTGCCAGAGATATTAACCCGCTTTGGGGAACTTCCTGTTTCACTCTACGGTGTTTCGATTTCTTATCCCTAAATTCCCCCAAAAATGGCTTAGCGACCACTCAGATATTTCGCGACCCAGCGTTTCAGGCCTCGAGAACCGTCTTATCACATGCCTTGGGCTGATTCAAGCCACGGCAAATGTGTGCGGTTATGGCATGCAAAGCAGTTGTTGTGCTTCGAAATCCATGCTGATGCTCGTTAAATGGAAATTCTCCAAAGAGGTTCGGGAGAAGTAACCCCTCAAGCGTCTTGGCTACTGCTGAGAGAAGGGACATCGATCTGAACGACTCCCCCTTACTCGGGTCCTTTTCAGGCTTCCGTAGAGGGATCACTCTGCCCATCTTCCACAGTGTTCAAGAGCAGGTTGAGGACAATTTGTAAGGTACTCGACTCCAGATTGATCCAGATTCTTCAGCATCAGTATAGAGATTGCGTCGAGGCCCAATACCTTGGATAACTTGGCGCCGTCGTGGCCCAACACCTTAGAGGACTTTGCGCCACGGATGCCATTTGTAACTTCGCCCACGGTAAATTGTGATGACTGTCCATCGGCTCGGAGACCACGGATACGACGAATGGCTCTCCTCCTAGCCCTTTCACTCCCGTGAAGCTCAATAAATTGATGGTTGAACAACCGGGCGCATCTCTTCGGATCAGTGACAGTTACGTCGCCAAAAGTGACTGAGGTCCCGACATCCCGTCTTCATCGGTTCGAGAGTGACTTAACAGTAGATTATAGCTTGTCTAAACCGATATCTAAGTTACATTGCTTCAAGTGTTCCAGCCACAAATTCTGCTTTGTTCATTTTCAGCTCGCTGATTCTAGGGTTAGTGTAGTCCGTGCAAGGAATCCCATCTGGTACGCACTTGGGGTATTCGACCGGCTGGTATAAAGTGAGCAGCTGCTGCATTAATGATGTCTCAGAATTTCCTCTCGGCAATTAGCACATTTGAGGGTGGTGTCAGTTCATTGAACGGTGCACTCTTTGAAGCCCACCCAATCAGCCTTCTTCTGATGGATAAACATCAGGAGCTCAGAGGTTGTGAAGTCGGGTGGCCGTTCGATGGTAAGAATTATGGGGAAGTGGGCTGATCCCAAAGAAACGACGGATTACGATGACGATTTGTTAACTGTTTGAGTATCTAAAACATGGTAATACCAAACTAATGTAGTCTAGTTTTAAAGAAAAGAAAAGATTTTCAAGCGAGTCAATCTTCTGCGTTCCTTCTCCAATTTTAAACCTAATTTCGACATGTCTTTCACCAATTGATCTTTCTCTCGGAGTTTTGGTTGTCCCGGTTTGCTTACACCAAAGTGCTTCTCTAGTCATTCTCACATAACTCATATAACTTATATTTTTCTTCGGAATTTGTCGAAACAAAAGTTCGACTTGAACGAACTGAGTGCCTTTTTTACTTGTTTTAGATTTTAAGGTCAATATTAAGCTGCTTATTTGAAAATTTTTTTTAAGTTGCATATGTTTGCTATTATCACAATTATTAACTTCATCTCACTCGAAATGCATCCAAGGTGACTATAGATATTTAAAGTTTAACTTGCAAATACTTAGTGTCATTTTGCTTGTCTATTTATTTTTTATACCCTCCACCATAGGGTGGGGGTATACTAATTTCGTCATTCTGTTTGTAACACCTCGAAATATGCGCCTGAGACCCCATAAAGTATATAAACTTTTGGTCATGTCATTTTAAGTCGATCTAGCCATGTCCGTCCGTCTGTCTGTCGAAAGCACGCTAACTATCGAAGGAGTAAAGCTAGCCGCTTGAAACTTTGCACAAATACTTTTCATTAGTGTAGGTCAGTTGGGATTGTAAATGGGCCAAATCGGTCCATGTTTTGATATAGCTGCCATATAAACCGATCTTGGACCTTAACTTCTTAACAAATTGCACATTTGACCATAAAAATTCCAGTGAGGAACAGGGGAAAACTTCTCACTTATCAATGAGTGTTCTCTGATTCAAGTTTAAGCTCGATGAGAAAAGGCCTCAGCTTAATAACCGAGTCCGAAGACATGTCAGGATTTCAACCAAGGCATTCAGCGTCATAAGCGGACATGCTAACCCTTGCACCACGGTGGCCTCATATAAACCGATCTCTTTATTTAACTTTCTTAGCCCGTAGAAGGCTTATTGTTATATTGATATTTGCTTTCTTTAAAATAATTCCTTAATTTTCTAGGCTAATTTCTAAAAATCTTTAGCAGAAGCCTTAGATGTGGTTATCTTCACGGCCGAACTTTGTTCGTTTTTACTAGATTTTGTATTCACTATATATATACCTAATATCCTAATACCACATCACTACAACTTGAACTTCAGAAATTGATATCTTCAAATTAATTAGAAAATTAGAACGATACCTTTAGTAGTTTTAGTTTTATGATATTTTATATCTGAATTTTATTTTTCACGATTTTTTTGCAAATCAGACCATAAATGCTTTTTTGACAGCCCGAACAAAATTTTGTAGGGCCGAGGTGACCAACTTTGAAAGCCCACCAATGCGCCCCTGGGAGAACACCTTAGCAAACAAATTTCATGAAGATATCTCTATTTGTTCCAAAATGGCAGACTCTTATTTTTTCCATCCCATTGTGCAACTGCTCAATTTTTGTTCCTAGCATTATTTAAAGCCTGTATTTTAATTACCAAATTTAGTAGTTTCAAATGAAATATTTTATAAACCTGGTAACGTTGGTTGGACATTAAGAAATTGATTTTTGATTTTGTTTTCGTTATATTTTCACCTATATTAATTTCAATACGATATAAACAAAAATATTTTAATAGTTCTTTCTGAAATGTGTGCACTCTACCTTTTTTAACACCCTTATAAATAGAACATTAATTTTATACCCTTCATATTTGATACATGCTAATTTTAGTGATGATAGGATAACAACTGCCACCTTAGCTACAAAAAAATAAAAAGGCATTGAGCTCGGCCGAACTTTGGATACCCCCCAACTTGGGTATATATGTAACCCACCTTTCATCATAATCCGGTGAAAACGCATTATTTGTGCCACCATAGCAGCTATATCGAAATATGATCCGATTTGGACCAAATACGGTACGGACATTGACTGGTCTAATAAATACAAGTCACTGTTCAATTTTGGTTCAATATTGGTCTTTTTAACAGCTATCTCCAAATAAAGACCGATCTAGGGTCATATAGAGAACATGGATGTCGAAAAACCTAACATAAGCCAATGTGTAAATTTTCAGCGAGATCGGACAATAAATACGCCTAGTATGGGCCCAAGAACTAAAATCGAGAGATTGGTCTATATGGCAGTTATATGCAAATCTGGACTGATCCAATAAGCCAAATTGTACAAGGGAGTCGAGGGGCCTAGCGTAACTTACTATCTCAAATTTCATCGAAATCGGACAATAAATGCGCCTGTCATGGGCGCAAGACCTTAAATCGAAAGATCGGTCAATATGGCAGATATATCTAAATCTTGATCAATCTGGACTATATTGAATAAAGATATTGAAAGGCTTAACACAACTCATTATCCCAAATTTCAGCGAAATCGGATAATAAATGTGGCTTTAATGGGCCCAAGACCTTTAATCGACAGATTTGTCTATATGGCAGCTATATCCAAATCCGGGCCGTATTGAACAAGGATTTCGAAAGGTCTAACACAACTAACTGTACCAAATTTCAGCGAAATCGGATAATTAATGTGGCTTTAATGGGTCTAAGACCTTAAATCAGCATATCGAACTAAAGGGGGGCTATATCAAGATATAGTCCTATATAGCCCATTTTCAAACTTAACCTGGCTATGAACAAAAAAAGAATCTGTACAAAGTTTCTGCTCAATATCTCTATTTTTAAAGACTGTAGCGTTATTTCAACAGAAAGACGGACGGACGGACAGAGGAGTAGAGGGACAAGATCGTCTTAAATTTTTACGAAGCTCAAAATATAAAGTATGATTTTTTTTAGATATTATCTTTTTGGCAACACTGGTTTAAACAGCTTACGCAGCTTAATTTAACCATGAATCGTCTTATAAACGAACAACGACTGCAAATTATTGAATTTTTTTATCAAAATGTGTGCTCCGTTAAGAAAATTCATCGCACTCTTCTTTCATTCCATCGACGAAGCTCATTTTTGGCTTAATGGGAACGTATGGCTTAATGGGCATGGAGGCCACCGTAGCGCAGAGATTAGCATGTCCGCCTATGACGCTGAACGCCTGGGTTCGAATCCTGGCGAGACCATCAGAAACAATTTTCAGCGGTGGTTTTCCCCTCCTAATGCTGGCAACATTTGTGAGGTACTATGCCATATACAATAAAACTTCTCTCCAAAGAGGTGTCGCACTGCGGCACGCCGTTCGGACTCGGCTATAAAAAGAAGGTCCCATATCATTGAGCTTAAAAACTTGAATCGGACTGCACTCATTGATATTTGAGAAGTTTGCCCCTGCTCCTTAGTGGAATGTTCATGGGCAAAATTTTATTTGGGCCATAAATAAGCAGAGTTGTCGATTTTAGAGTGAAGATCAGCCAGAAGCATTGTAAGAGCTAACAAAGCATCCAGCAAAAGTCACAGTTTGGTGCGATTTATGGGATGGTGGCATCATTGGACCGTACTTCTTCAAAGATAATACGAATCGTAACGTAAATGTGAATGGTGAGCGTAGTCGTGAGATGATATCCAACTTTTTTCGCCCAAAATGCAAGAGCTTGGCTTGCATGACATGTGGTTTCCACAAGACGATGACACATGCCACATAGCACGCCTAAAAATTGACTTATTCAGAGGCGAATGGACCGTATTAACGATTCAAATAAAGATTTCACGCAGTTTTCTTAATTTTATGTGTTTTCTTTTAAACTTGCCTATAGCTCTAAAAAAATCACCCTTTTTTCTTGATCGTCTGGAAATTTTGAGTCGATCTAGCCATGTCCGTCCGTCCTTCTGTCGAAATCACGAAAGCGGTCGAACGCGTAAACTAGCCGCCTGATATTTTCCACAGAAACTTAATCATGATATCGGTCGTTGGGAATAGCAAATGGGCCATATCGGTTTAGATTTAAATATAGATCCCATATAAACCCATCTCCCGATTTGATTTTTGAGCCCCTGAAAGGTACAATTTTTGTCTGATTTGGCTGATATGTTGCATGCGGTGTTCTGTTATGACTTTCAACAACTGTGCCTAATACGGTTCAAATCGGTCTATACCCTGATATAGCTCCATGTAAACCGATCTCCCGATTTGACTTCTTGAGCCCCTACAAGCCGCAATTTTTGTCCGATTTGGCTACAATTTTGCATGTAGTGTTCTTTTATGACTTCCAACAACTGTGCCAAGTACTGTTGAAATCGGTTTATATCCTGATATAGCTCTCATATAAACCCATCTCCCGATTTGATTTCTTGAGCCCCTGAAAGCTGCAATTTTTGGCTGATATGTTGCACGAACTACTCTGTTATGACTTTCAACAACTGTGTCTAGTACGGTTCAAATCGGTCTATACCCTAATATAGCTTCCATATAAACCGATCTCCCGATTTGACTTCTTGAGCCCTTACAAGCCGCAATTTTTGTCCGATTTGGCTACAATTTTGCATGTAGTGTTCTTTTATGACTTCCAACAACTGTGCCAAGTACTGTTGAAATCGGTTTATATCCTGATATAGCTCTCATATAAACCCATCTCCCGATTTGATTTCTTGAGCCCCTGAAAGCTGCAGTTTTTGGCCGATATGTTGCACGAACTACTCTGTTATGACTTTCAACAACTGTGTCTAGTACGGTTCAAATCGGTCTATACCCTAATATAGCTTCCATATAAACCGATCTCCCGATTTGACTTCTTGAGCCCTTACAAGCCGCAATTTTTGTCCGATTTGGCTAAAATTTTGCATGTAGTGTTCTGTGATGACTTTCAACAACTGTGGTAAGTACGATTTAAATCGGTTTATAGCCGGATATAACTCCCATATAAACCGATCTCCCGATTTGACTTTTTGAGCCCCAGGAGTCCGATTTGGCTGAAATTTTGCATGCGGTGTTCTGTTACGACTTTCAATAACTGTACAAAATACGGTTCAAATCAGTTTATAACCTGATATTACTCCCATGTAAACCGGGTTTCGATCATCCTTGTTCGCTTCCTAGAAGCTTAAATTTTTTCTGTTTTGACACAATTTTTTTTTTTAAGTTTCTTGCCAAAGCTCATTAAATTTTACATTTTTTTTTTGTATTTTTTCGAGACGAGCTAAATGATCGAAATTTGGAAATGAAAATGAAAGCCAAAGATAGCAACACACCAACCACTATGGGACACGTATCGTCTTTGTTTAGAAGACTTTTCAACCATATTAGGTGTGATGGCTTCAAGAGCCGTGAGTTGGTATGTTGTATTTGAATTGTATTAATTGCGAAAACGCATCTACGATACGATTACCACGTTAACTACGCTCGACAACACTGTCTATTAGCTTATTTTTTCCCAATGCATGTGTTTTTGTGTAATGACAGACTTTTTTTCTGTGGCAATTACACTCTTCGGTAGTACAAATGGTTCTGTGCATCTGTTGGAAGTTGTATTGATGGCTTCGAAGGCTAGACAACTGCAACGGCTCTCGCTGTTGCTCCGTGTGCCCAGGATTTTTAACCAAAGGAAATCTTTCGTTAAAAATTTGCTTATCTTTGCCCCGAATCTTTAAAATTAGGCCAAAATTTTGATTTTTTCTTTTTTTGTCCTTCCTTACTAGTCTTATATACGATGTGTTCCTTTTATATTATCAGAAAAAAGACGCATACTCGTGTACCATTACTTAGTGTAGGGTAGAACTATAAGCAATACGAAAAGAACAGTCAAATCATTTTACCGCACAACACATAAAATGTTTAATGAACGGATAATAAATTCGATAAAAAGATAACTATCAACTCAGTTTAATTTGTTGCCTTGTATTTATTAAAAAGGCCCGTTTTTCTAATCTACATTTCAAATGCACAAAGCGTAAGGTGCGATAAACAATGCAAGGCACTCAAAGCTTATTTTGTTTGTGAATTCTTTGCCAGAATATACGCAGCTTTGGGCTGAAAGATGGCTCAAATAAAACCTCTCAGTGCAGAACTTCAGAAGATCGCTTGTGATGAGTTGGAAGAGATACCTTCAAGAATACCAGAAGATTTGGCAACACTTAAATTATGGATACAACAACAACCACATTTACAGGCACGCACTGATGATCAATTCCTGATACAATTCTTAAGAGGCTGTAAATACAGTTTGGAAAAAGCCAAGGCGAAAATCGACCATTTTCATGCCATGAAGACAAAATATCCACAGTTTTTTTCACCCACAAACGTTGATGATGTGATATTTCGTGAATGCCATAATCTTGGGTAAGTCTAGACGCTCATGAAAATACAGTAACTGATAATGAGAAATTGTTCTATAGTCCATATTTAATCGAACGATAATGGCACTATCTAAGGAAGCGTTATTTGTGAAGGAAAAAGATTTTAAAATATGTGATTGTTAATCGCCATGAATTTTTGCTAGACTTTCGAGGAAATGATCTAATAAAAAACAAGTATAAAAGTAATAAGTTCGGCAGTGCCGAACTTTGGATTCCCACCACCATGGGGTCTGTGTCAAGTTTCAGCTCAATTAATCAATTTTTAAGGCTGTAAGTGCGATTACAACTGACGGAAATACAGATAAATGAACGGACAGATACACTAACATCGTTAAATCGCCTTAGAATTTTACTACGATCAGAAATACTAAGCAGATATATATTTGGATATGTTGCAAACGAAATGACAAAATGAATATAAACCCTGTCCTATTGTGGTGGGTATAATAAAAACAAGTAAAAAAGGCAATAAGTTCGGCCGAGCACAACTTTGGATACCCATCACCTCGGATATTAACAACTTTTGTATAATATGGTGAATAATGGATCATTTATGAACCTTTTTATGAAAAAATTAACCTTTTATGGGCCTTAGAACTTACATCGGGAGATCGGTATATGATATGACTGTTATATCCAAAACAAGACCGATCTGAACCATATAGAACCGGATGTCGAAGAGCTTACCAGGACTCATTGTGACAAATTTCAAAGAAATGGGACAATTATTGCGCATTTTATAGGACCTAGGGAGATCGGATCTGGATCATATTAAACGCGACTGTCGAAGAGCCTTACACTGTCCACTGAGTCAAATTTCATCGAAATCTAGTTATATACATGCTTTTATGATACCAAGAACTTTAATCGGGAGATCGGTATGTATGGCAACTATATCCAAATATACCTCGATCTTCACCATACATGGTACGAATGTCGAAGGGCCTAACAGAAATCAATGTGCTAAGTTGCAGCAAAATCGGTTAATAAAAACACCTTTTATGAGCCTAAAACCTCAAATCGGGATATCGGTGTATATGGCAGCTTCTTCCAAATCTGAACCCCTGTGGGCCGTATTGAACAGGAATGTCGAGGAGCCTAATACAACTCGTTAAAAATTTCAAGCGAAATCGGACAAGACCTTAAATCGAGAGATCGGTCTATATGGCAGCTTCGAAATCGAAATCTTTACCGATCGGAGCTGTGTTGAACAAGGAAGTCGGTGGGCCTAACTCAACTTACTGGGCCTAAGACCTCAAATCGGCAGATCGGTATATATGGGGTCTAGGTGAAGATATAGTCCGATATAACCTATCTTCGAACTAAACCTGTCCATCGACAAAAAAGAATTTGTGCAAAGTTTCAGCTCAATATCTCTTTTTTTGAAGACTGTAGCGTGATTTCAACAGACAAACGGATAGACGGACGGACATGGATAGATCGTCTTAGGTTTTTGCAACGATCTGGAATATATATGATTTTTAGGGTCAAAAATGGATTTTTCGAAGTAGTGCAAACGCAATAATAAAATTAATATACCCCCATCCTTCGGTGGTGGGCGGAGTCTTATACCTCTTTATAGGCAAACAAAGGATAATAGATAAGAACTGTAGGTCATAAGAGACGTCAGTGTGCAAAAGTTCAGTCAAATCAGATAACAACTGCGAGCTCTAAGGGCTTAAGAAGTCTAATCGGGAGATCGGTTTATATGGCAGCTTTATCATTTTATGGACTGATTTAAACCATATTTAACACAGTTGTTGAAAGTCGTAAGAAAATAATTCATGTTAAATTTCAGCCAAACCGGATAAGAATTGCACCCTTTAGAAGCTCAAGAAGTCAAGACCCAAGATCGGTTCATTATATGGCAGCTATGTCAAAACCTGGTCCGATTCGGCCCACTTACAATCCCAACTTACCTACACTAATAAGAAGATTTTGTGCGCCTAGCTTTACTCCTTCGAATGTTACCATGCTTTCGACAGACAGACGGACGAATCAACTTAAAATATCATGACGATCTAAAATTTATATACTTTATGGGCTCTTAGACGAATATTTCGAGGTATTACAAACGGAATGACGAAACTAGTATACCCCCATCCTATGGCGGACGGTATAAAAATGGAAGTAGATTAGGTAAGGTTCGGTTGAAAAGAGGGCGCAGAAATTAATCCGCCCCATGCCTCTATGGACATACACCTAAGCCAGTAATCGGGCGCTCTAAAAACTATAAAGCAAACTCTAAAAAGAAAATTTAAAGTTAAGAATTCCATGGAAGTAAATCTGTCACTTTTGAACAGACGGAGACAGACTGACGTCACTGATAAAGACGTCACTGATAAAAGCAGTTCTGATCCAAAAATAAACAAGCAAAAGCATGCTAAGTTCGGCCGGGCCGAATCTTAAATACACTCCACCATGAATCGCTTATGGCGAGTTCTTTTCCCGAAGTAAAATAGGGAGATATGTTTATATGGGAGCTGTATCAGGCTATAGACCCATTCAGACCATATTTTACACGTATGTTGAGAAGCCGTCATGGGAGAAGCCGTCATACAAAATTTCAGCCAAATCGGATGATAATTACGCCCTGTAGAGGCTCAAGAAGTCAAGATCCCAAATCAGTTTATATGGCAGCTATATCAGGTTATGGTCCGATTTTAACTATACTAAGCACAGTTGTTGAAAATCATTACGAAACACTTCATGCAAAGTTTCAGCCAAAACGAATGAGAACTGCGTCCTCATAGCTGCCATATAAACCTATTTTGGATCTTGACGTCTTGAGCCACTAGTCAAGAAGTCAAGATCCAAGATCTGTTTATATGGCAGCTATACCAAAACATGGACCGATATGGCCCATTTACAATCCCAACCGACCTACGCTTATAAGAAGTTTTTGTGCAAAATTTCTGCTAGCTTTTCTCCTTCGAAAAGTAAGCGTGCTTTCGACAGACAGACAGACGGACGGACGGGCATGGCTAGATCGACTTAAAATGTAATGTCGATCAAGAATATATATACTTTATGGGGTCTTAAATGAATATTTATAGAAGTTACAAACAGTTATAGAAGTTACAAACCTCCTTCCTATGGTGGAGGGTATAAAAAGCCAAGTCCAAAAAACATAGGAGTATATCTATGTATGCCGCTCAACAAAACTTGATGTCTCATTCATCTGATGGCTTTGGCTTCATATGACACTCATCTGAGTGGTGTTAAATTTCAAACAACACAAGATGACCATCGACCATATTAAAAGTAACATCCACTGAACGGTTACTAAAACGTTCGCGCATCTCTCACTCTATTGTATATGTGCGTGTGTTTCTAGCTGACTTTGTTTTTATGCCGCATGGGATACAGACAATTGTTTTAGCCAAAGTGACTTTTGAGTGAAAAATTTGTGGGTGTCATGCAGTTCTTTGTTGGGAATACACTACACTCACATTAGGATTGATCTAAATTTTTTTGTTTTTGTTTAAATTGTACTAAGCAACACTTTTTCTTTCCAGAATAGATTAAGGTTTATATATTAGCAATAAATCACCAAAATTATAAAAAATTAATTGAGAATAGACGAAAATGTGGGTTTTAACCGACAGCGTTGCACAAAATTGAAATTGGTATAATAAATAAAAGAAAATCTAATGATCGGTTTATATAGCAGCTACATCAGTTTTTGAACCGATTTTAACCATAATTGTAGAAAGTAAAACAAAAACACCTCATGCCAAATCTCACCCCTATCGGATAAGAATTACGCTCTCTAGGGTCTCACGAAATAAAATCGGGAAGTGGGTACTCTAAACAAAAATAATAAAAAAAATTAATTTACAATTTTTGTTTTACTTTTAGAGTTCTTACTCCCCTGCCTATACCGCTCAACGACAATGGACCACGAATTTTGTTCTATCGCTTTAACTACCCGACAAATAAATTTAGTTTGGAAGAAATATTTCTGCCCATAAATGCAATGCACGAAGTTCTAATGATCAGCGATGCCTATGCTGGTATTCATGGAATAACTTATTTGGTAGATTTGGGTAAAGCCACAGCTAGTCATTTCCTGCATATGAGTCCAGGAGCAATAAAAAGGATTATGAATTTTTATGAAAAATCCAGGCCATTAAGAATAAGAGGGATATGCTATATAAACGCTTCTTCGGTGGCAGAACAATTTTTTAAAGCTGTATTATCATGCCTCTCAGAGAAATTACGTGAAAGGGTAAGTAATTCTCAAAAAAGAAAACATAACACAATTTTCAGTACCTTTTTTATCTTTAGGTTGCCATATGCGGCAAAGACATCAGCAAAATATACTCTCATATCCCTCAAAAATATTTGCCACAAGATTATGGAGGCTCAAATGGATGTTTGCAACAATTAACTGCGGATTACAATAAAGTATGGGACGAACATCGGTTGTATTTCAAGCAAAATTCTGAATTTGGCACTAATGAGAGTCTACGTCCCGGTAAACCCTTAGATTTTGATGATGTGCTTGGGATTGGCGGTTCGTTTAGGAAATTAAATGTCGATTGAAAGAAAACAAAGAAGAAAAAAACTCTATAGTAAATAAAAGAGATTGTTAAGTAAATCAATCTTGAAAGCAGGCAGCTTTGCCGATAAATTAAAAAAAATCGAATTTACAGCAAAAAGAAAAGAAAGAAAGATGCACATAATGAAATCTTAGACCGACGAAACACTATATACGTGCATTACGCCATTGTTTCCTTCACGGGAAAGAAAATAAAGGAAATTAAGAAAATGCAAACGACGCAAACAGCATGCCATTGAGAGCAGAATGCTGCTTGCGGCATGTTCTTAAATAACTCTCATGTATCTGTATTCCCAAGCGCCACTAATCAGTCTATGTGCGAACTTCAAATACTTTATCTACATATAATTTATCTATGGGTGTTCATACCCTTCATCACAACTGTGTAACAGGATACTGTAGATTAGGTTAGGTTGAAAAGAGGATGCGGATATTATTCCACCCCATGCCACTATGGACATACACCTAAGTCAGTAATGGGCTTGTTGTGCGCTCTAAAAGTAACCTCGAAAAAGAACATTTTTATGTTAGGAACTCCAAAATCCTTTAGTGCGTTCCATCCCACGCCCCTATATTGGCTCATGTCTGGTATTGTGTCCCCACCTTAGTACCGGTGTCTCCACGTCTCATCATCATCATCTTCCCCACATGCCCTACATATGCTATCACTTGCCGCACCGATTCTGCATAAGTCAGCTCGTAGCCCCATGTGTCCCGTTACGATACCAATAGCTACACTTACTTCTTTTCAGTATTACTTCTTACTTTTACTAGCTAGCCCCATAGGATTTTCGCTGTTCTACCGACTGCTTCGCTGTTCCATAGTGTGGGTTCGTCGCCCAAGTCCTTAAATCGGACTGCGTCGACCCGAAAGGCTTCAGGTTAACCAAGTTTATTGACGGCAGTTCTCTGGTATTCACTGCCAATTTGTCTGTCCTTTCCTTCCCCCTTACTCCGTCATGGCCCGGCACCCAAACGATGGGGATTGTGCCAACCTTCTCCTTCTTACAATGCAAGACTGTTCGTGATCTTACCTACCTGGTTGTTATTGCCCTTATGGCAATATTACTGACCGTAAAGAAGTTCACACTTGACTTCCTTGCGCCAGTACCACACCAACTCAAGCATTAAGTGATCGCCCGGATCTCCGCCTGTAAGACCATATTATGGGCAGGCAGTTTAAAACAGATCTCAGTCCCTGGGTTCTGTAAATGTAAACCCCAGGCCCACTCTTTCCTCTAGCTTGATCCATCCATGTAACATAATCTTCCAGACGGCGATACTAGGGTTCCGTCACTCCAAGACTGTGCCGCTGGCAGCAATGCCTCACGCTCGTCCTCAGGGTTCATCCCAGTTATCCGATCGGAAACCTCTTCCCTTCCTTCGCTGTTTCCTATCGTCGCCTCGATTATACTACGATGGTATGAGCTGCTCCCATCCTCAATCCATTATCCCATTGCCTTAAGTCTCATAACCGGAGTGCCTGCCTCACATTTAATCTGAATGTCAATGGGTCAGATATCTAGAATAGTTTCCAGTGCCCTAGTGAGCGTGGTCCTCATCGCTCCGCCTATGCCAAGGCAACATATTCTCTGAATCTGCTGTATGGTCCTTATGTTTAAATTTTTCTCCATAGCAGTCCATGAAACTACTCAGGCGTAAGTAAATATTGGTCTAATCACGCTCCTATAGACTCAGTGGACTATCCTTGGATCAGGCCCCATTTCGAGCCTATAGCCCGTATACAAAGTGCCCAACATCTGCGAGCCTTCTCAGTACGCTCCTGAATGTGACACTTCCAATTCAGTTTTCAATCCAAGATCACTCCTAAGTATTTGACCTTGTCAGATTTCGAAATCGTTTTATTGAGAAAACGTGGTGCGTTAAATTGGCCCACCTTCGTCTTCCTCGTGAACAGGCATATTTCAGTCCTCTCTGGTTTAACATTGGGACCCGTGGGTCTAGCCCAGTCATATGTCATATGCAAGACCCTTTCGTCCCTTCTGCATAGCTGGTTCTGATCCTTACCTCTAAGAAGTATTATAACATCATCTGCATAGCAGACTGGTTCAAATCCCTTCTCATTCAGCATCCGTAATAGGTCATTTATGGTGGTCATCCCTAGGAGTGGCGATAAAATTCTTCCTATGGCGTTCCCTGTACCACTTTCTTCCTTATATTTATGTCGTGTTCCTTAGCATATGGTTTCTCCAGACTCTAAGGACCAGGTCCACCCGTTACTGGTCTAAGGATTGTAGCAATGTGTTGGTCCGCACATTGTTAAACGCCCCCTCGATGTCAATGCAAACTGCCAATGTGTACGTCTTGGCATCGAAAGATTCTTCTATAGCGCAGTCTCCACCGACCTTCCCTTGATATAGGCATGATGTTTGGATTTGAGCAGTTTGCTGGATGTCCTACTCTTTATCATGGTATCCACAACGTAAGGCTTATAGGTCTGTAGGCCTATTGTAACTTTGTTCACTTGATTGCAACATAAGGTATAGCCATATACTCATAAATATATATCCACCTTTCCATACACTTTGCGGTTTACGGTTTTCATCATGGGATTGAGACAACCTTAGCCATTAGTGGGAACAACACATATTCAATATTTCTTAAACATTTGACCGTCACAATTTGTCAATCGCTCAAAATAAAGCTCGTGTCGATTAGTCGAAAGAAATGCTCCGAAAATACTATCGCGGTGCTTCGAAACACGTCTATGACATCGTGACAGGTGATGAATCGTCGTGAAAGTAAGCGGCAGTCGACAATTTGTCAATCGCTCAAAATAAGGCTCGTGTCGATTAGTCGAAAGAAATGCTCCGAAAATACTATCGCGGTGCTTCGAAACACGTCTATGACATCGTGACAAGTGATGAATCGTCGTGAAAGTAAGCGGCAGTCGACTGTTTGGATGTTTCAAGATGAGACAAATCCAACAAAAGTTGGAAGCGCTTCCAAGAATATAATCGCCCGTTTTTTCTGAAAAATTGAACATCTCGCAATCGTACCACTAGAAATACGCAGAACAGTCAATTCCGAGAGGTACACAATCATTTGTGTAGCAGTTGTCTTCCATGAGGTCAGGATCACTCTTCACCACGACAATATGACCTCTCACACATCGGTTCAAACAACTACATTTTTGAGCACTCAAAAAATCGATTTGATGAGTCAACCGCCGTATAGTCCTGTCTTGGCACCGAGAGACTTCTCTTTATTTCCGTACGCAAAAATTAAAATGAGAGGTCAACGTTTTTGGACACCAGAATGCATGTTTTGGAGACACTGCAATCATAGTGGCAAAAGTACTTCGACAATTGGTTCAAATGCATGCAAAAGTGTATAGGTCTTCATAGGAAATATTTTGAAAAACAATAAAGCGATTTTCGATTCTTATTATTTGTTTTTGTTCTCTAATCCCGAAATATAAAAGGCAACCCTCGTATACTGATCTCCTGATTCAAAGCCTATTGTCTTATCCCAAAACAACCGATCTCCCGATTAAACTTTTTGAACTTCTAGATGGCGATTTGGCTAAAATTTTGCACAAAGACTTATCCTATGACCTTCAATATATGTGTTGAGTATGGCCAGAATCAGTCTAAAACCTGATGTAGCTCCCATATAAACCGATCTCCCGATTATACTTCTTGAGCCTCTAGAGAGCGAAATTTTTGTCTGATTTTGCTCAATATGATCTGAGTCGATTCATTACCTGATATAGCTCTCATATAAACCGATCTTCCGATTTTATTTCTTGAACCCCTATAAGGAGCAATTCGTATCCTATTTGGCTGAAATTTTGCACAAATGGCTTTTACTAAAGTCTTTCACATCTAAACCAAGTATGACCCTAATCGGTCTATAACCTGATATAGCTAAAATAGCATGGCAATTCCTTTCCATTATCCTTTGTTTGCCTATAAAGAGATATCGGTCAAAGAACTTGACAAATGCGATCCATGGTGCAGGATATATAAGATCCGAGTCGGTCAAACTTGACACGCTTTTACTGGTTCATATTAGGTTCGGTTGAAAAGTGATCGGCTTGTTGTGCGTTCGTATTAAAATGTTTAGTTTAGAAATAATTGTCATAAATATCTTAAGATTTTTCATTTTTCTAAAATTCATATTTTCCACACAATTTTAAATATAATTACATTTCAATGAAACTTACCTGTATAATAATTTTGTAATTTTGTTGCTTGATGATTATAAGAAATTATAACAAAAGGATTTTTCATATCAAATATAACAGTTGACTTAATAGTGCTTTTTATTGCTTAATTTAAAACCCTTTTGCTAATGACGTATTTTCAATTATTTTTGTTTGGTGAAAAACTTCTCTTAGTCAAGTCACTCATCTTGGAAAAAAAAATCAAAACACTGAAGTAAGTAAATCTGAGAAAATAACGTGTTCACCTCACACTCTCACACACTCTTTACATAACAACAACAAATGTAAACAAAAAAATGGATACACACACGGCGAAGCAAAAACGCGAAACCCGCAGACCAATATTATAATTTATTGCTGATTGTTTTCTTAAGATTTCCAATAGATTTTTAACGAATATCCAAATAAATCGATTAATACATAAGTTGCACTACATTTTTCTATTGATTTATTAAATTTTTGAGAAAGTTTTATCTAGTTTTGATCAATTTTCCACTAAAACTTTTACGAGGGCTTTATTTTGCATGCGGACGATTAAAGAACTGCGACGAAACTGAGTTAACTGAGCAGCCAAATGGTGTGCTGTGGTGTGATGTAGTGGGGTGGGTGGTGTGGTTAGAATAGTGGTAATGGCGAAGATAATCATGTTCTCACCTTGCTGTCAATGTAATTAAGAGTGCTATGGTGGTTTATGAATAGTCCTCCTTCCGCAAAAAAACAAAATTATATAAATAAAAAAATCTAGTTTTCCAGGATGTGGGTGTCAAATGAAAGGTAATTAGATATGGGATATGAATCTGCTGTCTTAAATCCTCCAAACTGATATGTAGTTCGACCGAGACAATTTGAAAAACCTAAAATTTAAGTGAATGTATAGTAGAAATCCCAAATATCATATCCAAATGTGGAGAAAATATTGTGGGGCTTGCAAAAAGTTGGATTCGATGGTATTTTTAAGAAAATTATTTAAAATTAGATAACAAATCCGCAAATCAAATAAACAATAACTTGTGTCCAAACTACGCATTTACCATCGAAATCTTGACCAAGATTTATATTATAACAAGTAAAAGCGTGCTAAGTTCCACCGGGCCGAATCTTGGGAACCCACCGTCATGGATTCACCTAGAAATTTATACAAAATAAATGTAGCTGAAGGGCATAATTTTATTCTACATACCAAACTTCTGTCAGACCAGCAAAAATTAAAGCTTCTAAAAACCAAACAAGGATGATGATAGACTGATTTGGACCGTATTTGGCACGATTGTTGATAGTCATAACGGAACACCGCATGCAAAATTTCAGCCGAATCGGACAAAATTTGCGGCTTATAATGACTCAAGAAATCAAATCGGGAGATCGGTTTATATGGGAACTATATCAGGCTATAGGCCGATTTAAACCGTACTTGGCACAGTTGTTAAAAATCTTAACAGAACACTGCATGCACAGTCAAATCGGATAAAAATTGCGACTTGTAAAGTTTCAAGAAGTCTAATCTGGAGATTGGTTTATATGGGAGCTATATCAGACTATAGACCGATTTGGGACGTACTTGGCACAAATTTTAAAAATCTTAACAGACCACTGCACGCAAAATTCCTGCCAGATTATAGACCGATTTGGACCGTACTTGGCACAACTGTTGAAAGTCATAACGGAACACCACATGCGAAATTTCAGCCAAATTGGACAAAAATTACGGTTTGTAAGGGTTCAAGAAGTCAAAGATCGCTTTATATGGGAGCTATATCCAAATTTGAACCGATATGGCCTATTTGCAAGCCCCAACGATCTACTACAGAAGCGCATCGAGCCAGGTATGACCATTTTAAAACTGTTTATTATGCTACCGTAGCGCAGAGGTTAACATGTCCGCCTATGACCCTAAACACCTGGGTTGGAATCCTAGTGAGAACATCAAAAAACAAGCAAAAGCGTGCTAAGTTCGGCCGGGTCGAATCTTGGGAACCGGACCGATTTGGACCGAACTTAGCACAGTTGTTGAGACGTATAACATACAATTACAGCCAAATCGGATAAAAATCGCGGCTGCAGGGCTTAAGAAGGCAAATCGGGAGATCGGTTTATATGGGAGATATTTCAGGTTATAGACCGATTCAGACTGTACTTAGCACAGTTGTTAACGGAACACTATGTGCAAAATTTCAGCCAAATCGGATGAAAATTAAGGCTTCCAGGGGCTCAAGAAATCAAATCGGGAGATCGGTTTATATGGGAACTACATCAGGTTCTTGACCAATTTGGACGGTACTTGGCACAGTTGTTGAAAGTCATAATAAAATTGCGGCTTTTAAGGGCTCAAGAAATCAAATCGGGAGATCGGTTTATATAGGAGCTATATCAGGTTATAGATCGATTGAAACTGTACTTGGCACAGTTATTGGAAGCCATAACCGAACACTATGCGCAAATTTTAGCCAAATCGGATGAAAATTAAGGCTTCCAGGGGCTCAAGAAATCAAATCGGGAGATCGGTTTATATGGGAGCTATATCAGGTTCTTGGGCAATTTGGACCGTACTTGGCACATTTGTTGGAAGTCAAAACAGAACACTATGTGCAAATCGAACAAAAATTGCGGCTTCCGGGGGCTCAAGAAGTCAAGCCTGAACCGATAAGGCCTATTTGCAGTCCCCAACGACCTTCATCAATATTAATTATCTGTGCAAAATTTCAAGAGGCCTAGCTATACGCGTTCGACCGCTATAGTGATTTCGACAGACGGACGGACGGACATGGCTAGTTCGACTCTGAATGTCGAGACTATAAAGAATATATATACTGTATGGGGTCCTAGATCAATATTTCGAGGTGTTACAAACGGAATGACTAGGTTAGTATACCCCCACCCTATTGTGGAGGTTATAAAAGTATATATATTTTTCAGCGGTGGTTATCCCCTTCTAATGCTGGCAACATTTGTGAGGTACTATGCTATGTAAAAACTTCTCCCCAAAGAGGTGTCGCACTGCGGCACGCCGTTCGGGTTCGGCTATATAAAAGAGGCAACTTATCATTGAGCTTAAACTTGAATCGGACAGCACTCATTGATGTGAGAAGTTTGTAAAATTTGTAAAATTATTAATATGATTTCATGGACATGGAATTTACTTCTAATGTATGGAATATATTTTCGACTTATACATAACATGTGTCTCCAATATGCTAATATAACACAAACTACACATATAAATATATTTTAAAAATTACATATAGCTATTTCCCATATCATATGAAAAATTCCAAAAAAGATCTTCTCCAAACTGAACTGAAGTTGTAAAGAATATCTCTAAACTTTGTCATACGTAGAAGGTTAATCGACTATAAGTTTTCGAAATGATCCAGCAATACCCAGATCATCGCCAAAGTCTATCTTGGGTTTACCCAAACGCAAATGTTCTTCAGTGCCGTAGTCGGCATTCTGCCGGAAGAATTCTCGATAGTTATCCCAGATTTTATTGCGCTCACAACATAGCTGTTCCAAAGAACCATTTTCCCCACCATATTCCACAGGCAGATACTTTTTGGGAATGTGATCATCCAATTCTTTAGAATTTTTAGCAGAAATGAATATCTGGAGATAAAAACAAGAACAATTTTAAATCATATCTCCACAGCTAAAATCTTCACCTACCCTTTGTCTCAAATTCTCTGGTATATAGGGCAAAACTACTCGATGCATATGTTCACTTGCTGTTGAAGCATTTATTATATGAAGCGCCTTGATTCTTACAGGAATTGTGTTCTCAAAAAACTTGACAATCTTTTTGATGGCCGCTGGCGTTATTAGCATGACATGACTTAGGGTAACCTTGGAGAAATCCATGATATAACAAAGACCATGGATACAAGCATAGGGATCTGTTATCATGGCCAATTCGGTAGCTGCTGTTACATATGACATGATTTGGGCCACAGTAAAATCTGGAGCAGCATAATTGGCACGTATGAAGACAATGCGGGGACCATTCCCAAATAAAGGTTCAGGCAAAGGCACATAGGTGCTGTTGCAAAAAATTAAGGGGTTACATACCAAAAACAGTTTTATTGTTGTGAAGAAACAACTTACCCGGTTTTGTGAAACCTTCGAAAAGCATCATTATCCACATCGGTAATGCCAAACATTTCTGGACACTTGGTCTTCATGGCATAGAAGATATCCAATTTGTCTTTAGCCTTCTCCAGGCTATACTTACAGCCTCTGAGAAATTGTATGAGAAACTGGTCTTCTGTACGGGCCTTCAAATGGGATTGTTGGTTGATCCATGCCTTAAGGACTTCCAAATCTTCCGGAATTCGACTAGGTACTTCACCCAATTCTTCTATGGCCACTTTTTGCAATTCTTCCTTTAATAATTTTATTTGAGACATGCTAAAACCTATGTTTCCAATTGTCTCTAACTTGCAATAAAAACTCACAACTCAAAGTGAAACTATTTATATGTAGCAACGATTTGATATAGGTGCTCTAATTAAATTTAATTTGAGCTCTTGATTGCCGGCTTTTTGAAATTGGAAAAACGTGAGGGCACAGCTTGTAAAGAAAATAACCACTACAACTACTAAATTTCCCATGAACATTCCACTAAGGAACAGGGGATAAAGCATATTACCTACGAAATTATTAACAAATTGGGATCAATGAGTTTAATAACAACTTTCCGGGGATAAGCCAATTGCAATATTTACTAACTAGATAGAAATTAAAATTAAACAATATAACTACCTAGCAAAATAAGTAAGGCAGAAGTCGGGTGGAGGCGACTATAAATGAAACAAGTAAATGCGTGCCAGACTCGACCGGGCCGAATCTTATATACCCTCCAACATGGATCGCATTTCTCTTATAGGCAAACAAAGGATAATGGATAAGATATGCCATCTGCATCAGGATATGGACAGATTCGGACCATACTAGGGTTGGATGTTGGAGACCATAGTAGAAGACATTATGCAAAATGTCAACCAAATCGTGGGTATAAACATGTTCGTAGTAAAACTCTCCACTTTATTGCATCCAAAGTTACTATACAATGAAAACAACAATTCGTAAAGAGAACAAGTAAAAGTGTGCTAAATTCGGCCGGGCCGAATCTTATATACCCTCCACCATGGATTGCATTTGTCGAGTTCTTTTCCCGGTATCTCTGTTTAGGCAAACAAAGGATAAAAGATTAGAAATAATATGCTATTGAAGCTATATAAAGTTATGGTCCGATTCAAACCTTGATGCTCATCGATGCACTGTTGTTGAGCTAATCCACGACGAAAGTTGTAAAAAATCGCACGAAAGTGTTCACCAGTCAATTCCATTTTTTGGGCGAAATGAATCTTTCAAGTTACTGTAAACAACACAAACAGCGCTCGTATGTCAAAACGTTCTGAGTACGAATAACCTCAAAAATGTCAAGCTTTACGATAGAGCTGTCACGGCGGATTGCAATACAAGGGTTGTCCCATCCCGAAATATATAATAGGCAATCCTTGTATACCAAACATGTTTGTCCAGCTGACACTGAACATCTGACCATGATCATTCACAAGAGATGGTATGCAGCATATTGTATGATATATTCGATCTATGTTTTATCCGCATATGCATTAACAACTATAGTAGTTTAGACATACTTGCCAGTCGTTTAAGTGCGAATTTCATTTTTCTGCTTAGTAAAAAGGGATAAAGTTCGGCCAGAACGAACATTGGATAACCACCAACGCGGATATTAACCACCTTTTGTGTAATACCGTGAAATATACATCATTTATGAACCCATAAGAGCTTACGAGTATTATACCCACCACCATAGGATGGGGGTAAACACCTCGAAATATTGATCTGCGACCATAAAGTATATATATATTCTTGATCATCTCGACATTCTGAGTCTATCTAGCCATGTCCGTCCGTCCGTCTGTCGAAATCACGATAGCGATCGAACGCGTAAATCTAGCCTCTTGAAATTTTTCACAAATACAAATGGGCCATATCGGTTCAGATTTGGATATAGCTCCATAGAAACCGATCCCGCGATTTGACTTATTGAGGCCTTAAAAGCCTCAATTTTCATCGTATTTGACCAAAATTTGGAACAAATACTTGAGTTATGACTTCCAACATCCATGCTTAGCATGATCCGAAACGGTCTATAAACAGATATAGCCCCATATAAACCAATCCCCGGATTTGACTTCTTGAGCCCTTAGAAGCCTCAATTTTCATCTGATTTGGCCAAAAAAACAAAGACTTATGTTACAACATCCAACATCCATGCCAAGTAAAATCCGAGTCGTTCTATAAACAGATATAGCCCCCATGGGCATGGCGTTACTACTGTATCGTCAATATCAATTCAGATGATCTTGAGCAAAATTCGCCCTGAGACATGGATGAGAGAATAGTGGAACGAATGTCTTTTGCTTTCAAGTGACACGATTTTTATGCTGTGTGTTCATACAGCTTACAAGAATATACAACATGTCGATACAAACACAGCTAATAGACTGGTCCCCTTATTAATGGGGGAATTTGTAACTTAACTGGTATGACAACCATGCCATGCATGCTTTTTCTATCATGTAGGTGATGCAAATCAATGTTTCATAAACGTGATAGAGAAATGCACACATGTCAATTCCAAGTCATTTAGTGCAAATAATCATATAGTTTATTTATAACAGTACTTTTAAACAAATAATACCCAATATTAATCATAGGTATATATTTAACAAGTAAGAAGGCGTTAAGTTCGGGCAGGCCGAACTTTGGATACCCACCACTTCGGGTATATACGAAAACCACATTTCGTCATAATGTATGCCCCCATATCAGTTACATTGAATTATGGTCTGATTTAGATCAAATTCGGCACTGACATTGAGTGGTCTAATAAGTACAAGTCATTGTTCAATTTCGTAGAACAAAATATTGTTTTTTCGGTAGCTATAGAAAAATATCGACCGATCAGAACCATATACGACAAGTATGTCGAAAAGTCCAACACTGTGTCAAATTTCAGCGAAATCGAGTTATAAATGCGCCTTTTAGGGGCCAAGAGATTAAATCGAGAGATCGGTCTATGCAGCAATATCCAAATTTGGACTGATCTGAGCCAAATTAAAGAGGGATGTCGAAGGCCCTAACACAACTCACTGTCCCATTTTTTTATACCCTCTACCATAGGATCGGGGTATACTAATTTTGTCATTGTTTATAACTCCTCGAAATATTCGTCTAAGACCCCATAAAGTATATATATATTCTTGATCGTCATGACATTTTAAGTCGATCTAGCCATGTCCGTCTGTCCGTCTGTCCGTCCGTTTGATATAGCTGCCATATAAACCGATCTTGGATCTTGACTTCTTGGGCCACTAGATGGCACAATTCTTATCCGATTTCACTGAAATTTTGCACGGAGTGTTTTGGTATGACTTCCAACAACTGTGCTGAGTATGGTTGAAATCGGTCCATAACCGGATATAGCTGTCATATTAACTTATCTGGGATCTTGATCTGCCATATAAACCGATGTTGAAACTTGACTGCTTGAGCCACTTGAGGTGTTCTGTTATGACTTTTAATAAGTGTGCTAAATATGGTTCAAATCGGTCCATAACTTATTATAACTGCCATATAAACCAATCTGGGATCTTGACTTCTTGAGACACTAGATGCCGCAATTCTTATCCGATTTGGCTGAAATTTCGCATGACGTGTTCTGTTATCACTTTTAATAACTGTACTCAATATGGTTTAAATCGGTCCATAAGCTATTATAGCTGCCATATAAACCGATCTGAGGTCTTGACTTCCTAAGCCTCCAGAGTGCATAATTATTATCCGATTTGGCTGAAATTCAACATGCGTGTTAAATATTGTCTGAATCGATCTTTAGCCTGATACAGCTCTCATAGAAATATACCTCCCTACATTACTGCTTGAGCCCTATAGGGCACAATTCTTATTCGATTAAGCTGAAATTTTGCACAATGACTTCTACTATGGTCTTCATTATTCAATTCGAATAGGACTATAACTTGATGTAGCTCCAATAGCATAACAATTCTTATCCATTATTCTTTGTTTGCCTTAAAAGAGATAACGGGCAAAGAACTCGGCAAATGCGATCCATGGTCCATGGTAGGGGTCTACCATAATACACTCTATCAAATTTCATCGAAATTGGATTGAAATTTAGCAATTTATTTCCCCAAGAATTTAAGGCGAGCGACTTTATAATTATAGTCCTGTTTTATAAGATCAGAAAGTCAGTTTCATATACAAAGAATAAGAAATTATAAAAAAATGGTACAAAATGTTTTCAGTTATCAAAATATGTGAAAATTTATAAATAACCAAAAAAGGTATTTATTGGTTAAATTCCCACGCATTGGGAATTTTTCCCGGTAGAATCTCAACTTCCAACTACACAGTCTTAAAAAGAAGCATATGCAATTGGTTGACCTCCGTAGGAACAAAAGAACAAACCAAGCACCTCACTCATCACTATAACAACCCAACCACCGCAACAGTGAACTATATCTATCGACATCCAACTTTTCTCTGTCATGCTCTCACATAGTGCTCCCATATTATGTCACTCTATTTGTGAGGGCGTAATAATAACTTCTAGAAGTATACTCATTGTCTTGTACCTAATGGTCTTCTCTCGTATTTTTACCTAACTACTGTTGTTGTAATATGGCTTTGCATTAGCACAAAGAAATGAGTCTTAAGTGAAAGGCAACAATAATGTTGTGTTAGGTAATTTTCTAATTATGATATGTTCTGGTTCGAATTTAAAAAAATCCAGCCTTATCCCGTACCTTCATACCAACAGTGACCTTTATGCAAAATTTCAAGTTTGTAGGTTCAGCCCTTTCTTCTGGGCGTATATCACAAACATCGGTAACACTACTATTTTTTTATATATAGATACACACTATTTCAATGGTATTATTTCATAGATATGACATTTATTACATAACTTATTTTTCACAAAGTGATTATTAATCCACCACAAGTTTTCTAAATGTACCCCCAATGCCGAAATCATCACCAAATTCTAATTTGCATTTGCCCAAACGCAATTTCTCTTCTACGCCATAGGCAGCATTCTCGCGAAAAAAGTCTCTATGTTTATCCCATACATGATTGTAGTCCTCGCACAACTGCTCCAATAAACCATTTTCACCACCATATTCCGTTGGTAAATACTCTTTGGGTATATGTCGATGCAATTCCTCTATATTATTGCGAATGATGACAATCTTTAAAGGAAAAAATTAAAAATTTCAAAGTATTTTTATTTTTTTTTTAATTTTTGTTATCATACCCGCTCTTTTAATTGCTGTGGAAAGAAAGGCATTACAAATTGATACAATTGTTCAGCGGCTGGTGTAGCATTTATAGCGTAGATCCCCTTTATTCTTATCGGAATCGTGTGCTCAAAATATTTTACAAATTTCTTAAAGTTTGTTGGTGTTATAAGCATGACATGATTCAGGGTAAGTTTGGAGAAATCCATTATGAAGCATATACCATGAATACAAGCATAGGGATCAGATATCATAGCAACTTCCAATGCAGCTGTTGTATATTGAACGATCTGGCACACCGTAAAGTCGGGAGCTGCATAATTTATACGTACGGAAACAATTCGAGGTCCATTTGCATTCAACGGCTTCGGCAATGTCACATAAGTTCTGGGGAGATGTGTAATATGTAAATTATTTAAACTTGATTTAAAACACTTAAGTCTGCTGAATAGATTTCAGATAATTGTTTTGTGATTTCGATCTCCAGTATTAGCGAAGTTTTACCGCTTTTATTATATGGAACAAAACTAACTATTTTTCTGGGAAATATTGGTCGGCTATTACTTGTTTGAGGACAAAGAAATCCTATCTTCACTGATATCTCCAAGTTGAGGGCTTGCAGGAGATTGGTCTATTTTGATGCAATTGTAATCGGTGACACTGACGCACTAGTGTGTGATATTGCCATATCCTGACACAAACTCCCGCAAAGGGCCCTTACATACCACGCTTGAAATGTAGGCTTTTTGTGGATAAGTGTGGGGTTTTTTGGGCAGAGATCTGTAACTACCACCCTTGAAATTCACAGTAAGGCGTCGCTCAAGATTTGAATGCAAGGGCAGTGAGGCCAAGGCATATAAATAAACATCCTTACTTTACTTTAATTGGCTATGACAGAACATTTGTTCCACTAGCCGAACGTAGAATAGCATTCCAAGCGCCTCGGTCTCCTGCGCTCATTCTAAAATCTCTGACACCAAGTTTCGAGGTGTCTCCCACCACTTGATCTTTCCATCGGGCTTTTGGTCTTCCCGGTTTGCGTGTACCACCGTGTTAGCCTTCAAAAAACTTCTTTGCTAAAGCTTCTTTATCCATTCGGATAACATGACCTAGCCAACGCAGCCGTTGTATTTTGATGCATGTCACTATGCTATCGTCATCATACAGCTCGTGGTTCATACGTCGCCTATATTCTCCATTAACGCAAACTGGTCCATATATCTTACGAAGAATCTTTCTCTAAAATACTCCAAGCACTGCCTCATCTGATTTCACAAGTACCATGCTTCAGAACCATATAACAAAACGGGTAGTATCAGTGTCTTGTATAGTGTAATCTTCGTCTGTCGAGAGGTGGCCTTGTTTCTAAACTGCTTACTTAGTCCAAAGTAGCATCTGTTTGCCAGTATTATTATTCGCTTTATCTCAAAACTGGTGTCATTCGTTTCGGTTACGGCGGTGCCGAGGTAGATAAAGTTACTGACTATCGCGGCGAAATCTATTAGCCTCAATCCATTACTGGACGATATCTCGTGGAGTCTAAACTTTCCGACTGTTGGACGAAAAAAGTCTTCCTTTCCTATTTTTGCATTAAAATATCCCAGAAGGATTTTAATATCATGGGCGGGGCAATGGTCATAATCTCCCTCTATGCGCTCGTAGAACATATCCTTGGTCTGCTCGTCCTTATCTTCCGTCGGGGCATGGTCACAAATAAGGCTGATGTTGACTGATGTTGGCTTTTATGCGGATTGTGGCTAGCCTCTCATCCACCGAAGTAAAGCTGGAGATAAGGTGTTTCAGTCTCCGACTAACCACAAGTCCACAGCCAAATTCATGGCCCGTGCTAAGGCAGCTATAGTATTGTTCGTCACCGTTTGGTGTTGTAGTGACGACATTCCCAGTCCATCGCACTTCCTGTAAGGCGGTAATATCTGCCTTGTACTTCTCTAATACATTTGCTAGCGCGTATACTGCACCTTCTCTATAAAGAGTGCTGACATTCCAGGTGCAGATCCGCAAATCATGGTCCTTTTTTCGTTTGCGTGGGTCGTCAACTATTCCTTTGTTTCTCATAGTAGTTCTCATAGTTTTCCGGGGGCGGGTTACTGGCCCAGCGCCCCAACCGCATGGGTTTTGTGAGATTGTTTCCCTCGTTGTGGCGAGCCACTTGCTCCAAGATCCGACGCTCGCCCCCAGCCGCCCCTAACTTGGGGACAGACGTTGATTTTGGCCATTGTTTATTTGAAGGCGCCAATAACTCGCCTTGTCATCTCGAGTATCATTGGCACTCAGTATTTAATATATAGCCTGTGCCAGCTGACTCCTCACTGAAACTCTCCTCTCGAAAATCGCTGACTGCCCGAGGCCGCATTTGCAGCTACTACGCATAAAAACGGAGACTTACACCATCCGCAACCTGTGGACGCGTCCGGTAGCTTTCAGCTAAGCTTTCCGTGGTAACGATGGAGACCACACAAGTCGGAGCTTAAAGTTCCATTCTGAGTGGTGCTCATAGTTACCCCGTGTCGGCCGGGATAAATAAACATCCAGCTCATGATATATTGCCAACTTAGATTCCCGCACACGACAATATTCTCGAAAATGATACGGCAGACGAATATCCTAAATTGCAAATTGCAATATCGCTTTCAGTTTTTCCCCACAACTTACCCAGTATTGTGAAATTTTCGAAACATCTCATTGTCCACATCAGTTATAGCAAACAAATCGGAATATTTGGTCTTCATCGTGTAGAATGTATCCAATTTGTCTTTGGCCTTTTCCAAGCTATATTTACTGCCTCTAAGAAATTGTATAAGGAACTGATCATCCATGCGCGATTTCAAATGAGGTTGTTGATTAATCCATGCCTTAAGGATTAGCAAATCCTCAGATATTCTGCTGGGATTTTCACCCAATTCTTTGATGGCCACATTTTGTAAGTCCTCTCCTAATGGCATGAGTTGAGACATTTTGTATTAGTATCTGTTTTTGTTGACCGTAACTTCGATTGTGTCTTTTTCAAAACCCAGTTGATACTATTTATAAGATCTGGTTGATTGGAACATAAAAGCTTTGTTTTTAATGTAATCGATCAAAAATATATAACTATCTGCTGAGGTTCGTTTGTGCTCTTGTGTAATAAATTCTTTCAATATTCAATAAATAATTATAAATGCTGGTAATAAGATAATTGGACAATGCAAATTTATTATAAATATGACATAACCTTAAGATCAAAGTCAACTGTAACAAATAGGGAATGCTTTGACTGTTTGGCTGATAGGTGCGTCGCTTTGTTTAGAGCGGGTATTAGGTACTTCTATGTACCCTTGTCGTGGAAAAGTGTGAAGTTAGTTTTTCCACTGTTTGGATCGTCTCGGCATTCTGAGTCGATCTAACACTGTCCGCCCGTCCATCCGTCCGTCTGTCGAAATCACGATAGCGGTCGAAATTTTGCACATTTACTTAATATGCAATCGTTGGAGATTGCAAATGGGTCATATAAGTTCAGACTTTGATATAGCTCCCATATAAATCGATCTCCCGATTTGACTTCTTAGGTTCCTGGAAGCCGCAATTTTTATCTGATTTGGCTGAAATTTTGCACATAGTATTCTTTTAAATGTGTGATATACGGTTCAAATAGGCATATAACCTGATATGGTCCCCTATAAACCGATCTCACGATTTGACTTCTTGAGCCCTTACAAACTGCAATTTTTGTCCGGTTTGGCTGAAATTTTGCACATAGTATTCTGTTATGACTTCCAACAACTGTGCCAAGTACGGTTCAAATCGGTCTATAACCTAATATAGCTCCTATGTTCATCCTTGTTCGGTTCCCAGAAGCTTTAATTTTTGCTGGTTTTACAGAAGTTTGGTATGTAGAATAAAATTATGCCCTTCAACTACATTTATTTTGTATACGTTTTAGATTCAGCCCGGCCGAACTTAGCACGCATTTACTTATTTTGTATTTAGAACGCACAAATAGTCGATAACTGGTTTAGGTGTATGTCCATAGTGGCATGGGGCGGATTAATATCAGCAAACTCCTTTCAACATAACCTAACTAATTTACCCCAACCCAAATTTCATAAGGATTCCTCATTCCTAACTCGAGCTTGAATTTTTCTAAGACAGCTTTATTCTTGGGTATTTTGCTAAGACAGCTTTATTCTTGGCTATTTTCTACCCTTTCGTCGTTAGTGGGTTAAGCTATCAATATTGTGCAACCAACACCTCATATTACCTGAAACTTTAATTATACTCGTATTATAGCTTAACATCCGCCTTTATACAAACTGTCGTGCATTTTTATACCCTCCACCATAGAATGGGGGTATACTAATTTCGTCATTCTGTTTGTAACACCTTGAAATATGCGTCTAAGACCCCATAAAGTATATGTATATTCTTGATCGTCATGACATTTTAAGTTGATCTAGCCATGTCCGTCCGTCCGTCTGTCTGTCGAAAGCACGCTAACATTCGAAGGAGTAAAGCTAGGTGCTTGAAATTTTGCACAAATACTTTTTATTTGTGTAGGTCTTACAAATGGGCCAAATCGGTCCATGTTTTGCTATAGCTGCCATAAAAACCGATCTTGGGTCTTGATTTCTTGAGCTGAAATTTGGCACGTGGTGTTTTGGTATTACTTGCAACAACTGTGCTAAGTATTGTCAAAATCGGTGCATAACCTGATATAGCTGCCATATAAACCGATCATGGGTCTTGATTTCTTCAGCTTTTAGAGGGCGCAATTCTTATCCGATTTGGTTTTTATTTTGCACGAGGTATTCTGTTATGACTTTCAACAATTGTGCTAGGAACGGTTGAAATCGGTTCATAATCTGGTATAGCTGTCATATAAACCGATCTGGGATCTTGACTTCTTGAGCCGCTAGAGAGCGCAAACCTCATCCGATTTGGCTGAAATTTTGTACGAAATTTTGTTTTGTCTTCCAAGAACTGTGCTTACTATGGCGCAAATCGGTATATAATTTAATAGAGCTGTCATAAAAACCGATCATGGGTCTTGACTTCTTCAGCTTTTAGAGGACGCAATTCTCATCCGATTTGGCTGTAATTTTGCACGTTGTGTTTTGGTATCACTTCCAACAACTGTGCTAAGCATGGTTCAAATCGGTTCATAACCTAATATAGCTCCCATATAATATATAAACCGATCATGGGTCTTGATTTTTCAGCTTTAAGAGGGCGCAATTCTTATCCGATTTGGCTGTAAGATCTTCAATTATCTTTTATAAATGTTCTATATGGTGGTGGGTATATAACGTTCGGTTCAACCCAATTTAACGCCCATTTTCTTGATTGCTCTTACATTATTATCAACACAACGCAGTTTATTGCAAAGTTGTCCCCAGAACTCAGTATTCATTTTCCTTTTATTGGAACTGACATGTCTTTATTTGATGAAGATTTATATCTTTGAAGATTTATTATCTTTGTGACAATCTATCATTCGTTGTCCTTCGGGCCTGGTCCTGAAAACTTAACCTACATCTCGCTAGAGGCATACCCACAGATTCCAGTTTCCCGGCAATGTATAGAGTAGTTTCTAGTCTAGCAAGCTCGTTCGCTTTTTAATTCCCTGGGCTATCTCTGTGGCAGTACATCAAAACCAGGTGAATTTTGAACTGTTCAGCCATCTTGTTAAGAGATCTTCGACAGTCGAGGGCAATTTTTGTGTTCAGAAATCCGTTCTCCAGGGATTTAATGGCTGCCTGGCTGTCTGAGAAGATATTTATGCCAATCGTCGTTAAGACATTATATCTTAGCCATTCCACCACTTTCTAAATTACGAGTATCTCCGCTTGATAAACACTGCAGTGGCCGGGTAACCTTTTCGATATATCCCGTTGTAGATCTTTAGAGTACACCCCAGAGCCCACATGGTAGTTTAGTTTGGAACCATCCGTATAGAAGTCAATGTAACTTCTGTTACCAGGGATGTCGTAGTTCCAATCGGTTCTATCAGGAATAGTAATAGTAAGGTACAGTAATTTTTATCAATAAGCGGCTCTGGTAGGGTGTAATCCACACTTTCTGGAACATCGGATATAGTATAAAGGATAACACAGTTCCCTTAACCACCACAAAACCAAAGAAAAAGCTCCCTTAACCTCACGGCAGTAGTCGCTGCAATTTGGGTAGCCACAATGTCCAGAGGCATAAGATGTAGCTTTAAATTCAGTGCATCAGATGATGTCGTCCTCAGTGTGGCTTTGATGCACAAACAAGCCATTCTTTTGAGGCGCCGTCCACCAGACCACAACACCATATAGCATTATAGGTCTGAGAACTGCAGTATATACCCAATGCATGACACGCGGTCTAAACCCCAACTTTTGACAATGACTCTCTTGCAGGTGTATAGGGCAAGAGTTGCCTTTCCTGCCCTTTCCAAAATGTTGGATTGCAAGTTCAATTTCCTGCCCAGCAAAACAACCAGGTATTTTGCGCTTTCTGTAAATGGAACATTCTCTCCACCCCAAGATAAAGGTTCCACTGTAGACAACTTGTATCTCCTGCCGAAAAGAACTACTACTGTCTTGCACGGATTTATACCTAGACCACTTTTGGTAGCCCACTTTGAAGTTGCACGTAAAGCTTCCTGAAGTACATCTCTTTGAGTGCTGGGAAACTTGCTATTGCCACGTCACGCGACCCCGACGCGACCACTTTTACGTCTTTTTCTTGCAGAGACAATAATTTATTGTTAATGGCTAGAAACCGGACCATAGTCAGGATTCAGAACTTCCACCCCGCCTCGTCTTCTGATTCCACCAGTAGTTCATCCTCACAAGATTCGTTAGAACTTGTCATGATGTGCTCCGTACGCATCCAGGAACAGGTGAGAAAGATGTGACTTTCTCAGAACACTGGACACTTGCGGTGTGGGCGATTCCTCCTTAGATGATTCACTGGCTGCTGCTATCGAAGTACTTTTTGAGTTCCGTGCTTCCCCGCTGGCGCACATCTTGAGCCCAGTCCAACTTTGTGACCCACCCACACAGGGCTTGTCGGGTCCCGTTTCGATGCCATCCCCTCCTGCCTCGATTGTGGAAGGGGGATCTTTAGTCTCCTGCAATCCGCCAGACTTTAGCGATGTGGTCGATAGTTCCTCAGGCAAGTGTTCAGCAAATAACTGCTGAGTCGTCTCCTGATTCCCGCTTCTATAGGACTTCAGTTTCAACTTGTTGAATCCGTAGGTTACAACTCCTTCAGACTTGTTGAAGTCAGTGAGGCAGCCGGAGTTTAATACGAATACTGCATGTCTCTGGTCACCATCAGCCTCATTCAATCTACCAATCTTCCAGTAGGTGGTTGAAAGATTATGATTACAGTCCCTTAGTCTGCCAAGTATGAATTCAGTATCAGAGGGAATACTTGATATCTAAGCATGCACCTCGGGTCGAGGCGTAATATCTTCCTTCTTGACTAAATCTAATGCTGCACCTGGTCAGATCTCACCAATCTTTTTTAGCGCACAACGATACATTTCAATTGAGCGTTGATCCCCGAAGACAATTGGTGTGTATCGGCCCCGATACCAGCCTGCATCGTCACAAACTGGAAGAGACCCAGGAAATTTCGCAAGAACATTGGAGTATACTGATTACAATTCATTGACTAGCCCACTCCAATTATACGTAGGTATGCAGTCCTGTTCTTCTCCCTTGTCCACAATTGTCATCACAAAACTGTACCAAGCGACATTAGCAAAGGTTCTTGGACCCATTTTACTATTGTTCGCCCTAGTTATTTAAGGCATGGGATACCCTTCAGGTGACCGCAGCCTTTTGGCTGACTGCGATACAGTTTCCAAATCTAGACGTGTTATCTTTGGGGCCTGTGCTGCATATCCCCGAGCTGCCCAATTTAGGGAGTCTCTCTCCCTTTTAGTGAGAGTCTTAGGATCATTCGCACCAAGCCTCTCAATAAACCTGAGAGCGATGGGCTTCTGTTATTCCAACCTCTTAAAGAACGTGTTGGTTTGTCGGGGAAGACCGATGGCCTAAGCAAATTATAGGCATGCGAAGATAGAATCGGTTCGGTCTTGTCCTTAACCAGGTGTCTTCGTCAAAAGCTCCTGAACAGTCGTCTGTCGGCTAGTGGAGCCTGAAGCAGCCGCTTCATCAGTCGCGGTTTCAGCCGCTCCACCAGTCGAGGCGCTCAACAAACCGCTGGCCATTGGTCATGTATTATAATATGGTGGACATTGCTCAATTAATTTATACAACGAGATGAAGCCAATAAAAAGAAGTTACTGACGACGACCATTCCTTCTCAAGCTGACAAAACAATTGGCCCTACCAAACATGGAGGAACGAGCGTTGAACAACCACATAACCGCATATCCAAGGATACGGAACGCAATGGAAGCATTTAATGTAAAGGTAAGAAAAAACAATTCTAATGTTCAAAGGCAGAATAAATAAAAATGTTGTTCTTTTTAGATATTATCAAGACCGACAGAAGGAGCTGCACCGTCATTTGCGTCTAGAACAAACAGACTGTCATGTCGCCTATGCCATTCTAAGTACGGACGGCAGCGGAAAACAAGGGCCTATTGCGCTATTATTATCCGATTTCGCTGAAATTTGACACAGTGACATATGTTAGGCTTTTCGACAGCCGAGTCCTGTATGTTTCATATCGGTCTATATTTGGATATAGCTTCTAAAAAGACCAATATTTTGTTCCACTAAATTGAACAGTGGCTTGTATTTATTATACCACTCAATGTCCGTGCCGCATTTCGGATCATTCGGATTATGACGAAAGGTGGTTTACATGTATACCCGAGATGGTGGGTAACCAAGATTCGTCCCGGCCGAACTTAGCACGCTTTTATCTGTTTTTACTTCGTATGACCCTTAAACCCATGCAAAAAAATTTTTGCACCTAACAATATCTGTTTGCCCGAAAGGTGTATTTTGAGGATTTTTGTAAAAAATTATGGCAGAATAAATTTTTAGATTTTAAAGGACTCTGGAGGTTTGAAGTATTACGTATGCCAATAAAAAGCATAATCGTCTAATGAACACTTGAACTTGTCTTCCACGCGAATTACTTATCAATTATCAACAAACCTTGAATGTTCCTATCTAATCCGTTCGATATTTAAGCATTTTTCTGTATAAACAATGTGCCCTAATGCAACTACGGAAAAAACCAGCTTCCTACTAATAATCATACTAATTTAGTCTCTTGCGTGGTTGATATCGATTACGGTTGGAAGTTTAGCCAAAAAAAAACAGAAAGGAAAATGCCCAATATACGTCCCCTGCCAGAGGCCCTGCAGAAAGTAGCCTGTGAGGAATTAAATGAAGTGTCCGAACGCATTGAACAGGACTTGAAAGATTTGCGACAATGGATTGAAAAGCAGCCCCATTTAAGAGCTCGCACTGAAGATCAGTTTCTCATAAGTTTTTTGCGGGGATGTAAACATAGCATGGAAAAGGCCAAATCAAAAATTGACAACTACTATACGCTGAGAACAAAATATCCCGATTTTTATACCATACAAAATATTGATGATCCTAAAATGATTGAACTTTTTGACTTGGGGTAAGTTCATTGCAAACAGTCTATATGCAAGATTATATCACATCAACATGTATGTATTCTCCAAGAGTTGGTGTTAATCTGCCCACACCACTGAATGAAACCGGTCCTCGTTTAATGTACATAAGAACAGGATCATATTCCACCGATAAATTCACGTTTGCCGATGTCATGTGCTTAGCCAATGGTACCCAGGAAATTACCATAATCAACGATGACTACTCTGTGGTCAATGGATATGTGCAAATTCTAGATATGGCCAATTACACCACCGCCCATATGATGCAGATAACTCCCACGGTGATCAAAAAGATGTCAGCTTATGCCGAAGATGCCACACCCACGCGTCTGAAGGCGGTACATTTCATCAATGCTCCGGCAGCTTTGGACAAACTTTTCAATATTTCCAAATCATTGATGCCGCCCAAACAACAGCAAAGGGTAAATATGGCAATCTCGGAAGAAAAAAATAGATTTACTAACTCTTCCTTTTGCTCTTCTTGATTAGCTACATATGCATGGCATCAATTGGCAATCAACTTTGTTCGAACACATTCCCCAAAAATATCTGCCCAATGAGTTAGGTGGAGAAAATGGATCGCTGGAAGAAATCATACAACACAATAGGAATATATTTCAAGAATATCGCGATTTCCTTATCGAAGGACTAAAATACGGAGTAGATGAAAAATTGAGAATTGGTCCAGTCCCTGATTATGATCAAATATTCGGAGTTGATGGTTCATTTCGCAAATTGCAAGTTGACTAAGAAGAAGATTAAGAACTTTAAAACAGTTTGCTAAAAATCATATAAGTTTCTTTAATGAATTTTATATCACATATTATACATGAGAACCCATGAAAAATCAAAAAAAATTAATTTAAAGATTTATAAACAATTTCAACGGTGTTTTCAATAAGAAAGTCGAAATACGTATCTTTACATTTATATATACTTCATCGCCATGACTTTTTAGGTCAATCTAGCGATGTCCGCCCGTCTGTTACTTCACGTATGTTCCCACATTTTGTAAATACTTACAATATTTCTTACCACTGTAGGTCGCTTGGGATTTTAAATGAACCAAATCCGTCAATAATACAACTCTTACATTAACGAAACTTCCGATTAGACTTTTTGATCCCTGGAGGAAGCAGTTCATCAGATTTTGTTGAAAATTTAGATGATAACTTTCAAAATCCAACTTTCTCTAGAGGCTGAAAAAATCAAATCGATAGATTGGTTTATGATGGTATAGAATGTTTACCTCCTAGTCAGAATGAGGTCCAAGTAGCAGTGACCCGACTAAAGAACAACAAGGCAGCAGTAGCCGACGGGTTACCCGCTGAACTGTTTAAGACCGGAGGCGACACGCTGATAAGGCGTATGCATCAGCTTATCTGGCTGGAAGAATGCATACCCGACGATTCGAACCTAAGCATACTGTGTCCCGTACATAAGAAAGGAGACAAGACGGAATGTGCTAACTACAGAGGAATAAGTCTCCTCCCCATCGCATACAAGATATGCGTGAAAGATTAAAACCTAAAGTCAATGAGATAATTGGGCCCTATCAATGCGGCTTTAGACCTTGTAAATTCACACTGTGCCAAATCCTGGAAAAGACCCGAGAAGGACAAATCAACACCTACCATCTCTTTGTTGACTAGAAACCCGCTTTCGATACCCCTTTACGTTCAAAGGTATTTCAAGCCATGTTTGAGTTTGGTATCCCTGCAAAATTAATAAGACTCTGCAGGACGACACTTGTTGATATGCGTTCCTCAGTAAGAATAGGAAAGAATCTCTCCGAACCATTTAATACCAAACGAGGTTTCAGACAAGGAGACAGCCTATCGTGTGATCTCTTTGATATCCTGCTGGAGAAGATTATACGAGATGCAGATGTGAATAGATATGGCACACTAATCACAAGAGAACACATGCTACTCGCCTATGTCGACGACATCGATATCATAGGTCGGTCACCGGAAGTAGTAACTGCTGCCTTTGAATGAATCGAAAGAAAGTTAGTGAAAATGGGTCTGGCAGTAAATGGAGATAAGACGAAATGGATGGTTTCAACCCCCAAAAAGCCTTGCACAACCGAGCAGATAAAGAACATGGAGAAAGTTGGGAACCACAACTTTGAGACAGTCAGTAACTTTATCTACCTCGGCACCGCCGTAACCGAAACGAATGACACCAGTTTTGAGATAAAGCGAAGAATAATACTGGCAAACAGATGCTACTTTGTACTAAGTAAGCAGTTTAGAAACAAGGCCACCTCTCGAGAGACGAAGACTACAATTTACAAGATACTGATACTACCCGTGCTGTCATATGGTTCCGAAGCATGGGTACTTGTGAAAACAGATGAGGTGTAAAATATATGGACCAATTTGCGTTAATCGAGAATATAGGCGACGTATGAACCACGAGCTGTATGAAGAAGATAGCATAGTTACACGCATCACAATACAACGGCTGCGTCGGCTAGGTCATGTTGTCAGAATGGATGAAGAAGCTCCAGAAAAAGTCTATTGAAGGCAAAAACGGTGGTACACGCAAACCGAGAAAAGCCCGAGAAACTTGGTGTCAGAGATTTTAGAATGAGCGCAGAAGATCGAGGCGCTTAGAACGCTATTCCAAGTTCGGCTAGTGGAACAAATATTCTGTCAGAGCCAATTAAAGTAAAGTAAGATTGGTTTATGTAGGAACTACATCAGGTTATCGGTTAGAGACTCAAAAAGTCAAATCGTGTCAATCGGTTCATATAAAAGCTATAGCAGGTTATTGTGTCGATTCGAACCATAGTTGCCATAGAGGATGAGATTTCAAAGTAGAAGACTTGAAGACCTTTATCCAAAACGAATAAGATTTGCGTCCGTTAGGGGCTCAAGACATCAAAACAGGAGATCAGTTGTAACGCGGTTTTATCTACGGCCGAGTTAGGAAAGTAGTCGTCCAGGCTTTAACTTTAAGGACCCACAAACACACTTACAAATCCACAAACACACTTACACAAACACCTCGATCCAGAGCCACACCCTTCCCTCACTAAACTGGTGGATTGAGCGACTCCAACGTTCCGGCAGAAGTGCCATGAGGTCGCCCGTAGAGCGATTTCCGCAGAACCCATACTGTTGGTCGCTAAGAAGGCCATTAGACTCTAAGTATCTGACAAGATGGTGATTAACCATGCTCTCCATGACCTTGGAGAGAGCGGAGCATATCGCAATTGGCCGATAATTCGCAGGGTTGTTTGTCTCACCCTTCTTGGGTATTGGCTGAACGTTCGCAACCTTCCAACGTGCCGGGAAGACTCCCGCACGGTAGGCAAGTTTGAAAAGGTTGTGTAATGGAGTGTTGTCCCCATCCGGGCCCTGGATTTTTTTTATGTCTAGATTCTAAAGAATCCTTTTGGCATGACGCCAGATACATGGACATGACGCCAGATACATTTTCGATTGAGGAGAGTAGTTGATTGCTATCGGGCAGGGAAGAGTTCTCTGTAAATATATCAGCCAACAGGTTAGCCTTATCAACCGGGTCAGTGAACGTTTGATCATTCTTAACAAGAGTTGGAATAGATGAAGAACTACCCTTTACTCCTTTCACGAACGAAATTTTTCGCGTCTAAGTACATTGGCACACGAAGATCTTCAGTATTGGCATCCAAGCGCCAGTTCCTGAATAACACCTCTTTCGATCTGACAGCATCTCTGCATGTCTGGTTAAACCAACTTTTGTCGTCTGATTTAGACGTTATAGTCTTAACTGGAATAAATATTCTCATTCCATTTAAAATTATCTTCTCAATCATTTCAGCAGTAGCATTTATATCGTCATCTAGATGAGAACAAGTCAGCGTTGATATGCAGACGAGTCGCGTTAGGGTGCGTACGAATCAGAGTTAGGACGCGAACATGTCAGTGCCAGGATGCGGACGATTCGCGTTAGTTGGCGATGAATCCTACGGGCTTCGAGGCTTTCTGACAGCGGACTATGCCACATTTCTTACTATTCTGTCTGCTCAATGACTCATGACAATGCCTAATTTCTAACCCCACGTTTCGCACCACACCAAAAAGTCAATGAATACTGAGCGAATGGTGCGAACTATCTTTTATTTTTAGTGTGTCAGCTTCAATTCTATTGCTTGTGGTGTAACGGCAATATACAAAATGGACCCAAAACAATTAATCGACAGATCGGTCTATATGGCAGCTAAATTGAAGAAGGTTGTCGACTGGCCTAACACAACTCACTGTCCCAAATTTCGGCGAAGTCGAACAATAAATGTGCCTTTTTCTGGCCCAAGACCTTAAATCGAGAGATCGGTCTATATGGGGGTTATATGAAGACATAGTCCGATATAGCACATCTTCGAACCATAAAAACCTGTGCAAAGTTTCAGATCAATATCTCTATTCTTAAAGACTAGCGTGATTTCAACAGACAGACGGACGGACAGACGGAAGGACATGGCTAGATCGTCTTAGATTTTTACGCTGATCGAGAATATATATACTTCATTGGGTCGGAAATGGATATTTCGATGTGCTGCAAAGGGAATGACAAAATGAATATAGCCTCATCCTTCGGTGGTGGGTATAAAAAATGCATAAAGATGTATAAGAAGCAATCATCAAAAAATTAATGCATTTGAAAGCAACCGCATTACTTGCTGTTGTTGAATGAAGACAAATCAAAAGCAATGAAAATATGAATGGGTTATATCTGTTCTCTGGTTTGGGAGTTATATTTTTGGAAAGTCTTGACAATAACTATCGAAAAATACGCTTTATTTAGATTTATAAGCGCAAATCAGGTAATTATGACAGCTATATCACAATCTGGAACAATTTCTATGAACAGCATTAAAAGTAAAATCAAAATTCATAGAGAACTCTACAAGCCAAATTTAATGAAGATCTAAAAGTGACCTTCTTACTTTCATGTTAGTAAATGTCTACCAATTTCATCTCTGGACCAAATTGAAGTCTGTGCTTTTTGTCTAAATGAAGCGATGAAACCGGTTTCGATTAAAAATAACATAGACAGAACGGAGGACATAGGTAAATTGACTCAAAATGTGATTCAGAGTCAATATCTATGCTTATGAATATCATCTCCTTTCAAATGACACAAAGTTTAAAATCCACTACAGTGGAAATGAACATGAACATTTATCAAATAGCCCATAAAATCTTTAAAGGCTTTGCAAAACAGCCCATTTTATTCGATGTTGTATTAACAATCGAATATTTTTCATTTTAGGTCTCTTCTTATAATAAGAGCAAGTCATTTATCATACCACCAGACAGACACCATAATCAATCTATCGTACCTATATACATATCCACCCTCCTACACTGGTGGTTTGAATCAAGTATTACGTATGCGAGTAAAAAGCATAATCGTCTATTGAACACTTCAACTTGTGTTCCATGCGAATAACTTATCAATTATCAACAAACATTGAATGTTCTTATCTTATCCGTTTGATATTTAAAAATTTATTTGTGTGCATAAACAATGTGCCCTTTTCAACGACGAAAATAAAAAACTAGCTTTCTACTAATATTCAGATTAGTTTAGTCTCTTGCGTTGCGTTGTGTATCGATTACGGTTGGAAGTTTAGCCAAAAAAACAGAAAGGAAAATGCCCAATATACGTCCCCTGCCAGAGGCCCTGCAGCAAGTAGCCTGTGAGGAATTAAATGAAGTGCCCGAACGCATTGAACAGGACTTAAAAGATTTTCGAGAATGGATTCAAAAGCAGACCCATTTGAGAGCTCGCACCGACGATCAGTTTCTCATAAGTTTTTTGCGGGGCTGTAAGTACAGCATGGAAAAGGCCAAATCGAAAATTGACAAATACTATACGCTGAGAACAAAATATCCCGATTTTTATACCATACAAAATGTTGATGATCCCAAAATGATTGAACTCTTTAATTTGGGGTAAGTTCATGGCCACCAATCTATAAATAAGATTATATCACATCAACATGAATGTTTGCTCCCAGAATTGGTATTAATCTGCCCACACCACTGAATGAAACCGGTCCTCGTATAATGTACATAAGAACAGGATTATATCCCACCGATAAATTTACCTTTGCCGATGTCATGTGCTTGGCCAATGGCACCCAGGAAATCACCATACTCAACGATGACTACACCGTGGTCAATGGATATGTGCAAATTTTAGATATGGCCAATTTCACCACCGCCCATATGCTGCAGATGACTCCCACGGTGATCAAAAAGATGTCAACTTTTGCCGAAGATGCCACACCCTTACGTCAGAGGGCGGTACATGTCATCAATGCTCCGGCAGCTTTGGACAAACTTTTCAATATGGCCAAATCATTTATGCCGCTCAAACAACAGCAAAGGGTAAATATGGTGATTTGGGAAGAAAAAAAATTTGAATTACTAACTCTTCCTTTTGTTCTTCTTGATTAGCTACAAATGCATGGCAGCAATTGGCAATCAACTTTGTTCGAACACATTCCCCAAAAATATCTGCCCAAAGAGTTGGGTGGAGAAAATGGCTCTCTGGAAGAAATCAAACAAAACAATTGGAAAATATTTCAAGAGCATCGCGATTTCTTTATCGAAGGTCTAAAATATGGAGTAGATGAAAAATTGAGAATTGGTTCAGTACCTGATTATGATCAAATATTCGGAGTTGAAGGTTCATTCCGTAAATTGCAAGTTGATTAAGAAGAAGATTAAGAACTTAAAAAGAGTGTGAATTATAAATTGTACTTAAAAACCCATGAATTATCAAAAGAGATGAATTTAAAGATTTATGAACGACTTTCAGATTGTTTTCAATAAACAGTTTCGAAATATTAATCTTTGAGTGTATAAAATACATGTATATAGACTTCATCAGGTCCGTCCGTCTGTCAGTTCCTGTATATTCCTACATTTTGTAAATATATTTCATACTAATGTAGGTCGCTTGAGATTTTTAATGAACCAAATCCGTCAATAGCCAGATATAATTCCCATATAAATGAATCTACCGATCAGACTTCTTGATCCCTGGAGGAAGCAGTTCATCAGATTTAGTTGAAAATTTGGATGATGAATTTTAAAATCCAGCTTTCTCGATAAATCAATTAATATGGAAGCTATATCAGGTAATTGGATAGAGGCTCAAGAATTCAAATCGTGAGATCGGTTCATATGAAAGCTATATCAGGCTATAGTATCGATTAGAGCAATAGTTGTCATAGAGGTTGCAAGTCAAAGTTTTGGTGCAATATTTCATCCAAATCGAAAAAGATTTGCGTCCTTTAGGGGCTCAAGAAGTCAGATCGGCGGATCTGTATATATGAAAGCTATATGATTTAGTTTCATATAGCTTTCATATATACAGATCCGCCGATGGACTGATTTGGTTATCTACAATTCCAATGATTGAACTTTAGAGATAATCCTTTCGTCGCCCACACCTTTCGTAACTGGAACGACTTTCAGCGAATGTTTTGTTATGATAAAAATTGTGGCTTCCAAGGGCTCTAGACGTCAAATCGAAAGATCGGTTTATATGGAAGCTATATCAGGTTTTAGACCGATTCGTACCGCATTTTAAATAATTGTTGGAAATCATAATAAAACACTTCAAGGAAAATTTTAGCCAAATCGGATGAAAATTGAGGCTTCCAGGGGCTCAATAAGTCAAATCGGGAGATCGGTTTATATGAGAGCTATATCCAAATCTGAACCGATATGGCCCGTTTGCAATCTTCAACGACCTACATCAATATTAAATATCTGTGCAATATTTTCAGCAGCTATCTTGATTTCGACAGACGGACAAATGGACACAGGTACATGGCTAGATCGACTCAGAATGTCGAGACGATCCAGAATTTATGTACTTTACGGGGTCGCAGATCAATATTTCGAGGTGTTACAAATGGAATGACTAGATTAGCATAACCCCATCCTACGGTGGTGGCTATAAAAACAGGTAAGAGAAGAACTAGTCTTTATAATACCCTGCAAAATTGTGTCTACCAACTATTGTACTTTGAGTAAATACGAAATCATTATTAATGGACGATTTGCATGAAAGCTATGTCTCAATCTCTTCAGGTTTTGATTTAGCGTGTCTATTAGGATTTCCATACATATTGAGACCAGTGTTAGCGCTTAACAAAATTATTTCCCACCAAAATTTAAGAAAAATCATATCAAACCTGACCAAAACATACCAAATGATCTACAAGCCAAAAATGCGGTTATATTTTTATGCCAGATCTGAGCATATTTGTATGTAGCTGCCATATTGCCCTGTTTTCCGATTAAAGGCAGTGAACGCACAAAAGCCTCATTAACACTCGTACCAGTTACAGTCAATATCCAATCCAACGGCAGCCGGTTTTACGTACCGAATTGACCCGATAGAGTCCTTCATCGGCAAGGGCTGCCCTCTCTGTGTACATGTTCATCCTTTTCTTTTATTATAGGAAAGAAGTGCGTTCTCCACGCGCCTGAAAACAACCCTTGCCAGCGCTCCCTCCCCTTCCCTCTCCGTTTGCAGAGAGGGAGTGAGACCAGCAAGCTCAACTTCCTTTCAACTCTTGGATACTTCCTACTTAGCCTACTCCAATTGAGCCCCTTCTCTCTCTGTGTAAGGTCTTTTGCCCGGACCCTTCGATGCCAAATCGCTGGATAGCTTCCTGGAGGGTATACGTTTTCCTCGATTCGACGGATGCTAAGGTTTTCACAAATATAGAGTGAGATTCCAGTTTACATTCTAATTCGGCAACGGTAAAACTGTCAGTCAAAAGACTGCTTTAAGACTGGTGAACATCCCATCCCCAAAGATCTAAGGCGAACAACAGTATCATGGGTCCAAGAAACTTTGCTAATATCGCTTAGCATACTTTGGCGTTGTACGTTATTAACATGGGAGAAGAGAGGGCTGCATGCCTCGAACATGTGAAGTTTGATAGATGATGAACTGTTATCGGTATACTCTGACGGCTTTACGAAATTCTCAGGACCTCCTCTGGAATATGATGATGCAAGCTGGTATAGGCGACGATTTGGACAAATATCTTTCTGATAAAAATATCTTTCAACTACCGAGTGGAAGATTGGTAGATTGCATGGGAGATTGGTATCATGCAAAAGACAAATGTGTACTAGCACACATGGCTATTGAAATTAATCACTTGTTAAGCTGATATCTCACTATATGTTTTTATACCCACCACCGTAGGATAGGGGGTATATTCATTTAGTCATTCCGTTTGCAACACATCGAAATATCAATTTCCGACCCTACAAAATATATATATTTCGGATCGTCGTAAAATTCTAAGACGATTTAACGATGTCCGTGTGTCTATCCGTCTGTCCGTCCGTCTGTTGTAATCACTCTACAGGCTTCAAAAATTTAGATATTGAGATGAAATTTGGCACGAATACCTCTTTTTGATGCACGCTGATTAAGTTCTTGAACGGGCCAAATCGGACCATATTTAGATATAGCTGCTATATAGACCGATTTTCAGATAAAGGGTCTAATGCCTATAAAAACTTAATTTTTCAGCCGATTTCGCTGAAATTTTAAACAGTCAGTAGTTTTAGGCCCCATAACATCTGACCCAAATATGGTTCATATCGGACTATATTTAGATATAGCTGTCATATAGACTGATCTGCCGATAAAGGGTCTGAAGCCCTTTCACCGATTTCGCTGAAATTTGGAACAGTGAGTAGTTTCAGGCCTCTTAACTTCGAACCTAAATATTGTTCAGATCAGACTATATTTAGTTATAGCTGCCATATAGACCGATCTCCCGATAAAGGGTCTGAAGCCCATAAAAGCTTTATTTATTCCCAAATTTAGCTGAAATTTTAAACAGTAGGTTATTTTCAGCCTCCCGACATCTGAAAGAATTGAGAAGGAGGTCAGTATAGCATTTGGTATCATAACATGACACATAGGACTACGAACTCACTTAGGTAAAATCGGTGCGGCAAGTGATAGCATGTGTAGGGCAAGTGGGAAAGATGTTGAGACGTTGGGACATTTCCTTCGTCATTGCCCGGCTTTCGCGTCTAACAGATACCGGCACTTAGGTGAAGACACAATACCAGACATGAACCAACTTAGGGGAGTGGTATTGAAAACAATTAAGAATTTTGTAAGTAGCACGGAATTCGTGACTAAGACATTCTTCTTCGAGACTACTTTTAGTACTTAAAGCGCACAACAAGCCGATTACTGGCTTAGGCGGATTAATATCAGCACCCTGTTTCCAACCTAACCTAACCTTTCTCTCTAAAATCCTAAATTTTTGGGTTGAAACTTAAAACACTTTGGAGTACATTTTCTAATTAAGTTTGTATTAACATAAGCAAATAAGGCATCAAAAGCGTAACCATTATGTAATTAAAAAATTATCGATGTTTGATAGAAAAATTAAAAGACACATTAGAGCTAAAGAAAGTGTGGCACTCCTATAATTAATAACGCCACTTGTGACTTGGCCATTACTTCAAACAACTACTTGGTACAATATAATTATTCAACTGACACGAGTTGGTTAGACCCAGTTTGAAGGAGAGGTAAGGGAGTTAAGCAATTAACAATATTATTGTCTGTGGAAGAGAAAGGTGTAAAAGTGGTCACGTATGCTGTTGACGTGGCTACTGTGGTTAGGGGAAAGTTTCCCAACACTCATAGAGATGTACTTTACGAAGCTCTACGTGCGACAGCGAAGTGGACCGATCATCGCCCAGCCCAAACGGCTAAAGCTAGAATCATGAAATTTTGCACGAATGTTGGTCTTGAGTCAAAGGCATGGGATAAGGAAAGATTTGGTGACATTCATACATTTAGGTACTAAAAAGTACCGAGATTACGAAATGGTGACTTTTTACCCAGCGTGAACGTACCAAAAAGTACGAAATGGTGAATTTTTACCTAGCGGAACGGATAGGGCTAGAATTATGATTTTGGATTCAAATTAAAGAGCATCTTGAAGAAAACAAGATTTGGTGACAAGTCAAAGAAAAAGTACGTTTAGTACCGCAATTGGTACTTTTTGGTAATTTCTTTGTTAATTGGGTGGCTATAAGTATTTTTGGAAATTTGTACACTTCCAAAAATGTACAAAATGGTTGATATCTTTTCAGGGCTAATGTATAGAGCTAAAATTTTGAAATTTTGTTTAAAAGACATCTGCTGCACAATAATGAGAGTGAAATGAAAAAATAGTACTGGTAACTGCAGAAAACGTACGTTTAATATCGCAATTGGAACTATTTGGAACTTTCTTTGTTAATTGAGCTAGAACTCTGAATTTTGGAAATTAGGTACACCATGGCAACCTAAATTGGGTGACTATAAGAGTTTTTGGAAATTTGTACATATAGGTACCAAAAAAAAGTACCAAAAATTTACAATTAGTACTTTCTTTGTTAACAGAGCTAGAGCTCTGAAATTGGAACTTAGGTACACCATGACAACCTAAATTGGGTGACTATAAAAGTTTTTGGAAAAAGTACCAACAATGTATAAAATGGGTGAAATTTCTACATGGCGGATGGATAGAACTAGAAATTGAAATTTGACTTAAAAGACATCTGCTGTTAAATAATGAAAATGAATTTAAAAAGAAAAAAATGATAACGGGAGAAAACAAACATTTAGTACCGCAATTAGTACCATTTAGTACCATTTGCTACTTTCTTTGCAGATGGAGCTAGAGATGTGAAATTTGGCATGAAGGTACAAGAAGGAAATATAATATGGGTGACTAAATGAAATGAAAAAATAGAAAACGTACGTTTAATATCGCAATTGGAAATATTGGGTTGCCCAAAAAGTAATTGCGGATTTTTCATATAGTCGGCGTAGAAAAATTTTTTCACAGCTTGTGACTCTGTAATTGCATTCTTTCTTCTGTCAGTTATCAGCTGCTACTTTTAGCTTGCTTTAGAAAAAAAGTGTAAAAAAGTATATTTGATTAAAGTTCATTCTAAGTTTTATTAAAAATGCATTTGCTTTACTTTAAAAAATCCGCAATTACTTTTTGGGCAACCCAATATTTGGTACTTTCTTTGTTAATTGAGCTAGAGCTCTGAATTTTGGAACTTCGGTACACCATGGCAACCTAAATTGGAAGACTATAAGAGTTTTTGGAAATTTGTACATATAGGTACTAAAAAAAGTACCAAAATATACAATTGGTACATTTTGGTACCAAAAAGTACGAAATAGCTTATGTTGGTCTAGAACAGCTAGAACAAAGCAGTTTTGCAAACAATATCGCAGTCTTGACAAAAATGCAACATATGGAAGAAAACTTACTAATTGTGGTGCAATTGGTACCTTGAAAGTCAATATTAGGCGACTAGAAGTTTTTTTTTTTTCGTACATTTAGGTACTCAAATGCACAAAATGGTACTTTCATTACGAAGTGAGCTAAAGCTCTCAAAATTGAGATTCGCGTACATCTTAACAGTAAAAATTGGGCAAGTAGAAGATTTTTTTGTAATTCGTGCATTTAGGAACTAAAACTTACAAAATTGTAATAGCACAGAGTGATCTTAAGCTCTCAAAAATTGTATACAGCTACACCTTAACGATAAATTCTGGACGACCAGAAGATTTTTTTTTCAAAATCGAATATTTAGGTACTAAAACATACAAAATGGCACTTTCCTTACGAATTGAGCTAAATTGCTCAAAATTGGTATTCATTTATATCTTATATATTGGGCGACTTATCCGATGTATTGTCATTCTTGGTAGTTTTTGGTACTTTCCTTACGAAAGGGGACCGATTCCTGAAGTTTTATATGCAATTATTACAAAACTTCATAATCTTATAAACTGGGTGACTACCTAAGTTTTAGGAAGTCCTACACTAAAATGGGGGTACCAAAAACGGGGTAGCGAAGGCACCATCGGGATATAGCTCCTACGGTCCAAAGAAGCTTAAATTTTTGGTTGATTTGGTAGAAATTTTTTACATAAGAACACATGTGCTCTTCAACTAAGTTCAATGGTACACAATTTTAGTAGAATCCATGGTAGTGTGTTACTAAGATTCGGCCTGGCTGAACTAAGCACGTTTTCACTTGTTTTTCAAAATTGAGATTTGTTTGTTGCTTATTTCGTAGCACAAGAAAACCCACATCAACTCGGCATTCAAAGCAGTCACTTTTTCTACATCTTGTTACAAATAATGCTGAAACTTGCAATACTCTTTTTTTAAACAAAATCTACTTGCTATCAGATATTGGAATCACGGACTTTATACAAACACTGGCTTCCAATAACATTATAATAACTTCCCTGTCTGATGCGTCACTATAATGGTAATGTCTGCAATTACAGCGGATTATTTAAGATGCTGTGCCTAACTTAAATGTAGGAAACCTTTGCCAACGAATAGCTGATCGTAAAAGCAATCAAATACTAATCGGTAACAAGGTGAGAAGCATGGCTCAAATAAAACCGCTGCCCGAAGCATTGCAAAAGAATGCCAACGAAGAATTGGGAGAAGTTCCAGAGAGGATCCCTCAGGATTTAGCAGCCTTCAAGGCATGGATTATACAGCAACCACATTTAAGAGCTCGTACCGATGATCAATTTCTGATACAATTTCTCAGAGGCTGCAAGTATAGCCTGGAGAAGGCGAAGCGTAAAATCGATTTGTTTTATGCCTATAAGACTAAGTATCCCGAATTATTTGTTGTTAGTGATGTCGACAGTGCGCAATTTCGGAAACTTCACAGCACGGGGTGCGTAAAAACAATTTTTTTGGCTAATTTTATTTGCATTTTTTATTGACTCTTCTTTGCAGCTTTTATGCACTTTTGCCTAAGCCCCTACATGAAAATGGTGCCCGCATTGCAGTTGTTCGGTTAAATTTCTCTTCACAAGAATTCAATACCATCGAAGCGATGCGATATTGCGAAGCCATGCTGGAAATGATGCTGATGAATGACCCCTACGCCTGTATTAATGGTTTAGTAGCTGTAATGGATTTATCTGCAGCCACGACTACCCATCTTATGCAAGTCTCTATTAATGTGGCCAAACAATTTGGCGATTTCTACGAGAAAGCATTACCTATACGCCTTAAGACATTGATTTTCATAAATATTAGCAAGCATGTACATCATATTCTCAAAATGTTGTTGCCATGCTTGCCGGAAAAATTAAAAAGCAGAGTAAGTAAAATCTTAGAAAACAATAGGACCTATAAGACCCTGCATATACATATATTCCAGATTGTTATATGTGATACAAATTTTGAGAATTTGGAGAAAAGCCTACCTAGACAATACTTGCCTATAGAAAATGGTGGTGAAAATGGTTCCATCGATCAGTGGCACATTGAAAACGGCAAACTGTGGGATGAGAATCGAGACTTCTTTAAGGAGAATGTACAATATGGCACCGATGAACACCTTCGCATTGGCAAAAACCCATACTTCAATGATGACCTGGGTATTGAGGGAACATTTCGAAAACTGGATGTGGATTAAACAGATTGTAGCGAAATGCAACACTCCAAAGATAAAATAAAATTAATAATATAACATGCAACAACAAGAAAAAGAAAATAAATGTCAAAGTTGAAATTTAAGAGGGCTAAGGATTTATTGAATTGCATTGACTAAAACTTAAAATCGAAATATCGATCTATATGGCAGCTATATCCAAATCTGGACCGATTTGGGCCAAGTTACAGAAAAATATCGAGGGGCTTAACTTAACTCATTGTCCCAAATTTCGGCGACATTGAACAATAAATATGCATTTTATGGGCCCAGAACCTTAAATCGGGAGATCGGTCTTTATGACAGCTATATCCAAATCTGGACCGATCTGGGCCAAATTGAAGAAGGATGTCGATGACCCTAACATAACTCACTGTCCCAAATTTTAAATCGGATCATAAATGCGCCTTTTATGGCCCCAAGACCTTAAATCGAGAGATCGGTCTATATGGCAGTTATATCTAAATCTGGACTGATCTGGGCAAAATGATGAAGGATATCGAAGGGCCTAACACAACTCACATTCCCAAATTTCAGCAAAATCGGATAATAAATGTGACTTTTATGGGTCTAAGACCCTAAAACGGCGGATAGGTCTATATGGGGCCTATATCAAGATATAGTCCGATATAGCCCATCTTCGAACTTAAGCTGCTTATGGACAACAAAAGAATCTGTGCAAAGTTTTAGCTCAATATCTCTATTTTTAAAGACTGTAGCGTGATTTCAACAGACAGACGGACAGACTGGCAATATCGTCTTAGATTTTTATGCTGATCAAGAATATATATACTTTATAGGTCGGAAATGGATATTTCGATGTGTTGCAAAGGGAATGACAAAATGAATTCCCACAACCTTCGTTGGTGGGTATAAAAATGTATGTGCCAAAATTGAAGACGATCGGATGAAAATTGCAACCTGTTATGACTTCAACTGACTTCCAACAATTGAGCCAAGTATGGTCTATATCGGTTGATAACCTGATAAAACTGCCGTATAAATCGATCTCCTGATTTGAGTTCTTGAGTCCTAGGCGGCGTAATTCTTTTCCAATTTGGCAGAAATTTTGCGTATATCCGATAAACCGATCTCTTGATTAGACTTTTTGAGCTTCAGAGGGCACAATGCTTATCCCATTTGGCTGATATTTTTCACATATCGTTTTGGTATGACTTTCAACTACTGTACTAAGTATGATCTAAATAAGTCCATATCCTCAAAGAGCCGCCATATAAACCCATCTCCCTATTAGGCTTCTTCAGCTTCTAGAGGGCGCAATGCTTATCCGATTTGGCTGAAATTTTACACGACGTGTTTTGTTGTGACCTCCAACAACTTTGCTCAAGATGGTCTAAATCAGCCCAAAACCTGATAGAGCCGCCATATAAACTGATCTCCCGATTAAACTTCTTGAGCTTCTAGAGGGCTAAATTCTTATCTGATTTGGCTGAAATTTTTAACATATCGCATTTGTATGACTTCCAACAACTGTGCCATCTATGGTCTATTATGCCATATTCGGAGGTAGATGCCATATAAACCGATCTCCAGATAAATCATCTTACCATAGAACATCCTCCTGCAGGAGTAAAAAGCGCTCAGTGCCTCACGGCTTCTTTTCTAGGTATTCCTCTTCCGGGACAGTTTCGAATCGAGGACTATGCCTAGGTACTTCGCCTCCTTCGACAGCTGCAATACCACACTATATCTCAGGTTCGCATTAATAATCTTGCCATAAACCATATTATTATTCCACTGGGAGATTAAGGGGTGAATCCCCGCGCGGTCCAGTGCGGCGCCTAACGCCACCTCAATATCCAAGAAGGCCGCCAAAGTGTACTCCTTCTGTCGGAGAGACGTCTCGACCTCCTGTATCACATCGTGATGCGTGTTGTGCTCCCCTGTTTCCGGCGTCAATCCCCCTCGACATCAATCAGTACTAAGCATTGCTCTTATCCAACTCAAATTATTTCATATATCGTGAAGTAAAACTTCGGTTTCACTTACACATATCTGAGCAAAGCATTACGTTGAAGTGAAACAAAACATTTCGCATATTTAGCGTTTCACATATCCGGTTTCGACTGTACTTGTGAATTTGTGAATATTGACTTTTGAACACAGAATTACTTGATCCACAAATCATGGCTTACGACTGATCAAGTCAAGATAAGGTACAGCATTAAGTGCATCTGAATATGCATCACATAACTTATTAAAACTATTTCCTGTATACGCATTTAATAGATAGTTATTGTATACAAATAATTGAAAACTGTGAACAATGAGCTAAGATCGCATAAAAACCCCACTGCTGTGAGTAAGGTTTAATACCCTATAGATGTTGTAGGTTAACAGTAATAAGTTTCGATATTGGAGTATAAGCAAGAACCAATGTATATCTACACTTCAAGTATTAGCATGATTAAGGCCTTTTGACACTTGTAGGGCGTAAATTTCGTCCATTTAGAGGTGAATTTCTTTCAAATTGGTTATTCAGTTCAAAAATGCCTGGAGGCGATGCTGGATATTCGAACTAAAACTATGCACATATGCACAAAAAAACAAAAATCGGTTCCAATCATGAAATTAAATGATGCAATTAATTGTTTTTAATTGAAACTGCTTCAATCACCAAAATGATAAAAAAATGAAAAGTTTTGAAAAAATTAATTGAAAAATTTTTAATTAAAAAAGTTGCATATTCACTAAAAATTATAATTGAAAATGTTTGCAATTTCCAATTAATCCAAATAAAAAAATTATTGAAATTTTTCTTAAATTTTTTAATTGATCCAATTAAAAAATTAATTGAAATTTCCCAAATATCCAATTAGTTTTTTAAATTACATCAATTAAACATTTAATTGAAATTATGGAAATGTTATATTAAATTTCTTGCGGAAAGGCGCACCCTCGATTTCGATGCAACATGGTTCACATATGGAACACAAATTTGAGGTTTATGTTTCCCTTTATAAATTCAGCTGTTTTCAATGAATTGGTGAATGAGTCGAGTGACAAAAAGAAAAAAGTTTGTGGCCTAAAATCACAATCAATCACATTCTACATATAAAATATTTAAAGATTTAATAAAAAAAAATTATTAAATCAATTAATTTTTTAATTGAAAATTACAAAAATTTCATTCACGATCGTAATTAAAACAAGTAAAAATATATTAAGTTCGGCCATGCCGAACTTTGGATACCCACCACCATGTATATATGAATAATTTTTGTTTGTTTCTTCAGGACCGTACGTTGGTATGTTGTATTTGTATCGTATTTATTGCGAAAACGCATCCATGATACAAATACTCCCTTAACAACACTCGAAAACCCTGTCTATTAGCTGTACTTTTCCCAATGCATGTTTTTTCGTGTAATGACAGATTTCTTGTCTGCGACAATTACACAACTCCCATGGTGCACATGATTCTGTGCATCTGTTGGAACTTTTATTGATGGCTTCGAACGCTAGACAACTGCAACGACTCTCGCTGTTGCTCTGGGTGCCCAGGTTCGAATCCCGGCCGGGCTCCGCCAATTTTTTTCGTTTTCAAGCTTTTGCCTGTTAGGGCGATGATCATTAAATTTCACAATTTTTGTTTGTTTCTCTTTCGAGACGAGCTCAATGATCGGAGATTTTCTCTGCAAATGGAAAAGGAAAGCCAGAGATCGCAACACTCAACTACCATATCTATAGTTATATCTAAATGGGGGCTGACCTGAATCATATTTTATTCAGGTCACGAAAACTCTTATACAAAACACACTTTTAGCCAAAGCAGGCAATAAATCCGCTTTTGTGGGTTCACACTTTCAGCGAAAGCAGGCAATAAATCCCCTTTTGTGGGTTTCAGACCCTAAATTTGAACATCGGTCCATATGCCAGCTATATCTAAATATAGTCTGATCTGAACCTTATTTGGGTCAGATTTCGAGAGCCTATTAAATTTCAGCGAAATCGGGTAATAATTAATAAAGATTTTATGGGCTTCAGACCCTTAATCGACAGATCCATATATATGGCAGCTATATCTAAATACCTACCATATTGGGCTCGGTAGTTTTTTCGATTTTGTCCCACTGTGTAACGTAAAAACAATATAACATATTTACAGAACATGTTGTCTTGACATAGGCGGAGCGATGAGTATCACGTCCACTAGGGTACTGGAGACTAGTCTACAGATCTGACCCATTGACATACAGATTAAGTGTGAGGCAGCCACAGCGGCTATGAGACTTAAGGCGATGGGGAATGGAAAGAGAATAGAGAATAGGAGAATGGATAGATAACAGGAGCAGATTATACCAATGCGGTATAATCGAAGCCACGATAAGAAACATGGAAAGAATGGAAGAGTTTTCCGATCGGACACCAGAGATGACACTTGAGGCACTGCTGCCAGCGGCACAGTCAAGATCATGCTACATAGATGGATTAAAGCTAGAGGACAGAGTGGGCTGGGGGTCTACATTTAGAATCCAGGAACTGAGATCAGTTTTCGACTACTTGACCATAATACGGTCCTGCAGGCGGTGATCCGGGCAAACACGAAATGCGTGCGGTGTTGTGGTGTTAACGCGAGGGTGTAAACAGTAAAATGGCCATTAGGCTAATTACAACCAGGACGGTAAGGTCACAAACAGTCTTGGAGTGTAAGAAGGAGATTAACGCCATCTCTAAGGATGACACGATCCACATCGATAATTTGGCAGTGAATGCTAGAGGGCTGACTTCAATAAACTTGGTTAACCCGAAGCCTTTCGGGTCGACGTACTACGAGTTTAGGGCGTGGGCGACGAACACTGTGAAACAGCGAAACGGTCGGTAGAACGAAAAAAATCCTATGGCGACGGATCGTTTATGAGAAGTCTCGTCTAACTAAAAGGAAGTAAGAAGGAGGTCAGTATAGCTTTCGGTGTCATAACAGAACTCCAAGGACTACGGGTTCACTTATGCAGACTCGGTGCGGCAAGTGATGGCATTTGTAGGGTATGTGGGCGTTCGAGCATTTTCTATGTAATTGCTCAGCTTTGGTGGCAAACAGACACCGGCACTTAGGTGAAGACACAATACCAGACATGAACGAACTTAGGGGTTGATATGGAAAACAATTAGGGATTTTGTAAGTAGCATGGAACTTAGATTTTCTTTTCGAGGTTACTTTTTTTAGTATTTAGAGCATACAACAAGCCGATTACTGGCTTAGATGTTTGTCCATAGAGACATGGGCGGATTAATATCCGAACCCTCGTTTCAAGCTTAGTGTGAGTGTCAGTGTGCATATAAGTCCGAGTGTACATACCAGACGGATATGCTAGACTTATTTTATATCCCATTATTTATTGCTTCCCATTGATAGCAATTTTCACTTTTAAAGCATTTAAATAAACTTCCCATAGGAAATTATTAATTTTGTTGCTTTGATTATTTGAATGAACTGTGTAATAACAACAAACTAAAGTATGGATCAACAAACTGGTATTTATTTCAAAATAAACTGACACACAGATCAAACAACCATAGACTATACAACACTAGACATGGCTCAGATTAAAGCACTTCCCGCAGATCTACAAAAAATTGCCATCGAAGAATTGGGTGAGGTGCCCGAGAGAATACCACAGGATTTGAGGGACTTTAAGGCATGGATCGAGCAGCAACCACATTTGAGAGCCCGTATGGATGATCAATTTCTAATTCAATTCCTGCGAGGATGCAAATACAGTCTAGAAAAGGCCAAAAAGAAGATCGATATGTTCTTTGCCATGAAGTCCAAGTACCCAGATAATATGGGCTTAACTGATGTGGATGATATACAAATTCGTAAACTTCACAACACAGGGTGAGTTTAAGGGCAACTTTTAACCCCAACATTGGTTTTGGTTTTATAATTCGCATACATTTACAGATTTTACACTGTCCTACCTACACCCTTACATGGATCCGGCCCGCGCTTGGTGTTACTACGTTGTAATTATTCGCCGCATGATTTTTCTATTGTCGATGTAATTCGATATTGTGAAGCAATATCTGAGATATTGATAATGGAAGATCCTTATGCCTGTATCAATGGCATTGTAGCTGTGGTGGATAATTCGCAAGCCACAGCCAATCATTTTATGCAAATCACCATTAATATTGCCAAACAGTTTGTCAATTTCCACGAGAAAGCCTTTCCCATGCGAGTGAAAAAGATTTGCTTCATTAACATCTCGATGCCTGTTCGCCAGTTTATAAATCTAATGCTGCCTCACTTGCCAGAAAAGTTTAGGAAAAGAGTAAGTTGATCAATCCATTCTTGGACATGTACATTATAAACCCTTCTCGCATATTTTAGTTAATATTTTGCGGTATGGACATTGAGGAATTAGACAAGGACATACCCAGAAAGTATTTACCCATTGAGTATGGCGGCGAAAATGGTTCTGTTAAGCAATGGCCAATCGAAAATGAAAAAATTTGGGAAGAAAATCGAGAATTTTTCAAAGAGAATGAAAACTTTGGCACCGATGAGAAATTGCGAATTGGCCAACCGCTAAATTTTGATGCTGATTTGGGCATTAGTGGTTCATTTAGAAAGCTTGATGTCGATTAAACTATCTTAAAAAAAAACTTCTATAAGACCCTTTTACTTTCATCACTATGTGATACTCAATTAGGTAGTTCCGGCAATTAATTGTTCACTAGCTTGCATAAATAATTAAAATTAAATACATTATACCGATATGCTGTATTACGAAACCTTTAAAGTATTAACAAAAACAAGAAAAAACTAGCTTAGTTCGGCCGCGCCGAATCTTATATACCTTCCACATGGATTTTTAGGCAAACAAAGGATAAAATAAAAGAAATGCTATGCTATAAGAGCTATATCAAGTTATGGTACGATTCGGACCATAAATTAATTGAATGTTGGAGATCATAGTAGAAGCCATTGTGCAAAATTTCAGCTAAATCGGATAGGAATTGCGCCCTTTAGGGGCTTAAGAAGTAAAATAGGTTGATCGGTTTATATGGGAGCTGTATCAGGCTAAAGCCCGATTCAGACGCTAATTAACACGTATGTTAAAGGTCATGGCAGAAGCCGTAGTGCGCATTTTCAGCTAAAACGGATAAGAATTGCGTCCTCTAGAGACTCAAGAAGTCAAGATCCCAGATCGGTTAATATGACAGCTATATCAGGTTATGGACCCATTTAAACCATATTTGGCATAATTGTTGGAAGTCATAACAAAACACGTTATGCAAAATTTCAGCCAAATCCGATAAGAAATGCGCCCTCTAGAGGGTCAAGAAGTCAAGATCCCAGATCGATTTATGACAGCTATATCAGGTTATGGACTAATAGGCCGTGCTTAGTACAGTTTTTGAAAGTCCTAACAAAACAACTCATGGACAATTTTAGCCAAATCGGATAAGAATTGCGATTTCTAATGGTTCAAGAAGTTAAGATTCAAGATCGGTTTATATGGCAGCTATATCAAAACATGGACCGATATGGCCCATTACAATCCCAACCGAACTAAACTAATAGGAAGTATTTGCGCCAAATTTCAAACGGCTAACTTTACTTCCTCGAAAGTTAGCGTGGTTTCTACAGACAGACGGGCGGACGGACATGTATAGATTGACTTAAAATGAAAGCTTCTAGAAACCGAACATGGATAATCAAGAGACCGATTTACACCGTACTTGGCACAGAGAACCCACCACCAAACTTCTGTCAATCCAGCAAAAATTAAAGATTCTAGGAACCGAACAAGGATAATCGAGAGACCGGTTTATATGGGATCTATACCAGGTTATAGACTGATATGAACCGTTAGGTTAGGGTAGAGTTAGATTAGGTTTAGCCCCGACATCAAGGGGCTAAAGATTTGATCGGGTGATCGGTTTATATAGGGGTTCTATCAGGTTATAGACCAACTTGAACCGTACTTGGCACAGTTGTTGGAAGTCATAATAGAACACCGCATGCAATTCAATCTCCCAGTTTTGCATTTTGAGTCCCTTGAAGCCGCAATTGTGTTCTGCTTCCACTTCCAATAAATGTTCCAATTACGGACCAAATAGGTCTATAACCTGATATAGTTCAAGAACTGTGCCAAGTACGGTGCAAAACGATTTATAACCTGATATAGCTTCCATATAAACCGATCTCCCGATTTGACATCTAGAGCCCCTGGAATCCGCAATTTTTGTCTGATTTGGCTGAAATTTTGCACGTAGTGTTCGGTTTCGACTTCCCACAACTGTGCTGAGTACGGTCCAAATCAGTCTACAAGCTGATATAGCTCAAATATAAACCGATCTCCCGATTTGATATCTTGAGCCCCTGGAAACCGAAATTGTTATCCGATTTGGCTGAAATTTTGCATGCAATGTTCTGCTATGACTTTCCATAACTGTACCAATTAAGGTCCAAATCGGGATATGACCTGATATAGCTCCCATATAAACCGATCTCCCGATTTGAATTCTTGAGCCCCTGGAAACCGCAATTGTTGTCTGATTTGGAAATTTTGAACGTGGTGTTCTGCTACCACTTTCAACAAATGTGCCAAGCGCGGCTCAAATCGTTGTATAACTTGAAATAAAGGGTGATTTTTTTGAGGTTAGGATTTTCATGCATTAGTATTTGACAGATCACGTGGGATTTCAGACATGGTGTCAAAGAGAAAGATGCTCAGTATGCTTTGACATTTCATCATGAATAGACTTACTAACGAGCAACGCTTGCAAATCTTTGAATTTTATTACCAAAATCAGTGTTCGGTTCGAAATGTGTTCATTCACCGTAACGTTGCGTCCAACAGCATCTTTGAAAAAATACGGTCCAATGATTCCACCAGCGTACAAACCACACCAAACAGTGCATTTTTCGGGATGCATGGGCAGTTCTTGAACGGCTTCTGGTTGCTCTTCACTCCAAATGCGGCAATTTTGCTTATTTACGTAGCCATTCAACCAGAAATGAGCCTCATCGCTGAACAAAATTTGTCAAAATTTGAACACATTTCGAACCGAACACTGATTTTGGTAATAAAATTCAATGATTTGCAAGCGTTGCTCGTTAGTAAGTCTATTCATGATGAAATGTCAAAGCATACTGAGCATCTTTCTCTTTGACACCATGTCTGAAATCCCACGTGATCTGTCAAATACTAATGCATGAAAATCCTAACCTCAAAAAAATCACCCTTTAGCTCCCATATAAACGGATCTCTCATGTACAGTTAAATTGTAACCTTTAACTCGATTTATTTAGTATAAACTTTTGCAGAATCCGTGGTGGTGGGTTCCCAAGATTCGGCATGGCCGAACTTAGTACATTTTTACTTGTTTAAAATTTACTTGTTTAAAATTCGTCTACCCAATCACTGCCTAGCAATTAATTTTGAATATTTTTATAATTTATAAACCTAATTAAGCTAACAAAATAATTTGTTTTGTTTTTGTTTTAATGTAATTAAGTCATATTATCTTTATATGCACCTTGACATAATGTCTCAAACAGTCATAGGTCAGTTTGTTCCATTTCAGCCGTTTGCTTGGTCATTTTGATAGCTGCGAAATGTGATGTCATCTCAACTCACAAAAAAAGCAACAACAATATAACTAAGATCAAACTATAGCTCATCTAGTTGCTACAAATAAGATTTCCCAATAGTAGGTTCTATTTTATTATGTATGCGTAGACTATTTTATAAAATGTTACATTAGGTGTGTTTTATTTATCCCATAAGCGGATTTTCTCGCTTACTATGTATGTAGAAAAATGCTTAGTAAGCGGCTTGTCTTATCGCCTCTGTTATAGCCGATTATTGTGCGAAAGCGTGTAAAATAGAAAACATATGGTGTCATCTTTCAATGTGAATGATAATGACTAAAAGAGGAAGACCGCAACAAATTTTTTCAATGATTAAACCATCTGGAATTCAAAAATTGCAAATAATTTAATCACAAATATGAACTCCATGAAACATTTATTTGTAATTAAATTGACATGATTCCCAATGTTAATCTATATCTTAAAAACAAAAATTTTAGCCGGTAAGCACGTTTTATTTGTCCATAAGCTAACGAGTCCCCTAGATTGGCAAATAAAACACACCAAACATATTGTAATCTGGGGGAAAGCCGAAATAGCAACAAGTTTGTCGTACACAAAGTTAGTCGCCCCTTGGCACTTGGCACTACAGTATGGCTCAAATTAAAGTCCTCTCTCCAGAATTACAAAAGAATGCCATTACAGACTTGGGTGAAGTTCCTGAAAGGATACCTGAAGATTTGCAAGCATTTAAAACATGGATCAAACAACAGCCACATCTTAAGGCACGTACCGATGATCAATTTCTCATACAATTTCTTAGGGGCTGTAAGTACAGCCTGGAGAAGGCCAAACAGAAATTGGATATGTTCTATGCCTTGAAGACCAAATATTCCGAACTATTCAATCCCATTGATGTAGATAGTGAACAATTTCGAAAACTTCACAACACTGGGTAGGTGAATATAAATTATTTCTATTACACTGGATTTGTAAAAGTGTGGTTCCCAGATTTTATTCTGTTCTCCCCAGGCCTTTGAATGATTGTGGTTCTCGTATTGTGGTTTTGCGTTACAATTACAACTCTCAGGATTTTAATGCCAATGAATTGATTCAATTTGGTGTAGCCGTCATCGAAGTTATGCTAATGAATGATCCATATGCTTGCGTCTATGGAGTCAAGGCCATATTTGACATGAGCGAGGCCACCGCCAGTCATCTAATGCAATTCACCCCAAATATAACCAAACAATTTGCCCTTTTCTTCGAGAAAGCTTTTCCTATACGTTTAAAAAGTTTATGCTTTATAAATCTATCGAAATATTCCCATCAGTTTTTTAATATAGTGCTGCCCCATATAACGGAGAAATTCCGGAAGAGAGTAAGTTTGAGAGATATTTCAATGAAAACTAAAAAAAGTCTAAATCTGGTACTTTTCAGGTAGTTCTTTGTGGAAAAAACATCGAGGATTTAGTTGAGCATGTTCCTAAAACCTATTTACCCATTGAATATGGAGGAAAAAATGGTTCACTGGATCAACTTTATATTGGCTATAACAAAGTTTGGGATGACAATAGGGAATTCTTTAAACAAAATGTCAAATATGGCACCAATGAAACTTTGCGTATTGGTGAACCTATGAATTTTGACAGTGATCTAGGATTATCGGGAAGTTTTCGAAAACTTAATGTTGATTAAGGAGCAAGAAAATTATTGGTCTCTTCTACTATCAAAAATTACATTTTTAGAAATTTTTTAAAGGGGTTCCACATTTAATTTAAATACACTTAAAATAGTCTATTTGTGCTCTTTTATTTCGATCTTTAGAATTTTGTCGTGATTTTTCGAACATCTTCTAGCTGGAGATCATATTCAATGCTTTCTATTCAAGGAACTTATAAACTAGGAACTTATAAAAGTTGAGCAAGTGTGTGTTATTATTCAACACACTTTGACTGGCTTGTGGATCGTGATTTCTGATACGCCATCTATCTTCATCAACACCTTTGTCAAATTGATTAAGGTGCCCTGCATACCGAAAGATAGACATAACTCTGACGAGTCTTGATTATTCTCTTTTGATGGATTGGAGAGTGTCTAAGCAGACTTCCTTTTCGCATCATAGATATATCTACTTCAATCTTTCCACAATGATCCACAATACACCAGGAAGCACGAAACTAACTGCGGCCGCTATGCTAAGCGTGTCGATCCAAAGTTTCCAACATCTGCGCTGTGCATGATGGTACAAGGGATCTTGAGTTGGCGGCCAACGCGTTGACAAAAGCCAACGTAAGCAGCTTTGGGGAGAACTGCCCTCTTATTTACCCAGCTAAGAGGTCGCAGCCTGTTTGGTGAAATAGGGAGCTGAAGAAACAGAGGAAGACTACGAGGAGGCTGTAAAACAAGGCCAATCGTACCAGACAAGGTACTAATTGGGACCTCTATTAGAGGTCCCTTAACCGCTACAAGGGCAAGGTGAGATCGGCTATGAAAGGCGTCATGGGCCGAATCGGTGGTGGAGGGGCAAGGACATGAAGAAACTCGGAAGTGTCCTGAGACATGAGTCCAATTCCGAAACTCTCGAACTCCTGGCCACAACGCACTTAACGGGAGCACGGATATCCATCGTAAACAAAGCAGTGCCGAGACATGGTCAGTTGTTGAGGGGATGTTAACGTAGAGAGAGGATAATCTGGACGAATAACTCGTTCAAGCCCTAAGAATCAACCGGACCGGATTGGATTTCGCTTGCCATGCTGCAAAGGGCGGAGCCCAGAGGCTTCTGGAAGAGATTTTTAGGGCTTGCGTTTTTGTTTGGCTTTGTAGTGACTGCTTGACGGGAGGTTAGGATCGTTTTCATTCTCAAGGCGGCTAAACCGCATCACTCCCAGCCCAAAGACTTAAAGCCGATCAGTGTGTCGTCTTCTGGAAGAGATTTTTAGGGCTTGCGTTTTGCTGTGCTTTGTAGTGACTACGTGACGAGAGGTTAGGATCGTATTCATTCTCAAGGCGGCGAAACCGCATCACTCCCACCCCAAAGACTTAAGGCCGATCAGTGTGTCGTCTTTCGTCTTGAAGACACTTGAATAAGTGTTGGATGCGTATATCAGGAATCTTCTTGGCTAATCGTTGGTAAGCGGCTACCAGCATGCCTACCCCAAGGGTCGGTCAGTTAGTAGAGGTTGGTTTCATAGAGGGGAATGTGGATTGCAGGTGAAGACTGCCCTCAGGCTGAGGGAGTCAGGGGCATGGTGTTCTTTGGATTACTGACATTCGTTTGTTCTGTGGAAGGCACCTGACGTGGGACGACTACATAACATTGGCAACGGACTAAGTGCCGTGTGGATCTTTCTTCAATGGCTACCTAGTGGTTCTCTTCCCGGGGAAGGAGCTTTGGACTGAGGGCGCCCCCTATAATTGAGTCCCTCCGTCTACACGGATAAGTCCAAGCTGTGTGGGGGCACAGGGGCAGGGGAATTTCATACATTCATTTGTACTGCGGAAGGGCGATGGCGTGGGACGACTACGTGACATTGGCGACTCGACGGACTATGTGTCGGAGGGGATCTATCTTCGATGGCAATCTTAAGGTTGTTTTCCCGCAAAGAGAGCTTTGGTCTGAGACTGTCCCGATATTATTGGACTCCTCTGTCTACACGGGAGCTGTCCGGCTATTATCAAGTCCCTTTGTCTACACGAATGGGTCCAAGCTATGTGGAGGCATTGGGGCAGGAGGTTTTTGAATACCTTGGTTTTTGGGGAGTGATTTAAACTTCTGGATGGGTGCAGTTTATTTCACGCAGAGGTTTTCGCGATCCTCTGTACTCGAAACAGCAGCGGCGGCCCTCTTAGACTGTCACGACTTATGCGGACAGTCAGGCGGCTCTGAAGGCCCTGGCTGCGGGTCACTTGAGCTGGAGGCTTGTCGGGAGATGCAAAGAGCGCCTCGGACTGGGTTCCGGGCAATCAACGGGGTGGCGGGCAACGAAGCTGCTGACGAATCGGCCAGGTTTGGGTCGAAGAAAGACTCTGTGAATGCAATGCAGATGGTGAACCCTCCTCTGTGTTGCCTGTTTGGGATGGTGGATTCCTACTATGGCGAATGTGCTGACTCGGCGTGGGCTGTCGTTGTAGGCTGCAGGGTTGCCAAGCCTCTGTGGCCGAGGTTCTCTGGAATGAGGATGTCGATTGTGCTCGAGCTGGAGAATTGTCCTTAGATTGGTAGTGTGACTTCTGACCGGCCACTGCAATGTCAGGTCATTGACATGGCGATGGGCTCGTGAAAATGAGGATTTCTGCAGGGTCTGTGCGGATGAGGAGGTGATGATTGAACATCTGCTGTACCAGTCCCGTGCGATGACGGGCAGAAGGCGTAAGATTATGGGTGTGGCGTAAGAACCACTTCACGGAGCTCTATACAGTTTTCGACCTCTACGTCATTCTGCAAATCTATAAGGGTTTGGAATGACTGACAAGGCGGCCCTCGGGTGGGTGAGACTTATTTCGGTCTCTATGTCGAAATAAGTTTCTGCTCATGAATGCGCATGGAACCCTGTGGAACAGCGAAGCAGTTGGTAGGATGACGAATATCCTATGGAGGGATGGAGGGATCCAGATCGTGAGAAGACGAGACTACTACTGAAAGGAAATATGAAGGAGGTCAGTTTAGCTATTGGTATTATGACGGGACTCATAGCACTACGAGCTCACTTATGTAAAATCGGTGCGGCAAGTGATAGCATGTGTAGGGCATGCGGGGAAAATGATGAGACGTTGGAGCATGTATTTTGTCATTGCCCGGTTTTCGCACTTAGGGGAGTGGCATGGAAAACAATTAGAGATTTTGAAAGTAGCACCGAATTCCTAACTTAGATTTTCTTTTTCGATGTTACTTTTGTTTGTATTTAGAGCGCACAACAAGCCGATTACTGGCTTAAGAATATGTCCATAGTGGCATGGGGCAGATTAATATCCGCACCATCTTTTCAAACTAACCTTACCTAGTTTCTGCTCATACTTTTTTAATGACTTTCATTTCTCTCCTATTTTTTTTTTTTTTTAGAACGAACACAGTGGACCAGAGGTTTACGAGTGAAGCGGTGTCCTTTAAGCTAGCCTAACCTAAGCTGGCTAGGGTGGGTGGAGAAAGGTCTCAGACTAACTAGTACCGAGATCATTTCAGGATTGGATCTTAAGGATTCCCTATCCAAAAACACTGACGGCTTCAAGACGGATGCAGCAGTGGGGTTCGTCTCCAATACACTAGATACCGGTATGTGGCTGAGTCTATGGGACGAGTATATCGTCTTTGAGACTGCTCCATTACGATAGATGCAATTGAGTCCTGGGAGTTATCTTTGAGGTATTTATGTGGATAGTATAGCCCATCTCAAAGCCTTGAAATTGAGCACAGTGAGATTGAAGTGGGTCCACTAGGTAGGTTTGGAAGCGATGTTAACTATGTAACCTATTGAATTTGCCTCCAAGATTGCGATCAGGCTGTAGGAGGACATGAAGGGACACAATTCTATTATAGATGCTATATAGGGAAGGAGTAAAAGAACGATTCGAGATGCTGGTTTAGAGGACGATGAGACCGCGGTCTTTACTGATGGATCTAAGAATGGAGACGAGAACAGGATTGGGCTCTTGATAACGGTATATCGGACAAGTGGTTTACCGGCAGAGATCTGCGATATTAAAGTCCTGGAGATGGATCTGTCGTCCGAAACTCAGGTTGTTTCATGTGAACAGTATGTATGGTGGGACTCAACGTCTAGAATTTGAGGACAGCATAAAGGGACTTCATTTTGATTAGGTGGCAAATGCTGGTTTAAAGGACGATGAGACACCGGTCTTTATTGATGGCTCGAAGATGGAGACGGGGACGGGGTTCCCCAAACCTAATCTACTCTGATGCCATTTATATCGTTATGTCGCAAAAAATGCCGGTTTTCGGCAGGGGTCAGCGCCATTTCGAAAGCCTAAAGACGTTCAAGAGATCGGTCGTCTGAAACTCAATGACCTCGTTTTAATTGCCGAGTTGTTTAAAATTCCTATCCTGAACACTATGGAGGGGGTCATAACTGGGCACTGTGCGATGGACCCCGTGCCCGGCACATGAGAATAACTCAGAGTAAATGCTGCAGAAGCTGCTGTAGATACTGCTTTGACGCCCGGCCACCGTAGCGCATGTCCGCCTATGACGCTGAACGCCTGAGTTGGCGAGAACATCAGAAATAATTTTTGGCAGTGGTTATGGCGCCATTTGTGAGGTACTATGCCATGTAAAAACTTCTCCCCTAAGAGGTGTCGCACAACGGCACGCCGCTAAGACCCGACTATAAATATGAGATCCCTAATCATTGTTAGAGCTTGAATCAGGCAGCACTCATTGATGTGTGAGAAGTTTGCATTTTCCTTAATGGAATGTTAATGGGCAAATTTGCAACTAAGGCAATATGGGTTTCAAATATATCGGTGTTGGATGTCAAAACACGATATCGTATGCAAAATTTCAGTGTTATCGGTTTAGAATCATCAAGGATGTAAATACATGTTGTTGTTATTGTTGTAGCCACATTTTCATGTAGCCACATTTTCAAGCTCCTGTAGGTGAGCAAGCTCGTTCCATTCCAAGGAACGATCGATGCGGGAACTGGTTGGCCATTGGTTATATCGAGAATCATAAGCACTCAGTATTTGTGCAGGAGTCGATGCCGCCCGGCCTCTCACTGAGACTCTCCACTCGATACCGCTGATTGTGGACGCGCCCTGTAACTCGCAGCAAAGCTTCTCGTGACGAAGAATACCACCCAGATCAGACCTCAAAGTTCCAACCTGAGTGGTGCTTACAGCTATCCCCTGCCGGGATGTACATACATATTTAATAGGGCCCTATACCAACATTTCGAGAATGACGAAGTAGGGGTATACTACTTCCTTTGGTAAAGGGAAAGCAATTCTAATGGCTTACTTATGAAACCCAAGACCAATGACTTGTGTAGATTAGGACAATTATTTACATTTTCTTAAACGATTAAGCTTCTAAACTATTCCATTCAGTTTACCCCTAACAAATTCCAAACAAATCTTTACGATTCAGCAACATTTTTTATTATCGATTATATACAAAATACGAAATGATAAATTTACAATACAAAAGACGAACACAAATTACGTTATACATTTATTTATGAATTCTTTTGAGCCATCTTCACAATAACACTTTTAACTTCGGTATAGTTTTGTAGGGCATATTCACCATTTTCGCGGCCATGACCTGACATCTTATAGCCACCAAATGGAACTTGAGCACACAAAGCATTGTAGGTATTCACCCATACGGTGCCAGCTCTCAAACCTTGTACTATGTAATTGGCCTTATCTATATCCTTGGTAAAGACGGCAGCTGCTAAGCCATAATCGGAATTGTTTGCTCTTTCAATAACTTCATCGAGTTTTTTGAAGCGAATAATTTGTTGTACAGGGCCGAAAATTTCCTCGCGAGCAATGGTCATGTCATCCTTGACATCGGCAAATACCGTGGGTTCAACGAAATAACCGGGCAAACCCTGGGGACGATTACCACCTGCCACCAGCTTAGCACCTTGTTTTCTACCGGTGTCAATGAGGCCCAAAATCTTTTGCATTTGCTCCTCATTGACCTGGGGACCTTGTTCCACATTCAAATCGAAAGGATTGCCTACGGTACGCTTCTTGGCCCGTTCGGCACTGCGTTCCACAAATTCATCATAGATTTTGTCCTCCACAAATGTGCGTGAACCTGCACAGCAACATTGACCCATATTGAAGAACAGACCAAAGTGAGAAGTTTCCACAGCATAACTCATATCGGTATCGGCCAAGACAATATTAGGACTTTTGCCTCCCAATTCCAGGGTAACACGTTTCAAGTTGGTATTTCCAGAGGCTTGTTGTATCAACTTGCCCACCTCAGTGGAGCCGGTGAAAGCAACCTTATCAACATCGGTGTGGTTGGCCAAAGCGGCACCAGTGTCGCCAAAACCAGGCAAAATATTAACAACACCCTCCGGGAAACCAGCCTCCTTAATCAGTTGACCCATATAGAGAGCAGTCAAACTGGTTTGTTCAGCTGGTTTCAGGACGATAGTGTTGCCTGTAGCCAAAGCTGGGCCCAATTTCCAGGCCATCATTAAAATGGGGAAATTCCAGGGGATGATTTGAGCGCATACACCCACGGGTTCATGGCGGGTGTAAGCAAAGAAATCACCGTCCATGGGTATGGTTTTGCCATGGTTTTTGTCAGCCCAACCAGCGAAATAACGCAAATTTTTTATGGACATGGGTAAATCGACATTGTAAGACATGGCAAAGGGCTTGCCATTATCCAAAGTTTCCAAACTCTAAAAATGAAAAAAGCCAAAAATCATTAAGCCCAGGTTTTTTATATTTACAAAAAAACATAAACTTACAGCCAAATAGACAATGTCACGCTCCATTAGGTCGGCCAAACGATTAAGCAAGACTCCGCGTTGCGAAGCATCCATGCGGCGCCAGGGAGAACCCAATCTTCAAAAAGTTCAAATTAGATATTTAAAAAAACCAAGCTTTTCAAAACATTAAACTCACTTAAAAGCATTTCTGGCTGCCTTTACGGCAATGTCAACATCTTCTTTGCCTGCACATTGGATGTCGGCAATCGATTTTTCTGTTGTGGGATTAATGGTTTCAAAAGTCTTGCCGGTTTTACTTTTGTGCCATTCATTGTTGATAAAGAGCTACACACATGAAAACAAAACAAGGACGTGAATAGAATTAAGAAGCAGATAAGTAAAGGCCGGGATTGCCGTTGCGGTCAAACACTTCAAGCTTATGTTTAACACTTAATTTACTGATAAAGGTGGTACTGAATCGCAGCCTATTTTTAAAGATCTTAGATTAGGTTATGTTTGAATGATGATCTGGTGTCCAAATTCACTTGAGATAACAAGAAGAACGTGAGAACGTAGCAAATCGTTTCAAAAAATCCATTATTTGCCAATGTCGATATTATAATGAAAACTCTTCTGTCTTGCTTATGCGATATGCAGAAGTTGGCATTCTGAAAGTCACTTAGTCTCTTAACCAGAGATCATCCACCGGCGCAATTAATTGTACCCGTTACTGCCGTTGCTGTAAAAACCTTCTAAAAGTGCTGAGACCAGATGATTTCTCCTCTCACGCTAGTTTCCAAGACAGCATGCATTTGGAAAATAGCATTCCAGGCTATTGCTTAAATGCAAAAGCCGGTGTCTTAACCATATCAAACCCTCCTATGAGTTCAGCCGGTGTCTTAACCATATCAAACCCCCCTTGGAGTTTAGGTCTCGTAAGGATTGATTTTCGATACATTCAACGAACAGAACTTCGCCAACCCCATAAATGACTGTTTGGGGAACAATTCAAAATTTGACATGCTCGAGGTGACCAACTTTCAAACCCCATGGGTACCCAGCAGAATGCCCATATTTTACATACCTATTGGAAAACACATTAACATTGATTGTGTTTAATTATCTCTATTCGTTTAAAAATTCTAGCATTGTTTCTAAGATTTTTAGATTTGGGAACAACGCTGTACAACGCCGCAAAGACTGGCACGGGATAGCTGTGAGCACCACACAGGCTGGAACGTTGAGGTCCAATCTGTGTGGCGTTAATTGCTGTCACGCTTAGCTGCGAGCTATCGGGCGCGTCCATAGGTTGCGGATAGTTGAATGATCCATGCGGAATAGCTGACACGGAAGTTGCGGACAATCAGCGGTATCGAGCGGAGAGTCTCAGTGAGAGGCCGGGTGGCACCGGCTCTTGCACAAATACGGAGTGCCTATGATGCTCGATATGACAAGGCGACCAATGGCCATACTGTTCGCGCGGCGATCGGTCTTTTGGACCGGAACGAGCTTGCTCACCTACAGGAGCTCGACGAGTACCACCTCCCCATGAAATTATGGCTAAAACAACAACATTGTAATGATCAGTCTGATTCTAGGGGAACGATTGCCACCCATTGCAAGTGAAGAATTTTAACTCCCACCACAAACCAGAGTAGTTGGCTAAAATAACAATCCGGGAGATGCAGCCGCCTCAACTCCTAAAGAGCCGTGATTGGTTACATTTTAGTGGCATTCTACTCAGACTCAGAATCGTTTAGACGTTTTCGTCCATTGTCTAGTAGTCTAGTCTTTATATATCTATTTGGTCGGTTATGGGGTGGATCAACCCCTCCAAGCGCCGCATTCGAAATTTGGATACCAAATAAAAGAGCACACATTTTGCTTAAATCGCACGACCCATTTCCGATATCTAGCGTGACTGAAAATTAGGGTAAGGGAAGAGTTTTCTAAAGAAAAAATGTTGTTAAAATTTTCTATAAAGAATGAAATGTCTATCAAATTTTCTCTAAACAGAATATTTCGGTCAAATTTTTTCTAAAGTCTAGTACTGACTTCATGTCTATTAAATTATAGCGAAATCCAACGGACCAGAACACAAACAAATGTTAAACAACTACACACAACAAAGACAACATAATTGAGACTGAGTGGATTGGTGCCCATTTCGTGAGCATTTTATTACATTGGCAATTAATTGAAGCGAAATTTGTGTTGGCGCAGCGACATGTCGCTACTAGTTTGCTTATAGAACTCAGTACCACTTTTACGGAATGTGTTCGCATTTTCCTCGTCACCATTTTTTATAATGCGTTTTGGCAGTTGTTCGGGCGAAAGGTCGAAGTCAGTACTAGGCTTAAAGACAAAATTGCAAGGAAAGTTTTTCTAAAGACTAAATTCCAATAAAATGTTTCCAAAGACAAAATTTTAACCAAACTTTTTCTTCAATCAAATTTTTCCTGAAAAAAAAATTTGAAAAGATTTTTTTTAAACAATGGCATTGTTTCTAATGACATAGTTTCAATGAAATTTTGTTCTAAAGACAAAATTTTAACGAATATTTCAAGGTAATATTTTAAAGAAATTTTTTAGATCTAAAATTTCAATGACAATATTTAAAGACAAAAATTTATTGACAATTTTCCTAAAGAAAAAGTTTTAATGAAATCTTTTTAAAGACAAAATTTCATCTTTTTCATCTGTTTGGCTTTTAACGGCCGGTCACGCGAGTCAATTTTTTTGTTTCATTGTCTTTCAAGTCGAGATTAATGACTAAGCGAATGCAACATTCAAAGGACAGATTGATAATCGAGTCTTGAAGAAAAGAAATTGCCAGTTCCTCAGACAAGGCGGGACACATGTCACCCTACTGGTGGGCGCGTTTCGATAATTGGGTTTCATTATCTCATCGGCACCATCGTGAACTATTGGGTTGCCCAAAAAGTAATTGCGGATTTTTTAAAAGAAAGTAAATGCATTTTTAATAAAACTTAGAATGAACTTTAATCAAATATACTTTTTTTACACTTTTTTTCTAAAGCAAGCTAAAAGTAACATCTGATAACTGACAGAAGAAAGAATGCAATTACAGAGTCACAAGCTGTGAAAAAATTTGTCAACGCCGACTATATAAAAAATCCGCAATTACTTTTTGGGCAACCCTATATATCCGTCCGTCTGACCGGCCTACAGTTCACAGCCTGTTGTTCGTAGTACTTATAGTTGAGATCATAAGCACAAAACCTATGTGAAATCTCAACTACAACTACTAGACTGTTCGCTGTAAGCTTTTTCACTGAGCAATATCTCTTCAAACAGACTCCAACTCCCCTCTATGGCTTTTGCGTTCATTTCATTCCCTTGTCAACGTGGCAAGCTCCGCCTGCCGACGTGAACATGACCACCACACATTTGATGGATTTTGTTTTGGAGACGAGCTTTTCGTCTTCCATTTAGAAACAACAACGTTGAAAGCTGTTTTTCTAAGTTCCCCGTACTCTGGGTGTACTATCATCTTTTTCATCTGTTTGGCTTTTAACGGCCGGTCATGCGAGTCAATTTTTTTTGTTTCATTGTCTTTCAAGTCGAGCTTAATGACCAAGCGAATGCAACATCCAAAGGAGAGATTTCTTATTGAGTCTTGAAGAAAAGAAATTGTCATTTCCTCAGACAAAATTTCAAATACATTTATTTTAAAGACTAAATTTTAATGAATTTCTTTCTTTGAATATAATTTTTTTTTTGGTGGAAACATTTTTTTCCGGAGCCGAGGTAATTTTTTCGACTCCGACTCCAGGGAAAATTGCTCGACTCCGACTCCGCAGCCCTGGTAAACACAGGATACAGGGTTCTTTTTCTTTCGAACACTAGAAGAACTGAGTTACTCTTCAGTTCTTCTAGTGTCCAAGTGTCTATGCAGCATCAATGCGTTTGCCTTTCCACGCCGGTGGCAACAGAGAGTACGCTTACGGACGGCTATAGGATAAGAGAAAAAATGAGGAATCACAATGGGCCCAAATGTGGCCAATATGGATGTCTAAACGACTAAGGTCTTGGCATCATCCTCTACCGACCTGAACTAACCTAATATGTGAAACCCCAATTATCCTATTTTGAGTCATGCAAACTGCATGGGAAACCACCACCAAAGATTCTGCTAAAAATTAACACAAAATAAATTTAATTGAAGGGCATACCAAATTTCCGCCAAACCTAGCAAAAATTCAAGCTTCTAGGCCGAACAAGAATCATCGACGGATCGGTTTATATGGGAGCTATAAAAGGTTATAGATCGATTTGGACCGTACTTGGCACAGTTATTGGAAGTCGTCACAGAACACTACGTGCAAAATTTCAGCCAAGCGGACAAAAATTACAGCTTCTAGGACTCAAGAAGTCAATGGGCTTATATGGGAGCTATATCCAAATCTGAACCGATATGGCCCATTTATAGCGACCTATATCAATAAGAAGTGTCTGCGCAAAATTTGAAGCGTCTATTTACGAGTTCGACCGCTATCGTGATTTCGACAGACAGACACGGCTAGATCGACTCAGAATGTCGAGACGATCAAGAATATATATACTTTACGAGGTCACAGATCAATATTTCACCCACCCATCCTATGGAGGTGGGTATAAAAGAAACTTGAGTATTGAAGTTGTCGGCAAATAAAATGAAACATAATTGCTACTCCAGTCATAAATGCTATTGATTAGTAATCTATATTCTAGTTGTTTTTTTTTTTTTTTTTCATTTACATACATATGTATGTATACAGTAGTTGCTATTACAACATCAATATGACTGTGGACAACTTAGACTACTTGTTTTGTTCATTCGTTTGTTTTTTTCTGCATTTAGGTGTTATGATTGCTATCTCTTGATCTTTTTGATCAAAGTATAATAATCAAATGATAATAGTTACCTTTGTACTATAATTTTGATAGTAAATTACAATCTACTGAATCGCCAAAGCGATCAAGAAACAATTAAAACTTCATAATTTAAAACTTTTGTTGGATATCAAAAAACAATTTTTGACTCAAGCTATGACATCTGCCTTTATAGCGCCTTTATCTAAATAAAATTCCTATATCTAGGTTAGGTTAGGTTTAAGTGGCAGTCTGCCATCAGACTCACTTTGACGTTTTCGTACATTGTGATACCACAGGAACAGAAGAAGGAAGATGCCTTCTAGTTCCTACCGTTAGACCATCCAGATCGCTTTAAAAAGCCCAACAACTTGCAAATGTTCACATCCGCTAAATCAGACATGTTCTCAAAGAAATGAGAACCTAAAGTGGAACTCCTTTTAGCTGCTAGTGCGGTACACACACACAGAAGGTATTCTATAGTCTCTTTTTCTTCGATGCCCTCACAGATTCTGCAAAAATCGTTGCTGGCAACCTTCAGTCTGTCAGCATGTTTTCCGTTAAACAGTGACCTGTCATGACGGACACAATGACTGAGACGTCTGTTCTAGCCAATAACAGCAAAGCGGTAGACCTCTTCAAGTCTAGATTAGGCCACATAGTTTTGGAATGCTCACAGCCCCCTCTTTGTGACCATCTATCATTCGTTGTTCTTCGGGTCTGGTCCTGAAAACTTAGCTTAAATGTCGCTAGAGGCATACCCACAGATTCCAGTATCCATGGAATGTGTAGGGTAGTTCCTAGTCTCGCAAGCTCATCCGCTTTACAATTCCCTGGGAGAAATCTGCGTTGAGAAATCTGCGATAGCCGAGGGCAGTTTTTGTGTTCAGAAATACTCAAGGGATTTAATGACTGCCTGGCTGTCTGAGAAGATATTTATGCCAATCGTCGGAATGACATTATATCGTAGCCATTCCACCACTTTCTTAATTGCAAGGATCTCCGCATGATACACACTGCAGTGGTCGGGTAAACTTCTGTTACCAGGGATATCGTAGTTACAATCGGTTCTACCAGGAATAGTGGTACAGTAATTCTTATCAAAAAACGGCTCAGGTAGGGTGTAATCCACACTGCCTAGAACATCGGGTATTGTATCAAGGATAACACAGTGTTAATAGCCGCCACATGACCAATGAGAAAGACCCCTTAACCTCACGGGAGTGGTCGCTGCAATTTGTCTAGCCACAATGTCCAGAGGCATAAGATGTAGCATTACATTCAGTGCATCAGATGGTGTCGTCATCAGTGCGGCTTTGATGCACAAACAAGCCATCCTTTGGATCCGGTTAAGTATTGAGCAGTAGGTGGACTTTTGAAGCGCCGTCCACCAGACCACAACACCATATAGCAATATAGGTCTGGCAACTGCAGTACATACCCAATGCATGACCCGCGGTCTAAACCCCAACTTTTGCCAATAGCTCTCTTGCAGGTGTATAGGGCAAGAGTGGCCTTTCTTGCCCTTTCCAAAATGTTGGATTTGAAGTTCCTACATCTAGATATGACAAGATTTTTTTTTAAGATCTGTCTCTTACAATATTTTGCATTTTACAGAATTGTGAGTGTTATCATTGTTTTTCCTCCGTTTTTATTGTACCAAATATTTCAGAACTACAAACTAAGGGAAAAGCGTATTAAGTTCTGTCGGACCGAATCTTGGAAACCCTCCACCATGGATTGTGCTGAAAATTTATACAAAATAAATTTAATTGAGGGGAATAATTTTATTCTACATACCTAACTTCTGTTAAACCAGCAAAAATTAAAGCTTCTAGAAATCGAACAAGGATGATCGAGAAACCGGTTTATATGGGGGCTATACCAGGTTATAGACTGACTTGGGCCGTAATTGGCACAGTTATTGGAAGTCGTAACAGAGCACCGCATGCACAAATTCAGACAAATCGGATAAAAATTTGGCTTGTAAAGGCTCAAATAGTCAAATCGGGAGACCTGTTTATATGGGAGCTTTATCATGTTTTAGACTGATTTGGGCCGTAATTGGCACAGTTGTTGGAAGTCGTAACAGAACCCCGCATGCAAAATATCAGGCAAATCGAATAAAAATTGTGGCTTGTAAGGGCTCAAACTGTAAAATTGGGAGATCGGTTTATATGGAAGATATATCAGGTTATAGAGCGATATGGATCTTACTTGGCACAGTTGTTGGAAGTCGTAACAGAACACCGCAGGCAAAATTTCAGCCAAATCGGACAAAAATTGCGGCTTGTAAGGGCTCAAACAGTCAAATCGGGAGATCGGTTTATATGGGAGATATATCAGGTTATAGAGCGATTTGGATCACACTTGGCACAGTTGTTGGAAGTCGTAAAAGAACACTACATGCAAAATTTCAGCCAAATCGGACAAAAATTGCGGCTTGTAAGGGCTCAAGAAGTCAAATCGGGAGATCGGTTTTTATGGGAGATAAATAGACCGATTTGGACTTTATGGTGTCTCAGACGAATATTTCGAGGTGTTATAAACGAAATGACTAGATAAGTATACCCCCATCCTATGGTGGTGGGTATAAAAAAGTAATTTGGATACAAATATACCAATTTTATAACAACTTAATATCTATCTACACTTGGATTGACGTATCACTAAGTAACGTTCGCCTAAAGAGACTTAAATATTCTGCAGGTGGCAAAAGTAAACTTCTATTACAAAGATAATTTTAGTCGTTATGCTTGTCGGTAAGGCTGGTCATCTATCATCCACATCATCTATCTTTCACAAATCTCCCAAAGGAGAGAGCTATGTACTGTTGACCATGGGAATATAAAGTTTTTTTTGATTACCAGAAAAGAAATTGCCAGACACACAGGCGGATCACAAAGAGGAACCCCGCAGGGATATTTGTAAGCACCACACAGGCTGAAACATTGAGGTTCGATCTGTGTGGTGTTCATTGCTGTCACGAGAAGCTTAGCTGCGAGCTACCGGGCGACACCGGCTCTTGCACAAATACTGAATGCCTCTGATGCTCGATATCAAAAGGCGAATTATTGGCGCCTTTAAATAACCACCCTGTTTCGGCGGCGATCGGTCCTTTAGACCGGAATGAGCCTGCTCACACAGGAGTTTGACGAGGATCACCAACTTTACATGAAAATGTGGCTACAACAACAAAAAAGAAAAACATCATTAGTGGACGTTTCGTAGTTTGGTAAGACTCCCTCATCATTAATGATAGATAATTTTAGTTCTATTTGTATACTTAAATGGTCGCGATTTTTAAGTAACTCTCATATACATATCTCGTGATAAGTTCACCAAATCTTGTGTGCCTCTATTGTATGCAGCGATTTTGTTAACTAATAAAAAAGTTAATCCAATTGATAAACTCTTGGGTACATTCAACATCACTCAAAACAAATGATATGCAAGTGCGATAGTGAAATACATACATACAAGGAACGTTTGTAGATAAGCATAAAAATGTAACTGAAAATAATAATAACAACTAAGCACGAACCCACACACAACTCAAACCCATCAATTTTACTTTCGACATTTTGATATTGGAAGTCATGATGACATAACTTGTTAAAAGGGGAGCCCTAATTGGATTATATCGTTATAGATAAATAATTCTTTTTGAATTGTGATTAAGCCGAAAACTCCCTTGGCACTCTAGTAGCCAACTGTCAAATAAAATCTGAACATCTCTTTTAAGATGAAGAAGGTAATCTGGTGATAGGTACGGAAAATGAATTTCCGAACATCGAGTTTTCGGACGAGAAAAATTTCTCAACTGAGCAATTCGTAAACTTCCAAAATTATCGTGTTTACTTAACCGAGTGACGCCCCCAAGATGGAAAAGTTTATATCAAAAACCCATGTCCAAACTGAAACGTTAGTAGATGACATGGTAGTGAGAGCAGAAACAACACAGGACATGTTGAGGCTTTTGATGAAAACGCATTTTCCACAGGACACGAAGGGACTCACGGAGACACCGGAATCTTTGAATAATGAGATTGATTGACGGTTTATCATAACGGAATTTATGGTCAAGGAAGCCTTGAGGAGCTTCAAACCATTTAAGTCACCCGGGGCTGATGAAAGACTTCCGGTGTTACCACAAAAGGAGGCCGACTATCTGGCGCCTCACCTGCCAACTATGTTCACAGCGTGCCTATGACTTGCATATACCCCGAAAGCCTAGCAGGAGGCTAGGGCACTGGAGACTATTCTAGATATCTGACCCATTGACATACAGATTAAATGTGAGGCAGCCACTGCAGCTATGAGACCGAAGGCGATGCGCTCTTAAGACTAAAAAGTAATCTCAAAAAAAAGAATTTTAGGTTAGGAATTCCATGCTACTTACAAAATCCTTATTTGTTTTCCATACCACTCCCCTAAGTTGGTTCATGTCTGGTATTGTATCCCCACCTAAGTGCGGGTATCTGTTAGACGAGAAGCCGAGCAATGACAAAGAAATTCTCCGTCCCTTTATCTCCCCCATATGCTTCTAGGGGTTTAATGAGTCAAATCCGCTGATCGATTTATATATGGAAGTCACAACTCAAGTCTTTGTTCCAAATTCCA